>NC_090935.1:431237380-431550238 GCF_040938575.1 Ambystoma mexicanum
ACTGACAAGGAAGTAAGATGGTCTGATCTAGAGCAGCCTAAGGAAGGATGCCAGATCCCATAGCGCATCCAGAGTGCCCCAAAGGACGATCGCATAGCGAGAAGGGAGAGTCACCGCCATATATGAGCAGGCTGAGGTCATTGGCAGGTAGAAGGAGATCAGGAACCATTGTCCCCAGTATGGACAGGCAGACGATGAGAGCCGATTGTAGATTTGGGTTCACGCAGTTCCCTTTATTGGAGAAAGGAGGGGCCAGACCACAGTATATTCTATGGGCACAGATGGATAGGGATAACTTAAGATGTAAACTTCCCAGTTTAACGACGGGTGTGGGAAAATTGATCTATAAGCTAGAGAAAATGACAGGGGGAAATACTTTAGCAATAGGGGACATCAAGAATATATTCCTTCTCTTATGTTCATCCTCTTTCAGTCTCTTTTCTCGTTCCCTGTCTTTTTAATCCTGTTCGTCTTGATCTTCCCTTTGCCTGACTTCCTCAATACATTTCCCATCAAGTTTGAGCAATATTTGTCCACACATCCATGTGTTCTGTACAAGCATTACCTCGTCAGCTTTATCCTTTTCTCCATTCCATCTCTTAATCTCTCGTTCTATGCCTGTGATTGAATTCAATCGTTTGCTTTTTTCCTCCTTGTTCTGTAAGATCTTAAAGATCTCCTCATTTCTTCTAGTCTCTTCTGGACTATTGTCACTGCTATAAGCAGGCGCTTCATATATCGGATTACTATACCCTGATGCTGCTTTTAGTTACTTTAACTATTACAATCCTACATCTTCTGTACTATCACTGTTTACTTCCAGCAAGGTAAGGGGAACAGAAGGCTCGACACCTTCCTCCTCATGCTGGAAAAGCATCCATTCCTCAGGCGGTGGGTCCTCTCGCTCCTCCTGGTACATTTTCCAGAGCTCTAAAATAGCAAACCATTTCTCCAATTCTTCCCCGTGTACGCAGTGGGGAAGTATGTGGTCATGTGTTGCAATACCTCTTTTGACAGTGATCCCCCTTGCGGCCATGGCATGAACATCTTATCTGCTGTGCCCTTTACCCATTCCGCAAAATACTGTTTGAGCTTAGGTATATGTTTTGGCAGCATCTTACACAGGTGCATCAGTGGGGTAACTTCTCCCATTGTGACGAGTCTTAATTGACTGTCAATACTTACCAACGTTTACAGAGATAAGTTTCAGAAAAACAACAAATATGAACACACTCCAAACTTCGCCACTCAAAGCCTCTATTTCTCAGAGATCTCAACCTACTTTTCGGTCGATGCCGACACTGACTTAAATAGGCAGTAACTTTTTATCTCTACTTACACAGCTCATTCTTGTCGCTCTTCAACACCTTTTCCTTTCAATACATAACACACAGACAGACTAGTCGACTCTTTTTACATATATACCATGGTACTCCTTTTCATCTAGCCCCTAAAATACTCTGATTGGAGTTTAAGTCATTCCCTATCATAAACCTGTTTATGTGCCACATATTTATACCCTGATTGGGGTTAGGAATGACTTCTTCTAGAACTGCCTTAAGGTATGGAAACCGGGCTCTCAAAACACGCTTCGTTTTACTTAAAACGTTCTTCATTATACTTGAAATGCTCTTTGTTATACTTTAAACAACCCCCATTACTTTTCTGCATTAGCACAATCCCATTCCCTTACTTTGCCATTCCCCTCAGTCCACTCCCCATTCGCTCTTCAGCTCAAGGCCTTCGGTATCATCTCCCCTCCTCCAATCGACCACTTTCGCCTTCCATCCACAAAGCGCCTGTGGAAACCAGAAGGGATTTCGTCAAAGAGGGGCCCGTATCAGCTGTATCAATGTTTCTTGCAAGCATTCTATATCGGCCGCTCTCCACAGGAAACCTCACAATCTTCCGGCTAGATGGCAGCAGGTGTCAGATCATCAGAAATACTGGAAACGTACTGGTCAATGGGTCTAACCATCCTATCTCTGCTACCACGTGAACCCGTAGACCCTTTTAATGAGGTAACGCTTCATTGGATGGATGAGGATGCAGAATTTACTCTTAGACCAATAATAAGAGGAAGTTGGCAAAATATAACTGTTTTATTTTTAATTTTCTAAAACAGGGAGTACAACCGACATCAACGGACATCTCACAGCACATCTCTCAAAGTTTTACATGAAAAATATGCTTTTATAGCAGAAACTCGTCATCATTTACATCATACTACGTGGCAAACTAAGAAAACCTATCTGGGATTGTGGTTGGTTTACAGGGAACATCTAGGTATACTTTCTGTGGTGGATAGGATTATGATTGGTCTCTATAGTCAGGTGGACAACTATTCCCACCCCTAGTGCTCCTAGTGCAAGTCATCTTCATTGTCATCAAATACACAATGTTTCATTGGCTCTCAAACTATAGGGCTCTTTGCTACATGGCCCTCTATAATTGGTTGCTATGCTTGCACCCTTCTGGAATATTCCACTAACTAGCAGCAAGCAAGCTGTTACCCAAGGTGCTGGTGGGTGGACCTGATAATGCCTCCCCACCCAATTGGCCCATCATCCATCATCACTCCCACTGTCTGCCATTCAAATTGTCTTTGAACTTGACCTTGCAAAGTATCACTTCTCCTGAGAATAGAAGGCAGTGTGAGCATGCTCTTATCTTCAAGTCTCGATGTGGCTTGCACAAAGTCTATTTCCATCTACCCCATGTGACAGGAGACCGTGTTTTAGCTCCTTCCTCAAATTTAATACTATTAATTGAATAAAACTTGGCACTCATAGTGTTCTTCCATTGCACCTCAACAGGAGCGCGCCTCACTTCATGTTTATTGTATCTTCTTGAATAGATATCCAGTTTCTTGGCTGTCTCAACCCTTGACACTGGGCCAGACAAGCCTTCTCGATTCTTCCTCCATCTTCAGCTGCTTTTCTCTGCTGCGCCACACTTTCAGCCCTTTGCCTAATGAGGTCTTGGTTTGCTAAAATTTGACATGGAACATCCAGATTATATATATATATATATATATATATATATATATATATATATATATATATATATATATATATATATATATGTATATATATATACATATATATATATATACGTATATATATATATATATATATATATATATATATATATATATATATATATATATATATATATATATATTGTTACCACATGGAGGATAGAAAAACCTGCACTCCATGCATGAAGTCAGTAGATCCCAACAAAAATAAAAAAAAAATAAAAAACTCGAATCCAACTAGATGAAAAAGATCGAGTTTTAATGAAAAGTACAAAAATATATATATAAGGCAAGCACACACAGCAGACAATACAGGACGCCTAGGCAGTGTCCTTAACGACGCGTTTCGCGCTTCCCTGAGCGCTTGATCACGTTAGGGGGACGAGTAAACAATGAAGGTAGATATTGTAGATTGGTCCTTCTTCCATGTTGTCACCAAAACTGGGCTCACAACCATGCAAGCCACCATGGCGGCCATTTTAGAGTGTAGTCAAATGCTGCATTAACCATAGAGAGTGCAAGCTTAGACAGAGCAATAAAATGCGTAGTGCATTAAAAATCCACATGAAAAATATATAAGATATACATTTAAGAGATGCAAGTGCATATCTGCGCTAATAATGGCAGTATATAATATATAATGCATGATAGGAACACAGCTTGAACAGACCTAAATGCAACCTTAAAAATAAAGACATGTAGCAAACAAAAATGTAAAGTGCAAGTGCATTGAATCCCAAACATATCACTCTAGCCAGGTAGCCTAATCAACAAGGTTAACATAAGCATAACATTAAGGATTTAAAAATAATCTGTACATACAGCCTTATTAATAAAACATGTAGCGAACTACAATGTAAAGTGCGAGTGCAGTGGACCGTAAACCTGTCACATTAGCAGCACAACCTGTTTAGAATGGTTGGATGAACATAAAGTGCAAGTGCACTAATCATAGTTGAGCAATCAATGAATGTAGTCTTTAAGATAAAAGCAAGTTGCAGGCTGCTGTGTAAAGTGCAAAGACAAGAGGTCATAAACTTATCACTCTAAGCCGCATAGCCTAGTTGAAAAAAATATGGTAATAATACAGTGCAAATGCATAGCATGGTATTGGAGCTTATTATGAAAAAAATACAAACAGTTGGGCAATGAAGGAGCAATATCAACCAATGGAGTTTCAGGGTACAAATACAATCATGAACTCATGAACTTCGAACACCCTAAAGACAAAAGAAAGAAAGATAGGGACATGACAGCCAAAGTTCACCAAATAAGTGAAAAAACATTAAAAGAATGTGCAATTCCAGGCCAGATCAGTAAACATTTTTACAAATAAGTAAAATGAGAGAAAAAAAGAGAGAACACAAAGCAGTATATCATTAACAGAAGACCAAGATCAAATGACATGTCACAGGAAAGGAATAGGAGGCGTATGTAGGTACATAAAGAAACTGATATAATTAATACAATTAAGTTCCCACAAAAGTATATAACTTCTCGTCCACATTATGCCCGTTGGGATACTTAGAGTCAAAATCCAGAATAAACCTGGTTTCTAGCTGTCTTAATTTTAAAGTGCGATCACCTCCCCTTGGGTCAACCGGTACATGAGCAACAGCAAAAAATGTAAGTAAACGGACATCACTGTCGTGTTCCTGCCTAAAATGTTTAGCCATAGGGTACGTGGGATCAAAATTCTTAATGGCTCTAAGATGTTGTAAGATACGGAGCTTAAGAATACATGTCGTGGATCCCACGTACCATTTCCGGCAGGGACAGGCTAAAACATAAACCACAAACGGGGTCTCACAGTTAATAAAATGTTTCAGTTTAAATTCCATGCCCGTGACTGGATGTTCAAAAGATTTACAGATGGTTGCATGAGGGCAGACTTTACATTTTTGGCACTTAGTAAAACCCTTAGGTAGGGCAGGTAGCCAACTGTTCTTGATGGAATTTTTCTGGGGCAAATAACTGGAAACCAGTCTGTCCTTCAATGAGGGTGCCTGCTTGTAAATTAAAGTAGGGCATTTAGGAAGTAGTGGACCAAGGTCTTTATCCAACCTAAGGATATGCCAGTGTTTTGCAACAATCTTACGGACGTCACATGAGGCCTTATTGAATGTAATAATAAGGCGTGGTTCGTCCTGATCCTGATTTTTTATCCTACTGGAGGAATTGTTTAGTAACATTTCTCTAGAGAGTGACCGTGCTTTCAAAAAGGCCATCTCAATAATCTTTTTTTGGTATCCTTGAAGTAGGAAATCAGCTGCAGTCACCTTGCAACAATGATCAAATTCCTTAATGTCTGTGCAATTGCGCCGAAAGCGAATGAATTCGCCATAAGGGATGCTGTTTTTACAAGAGGGAGGATGACAACTCGTAGCATGGAGTGGCAGGCCAGTATTGGTGGGTTTCTTGTGTAGGGAGGTATGGATGCCTAAATTATCCAATCTTACATTGACATCCAAAAACACAATATGAGTAAAACTGTGGCATTCAGTGAATCTCAAGTTCACGACATTAGTGTTAATGCTGTTCACAAAGCATGCCCACTCGTTCTCGTTTCCCTTCCAAATGATAAAAATATCATCGATATACCGCCACCAACCAATAACTTGTGTAGAAAAACTAACTGAAAGTAGCTCAGACAAGAAAGTAGCCTCCCACCACCCCATAGTAAGGTTAGCATATGATGGCGCAAATGTACTGCCCATGGCAGTGCCCCTGACTTGGTGATAGAACGAACCCTCAAAAAGAAATACATTGTTAGTTAAGCAAAACAAAAGCATATCCAGAATCATACCATTGTGACCCAAATAATTCAAAGAACGAGTGTCCAAGAAGTATTTGCAGGCTGCCAATCCAATTGGGTGATCTATAGAAGTATACAAAGAGACAACATCTAAGGTTGCCAACATTAGACCCTCCTCCCAAGGTATATCAGAGATATGACTCAAGAAGTCCTTGGTATCGCGTAGATACGAAGGTAGGACTGACACCAACGGGAACAATGTCTCATCGATGAATTGGGCCATATGTTCAAGGAGGGAACCGCATAAGGTTACAATCGGTCTGCCTGGTGGATGGATCAAGGACTTATGAGTTTTTGGCAGAAAGTATATAGTAGGAATGGTATAACTCACAGGGACCAAAAACTTAGCAATCTCATCTTCAATAAGGCCTTTCTCGGCCCATTTGGTACATAGGGTGGTGAGCCCCAACTGTATTTCAACAAAAGGGTTCTTAAGAAGCCTGGAATAGCAGCATCGATCTCGTAGCTGACGATTAGCCTCAGCCACATAACATTCCCTGTCATGAATAACAATATTGGAGCCCTTATCGGCAGGTTTTATCACAATATTAGACAGATTCTGCAATTCATTAAGGGCCAATCGTTGTGAAATAGTAAGATTCTGTTTGTTGTTACAGGGTTTCTTACGAAGTTTACGAAAGTCATTGACACATAGATCGTGAAATGCCTCAATACAACCACCTACTGAGAATTGTGGGTTAAACTTAGACTTGTTTTTCAATTTAGTACGCACATCCCAGTTGGGATCAATATCGAAGTCAACTGGATCAAAAGTGGAGGGATCAAATAATTCATTTTGGAGACAAGCCAAGTCTGTCAAAGTCGAAATATCAGAGATATGAAGGTCAGTACGGCCAAGACGTGGCACAGATGGTTTAATTTGCGGAGGATTGAGAGAGAAGAATTTTTTTAGTCTGACTTTACGTAAGAATTTATCAAAGTCCAAACGTGATTGAACATAGTCAAACTGGGTGGTAGGACAGAAATTCAAGCCTAAAGAAAGTAATGAAGCTTGTGGACCCGTGAGGGTGTGGGAAGACATGTTTACAATACGATGAAGATTCATATTGTCTGTAGTTGCTACTTCGCCCCAGAGCGCATCGACCTGCCCTGTTGTTGTACTTCTGAGCCGCTTCCCACGACGACCTCGACGGGTTTTTTTCCTTTTAACAACTTCTGATCGTTTCCTCTCCCTCTTCCTCTTCCTCTGTTCTTTCCACGGCCTCTGCCCCTCTTTTGGTTTTTGCCGTCTTGACATAAAAGTCTCATTTTGTCTAAAAAATTCAGTTTTGTAGGCAGTTCATCATTTTCTGACGCAGAAACATCAGATTCTGAAGAGACAGTTTCCGCCTCACCCAATTGTTTAGAAGATGATGGAATGGTGGAGCTTTTACGCAGAGAATCAAATCGCTTAGCAAAAGTAAAAATGCGACCTGATTCATAGTCAATTTTATCTCTGATAAACTTCCTGTGTTTGCGTTGCTTGATCTCCTCTTCATACGTAATAAGATCTTCCTCAATCTTGCTGCGTAATTTTTTACCCTCTTCAGTACTGGGAATGTCGCATAAATCAGATTCTAATTTGTCAAGATTTAAAAGTACAGCCTTACGGTCCGAATTGGCATATTTTACTAAAATTTTCAAAAACTGCGCAGAGCAGTGACTACTGGCACCTCCCCACTCTTCCAGCATGTTGGAATCCTGGTCTTCAAAAGAAGGTGTATATATATATACTGGAGGCACCGCTTGTAGTCTATTCACTAAGTATAGACAGTCTTCATGATTACTTAGTATACTTGCGTTTCAGCATCTGTACAATTATAAAACGGCTTGCAATTTCTGCAGTGCTTCTTCGCACATGCAATCTTCATTCTGCATGTGAAATGTTACTCGATTCTTTACTTCATCATCAGATTCTATAAGGTCTATTCATCTTCTCTCTTGACATCTCTTCCTGGCGCATCTTCTTTGCTTCATGTGATGTCACCAATCTCGTCTTTCATTCATCTTTACACTTCTTCCGGGATCTCTCCTAAGAGGCTGTCAGCTCTCTGAGGATACATGAAGAACGGTTTTCTTAATGAATACCTTATCTCAAAGGCTTTTTGTGTTGTAGGCATCGTTACTGGTGTTTTGCTTGTCACAATTTCCGGTTCCCAACATATGGGCAACACGGGGGCAGAACTTCTGCTTGAGGCATTTGGCTCCTCCTCTACAAAACAGTTTTTCATAGAAATGTTACATATTACAATTTTTAACAATTTCTTCCTCTATGCTTGTACCTTATATTTACAAGCCTCTGTAACATCTATGCTGTCCGCAATGGCTCCCTCTTACCCTACCTACCCTAATAGTTTCATGAATCACTTTGAGAGAACTTGCATTCTTGATAAAATGTTCTGGTCTCATCAGATCATATCTTAGAGGCAATACATGGATGATATTTTTGGCATTTGGGCCACAATTAGAACAGAACTTGACCTCTTACATTTACTCTTGAGGTAGGTGTGTCTGCCCTTCAGAAGAGGAGATATGCCTAGCATTGCGGTGATGCACTGCCATGTAGGTGGGACCAGACTGATATGCAAATGGATATTTCTCCTCTGTGAAGGGTGCAGAGTGCTTTAATGTGGTTGCTGACCGTCCTAAGTGGAAGAAATTTCATGGAGCATGGTATTTGTACCATGTTTGTCCTCAGTAGAGGGGCTCTCACACTCGTGTTTAATATGTAAAATGTAGGGTTTTCCCTAATTAAACAAGGGTAATCAACCCGTGGACCCCTTGCTTACTGTGACTGAAAAGGGCTCCGCTTCACCTCACTGAGGAGGCCCAACAAGACTGAAACATGTGCCTGGGGTTGCTGATGGTAACCCATGTTATTCAAATCAGAACTCTCTTTTATAAAAAGGTAATTAAGAAGAACTGGAAGTTGTTACACTTTGATCCACAACTATCTCAGCACTTTCCCAAGCCACCCATGATTGCTTATAAGAGAGGGCGAAATGTAAGAGACAGGTTATTTAGACCTGAATGTCCACCATTCTACACACATAGATTATTAGGAAAACAGAAACCTGTGACATTCCCCTGTTAGAATTGCAGTAACTTCAACAATATAATCAAAGAACTTTCATTGCAGCATCTCTGCAAAGGTTGTAAGGTTAGAATGAAGGATTATGCCACCTGCAACACCTCGAATGTAATGTACATGATCAAATGTCCATTCAGTCAATCATATGTGGGTCAAACTACCAGGAGGGCATATGAGAGGTGGATTGAACATAAATCCAACGTACGGACATGAAACCAAACATGACTGGTTGCTAGACACTCTACAGAGAAGAGCCATAATATTTCTCGAATGAGATTGATCATTTTAGAAGTGTTACAAATCCCCACCAGGGGTGGAGATGTAGCCAAAAGGTTAGCCCAAAGGGAAATGTATAGGATTAATCTGCTTATACATTGTCACCCAAAGGGGTGAATGAAGAGGTTTGTCTACACTGTTATATCTAATTTACTAGATAGGGGGTTTACATTGGTTGGTAGTACTGTAATCCTACATTGTTGCTACAGTTTGCACACACATTAATAGTTAACAAACAAATAGAAAAGAACAAACACAGTTCTGAAGACATGTCCTATGGTAACACAAAAGGTCTGTCAGAACCAGAGGAACCCCTAAAGAATCTATTAGCAACCTGCAACTTCACCCATATGGCTAATCCACCCTGAGTGTGATGGTGAGATTCCTGCAAGACGCACATAATGATAACAGAGGTCTTAAAAATACCAGGCCAGTACCCAACCAGGGGGCTTCTGTATCTACTGCTCTGCTTCCATTTATATTCACAAAAAGCACAGCACCCTGGCAAGATATTTGTGTTTTTTTTCTTCGGTTTCACTGCTGTCAGCAATGGCTGGGCAGCTCTATCAAAAACACACCTGACAACGCAACTCTTTGCCACAGAGAGATAGAGAGGGAGAGAGACAGAGGGTGTCACAGAGAGAGAGACTGTGCAAAATGGTGTGAGAGAGAGATAGAGACAGAGGGAGAGAGAGAGAATGAGAACAAAGAGATGGACAAATGAGAGCGAGAGATAGAGAGAGCATTGGATTGCTATTTAATATTCTGAGTACAGCTAGTTGCTTTATATTAGCACATCTTCAAGTGTGATAGTATCATGACCAGAGAGTGCATTATTCAGCGTGAACCTCACAACATTCTTTGTATATTACCCTTCTTCAGGTGTATAATTTAATAAAGGAGGTGCCAGTTCCAAGCCCTTTTGCAGGATCACAAATATCCTACTCCCAGATTGGATACTTTATGTCTGCCTCCATCACTATATGGAGCCTCCCTCAATTACTGCACCTACTGTATTTCTGCGCCATCAGAAAGTCAATTGGCGGGTTCTTCTTGACCCATCTTGTTTCCCACGTCAAAGGTTTGTTTCCAGTGGTTATGTCCAAATGTTGCATGTGATAAGATAGAATCTGTGGGTGACTACTCCTGTATTCTGCCTTATGAACAAAATTAAATACAGGACCAATTTGTGCAGGGGATTCAACTCCCAAGGAAGGATAGGGTGATCTGAGATGCCTCTACATGCTTCATCCAGTAGGCAAGGTTAATAGTATTCCAGCAGTGTTGAATGCACCTATCACTGCTCCAACTCTATGCTGATTTGAGGAACCCAGCAACCATTGCTCTCATGAAGCAGCAACTCTCTCAGGGTTAAATATTGACATACAATACTTTCTGCAGGATGAAAAAGTATGCTGCAAAAGTAGATCATCACCCTAGGCCTAAGGCTGAATGAATGTGAAGCAGGTACTAACACCACAATACAATTGGTCCAACTCACATATAGAATTGTAAATCATGAACACATAATTTACTCCTCTTCAAAATGAATTGAGGATCTTGAAATATACTGCAGGATGGAGGATTTCTCCATTGGATTGCTGAAGGATGGAGCAAAATGCATGGATATTTATTGCCGCCTGAGTCATCTGTTATCTTTTCTGCTGCATGATCACCTAGAATCCTCTAATGAGATTGACAGAGTAAACACAATCAGGTAAAGATCAGAGATTCCAGGGCTTACCTGAGAAATAGACTAATGGAAATGTACAGTTTCAAGGTTAAAGAGGAGATTTTTGGAGTACCAAGGAACATGCAAAGGTGTGGATTCTTTGGTTGTGATAGCTCGATACAATTATATCACAATATTGCACTGTAATTCTTGGCTCGCCAGAAAGATCTTCATAGAGACGATAAAATCGTATAAATAAAGTACAGATTGAAAATTGTCCTTCTGTTTGCCACCAGGATAAGGGAGTGACATTCTCTTGAATTGAGAAGCATTTGGCCCTTCTTGAGCCTTGATCTGAGGCAGAAAGAGAAGGAAATGAGAGAGAAAAGAGAGGGTGAACAGTAACAACCTTTATTACAGTTACTGCATGAGGATTGGACTGGTAAGGGACCCAATATATTTTTTTTTCAATGTGATCTTTTCTTAGTTTGGTGAACCCTTGCTCTGCTGTGAGTATGGCCTTTAACTTGATAGTTATGATTATCACTTTTAAAAACCATCTTCCAGTCAGGTCACAGGCAGTTGGACACTTCTAAGATTCAACTTTCAGTTTCAGCTCAAGACTTACTGCCACATCTCGGCTAAGAGTGAGGAACATAAAGTGATCTATGTTTGGCCTGTTTTGGATTACGTTGCCAGAACTGGGGAGAATACAGTCTGCAATGATACCATGTTTGAAATGAAGGTGGGAAGGTGGGATAAAATAGACATAATGGGAATTCCTCAATGTTCCAGTTTTCATCAGAGAATGCTGCTGACTGTTAGGAACTACATGAAAAAACACATATTTATTTCTCACGCCTTTCACCCCTGCACATGTTTTGGTATTGTGGCTACTGGAAATTAGTAGTATTTATTTCCTCTTTAGAGATTTTAAGTGCATTTTTTCTGATGCTGTTCTTTTACAAGCACCTCTTACATACCAATATTTTGAAATGAGCTTGCACGGACAGCTCACGCTAACTCTTTGCTTGTGCTTAATATTAAAGGGCATGCTGTATAGTGCTACAAAAACAATGTTCTTTTTGCTCCAGAATGAGATTGCAGGATCAACGAGGAAATGTGTTTTACTAAATGTTAGCGTGGGGAATTAGCTTATCTGCATAATGTCAATTTTTGTCCCAAATCAAAGAGAGGACCCCTTTCTGTGGTCCTCTCCCAAAGCTGTTGAAGAGTATAAGGAAGGGAACATTATTTTTGTAACAGGCGATTTTAAAACAACTAAAGCGACAACACCTACAGGCTCAACTGACTACAGTAGGACTGATAGAAGGTTTGAGAATCACGCATCTGACCAAACAAGGAAAAGGATTATTCCTTTCATCCTCAGGTTTGCCAGATGTATTCTGGAGTTGAAATTTTTCTCACCCAAAAACTGCTCAAAACTACTACAGGTGCTACTTTCGGCTTAAAACCTGAAGTGAAAAAGCCCTGTGTTTCTTTATATATAATCTTTGAAGACATCTGACTAGAGTGGGGATATCTAGTGTCTTGAAAACTACCCGCTTAGAGACCCGATCCATACACCAAGCAATGGATTCCTTCATCCTTTTAAATGCTGTAATTAGGATGCCTTGAAACGTATTCTCAGGGGAATGTTGATGGCGGTAGTTTGCTCACTTCTCACTGCGTCTACTATCATCTCTAACAGAATGTCATTTCATCGATGGGTGAAATTTCAATGGTTTTTTTTCAGAGGATTTATTACTGAAAAAATAAATTGAAATTGAATTATCTATATTTTGGGGAGTTCCTCTGCCAGGCCCCCATCCCCTATTATTTTTCACCTATTCCCAACCACCCTCACCCCATATATATATACTTTTCTAACCCCCCCTAAAAATGTCAAAGATTACTTTTGGTAAAATGTACTAAAAAAAAAAACAATCGAAATTTCAGTGATCGATGAAAGAACGCTATACCATAGGTCGCAACCTACTCTTTTCTCCATCTAAAGGCCCATTGATTTGATGAATCTTGATGTTAACATCTATACTGGAATACTTACCAATTCCATAAAGCCCAGTTCTCTAATCTCATAGAAGCTGTCCAGTCAGATTGCATCCCCATTCACAATGCAGTAAATAATAACAGATTCTTTGTATAACAGTAAGGTGCGGAGCCCACACCATCATTCATGTATCATTGCCTTAAAGTTAAAAGAGTGTTTGACTGTGACCAGGGCTCTACAAACTATTAGATTTGTGGAATGTGTGATCAGGATGCAAATTACTAACACCCAGTTGTAGCGAACGGTGATGCCCCAATAGTGTCACCCCTCTCCCTTTCCTTTTGTCTTTGTTATGGAACATTTTGCAACACATACCTGATAGTAGGGCAGCATTCAGGGGGAGTATTTGGCAAGTGAAGAACATTAATGAAAACAATGTTTGATTGGTAGCATCAGAAATTGCAGTTTCTTTTCTTACCATCATAGATGAACTTGGGACATTTTCCAAAGTTTCAGGATTCAGGACATTATATGAACATTTGAGGCGTTTAAGTTGATACTCTCAGACAGAGATGGACATAATCTTTAGCTGTGGGCACCTTTCATTGGGAAACCACGCTTTGAAATATCTGGGTGTTCATTTGAGAAGTGGCTTTACATGCCTGCACCTTGAGAATTACCCTTGATTTTTAATTCTATTTGACAAGATCAAAATAGATGGCAGGAATTACTGGGTGGGGAGAATAGCATCTACAAAGAAGAATGTTCTTCTCTAGCTTCTTTGTTTATTTCAAACATTGGTTGTCCTGGTCGGCAGGAAATGGGCAGAATGGCTTCAGGCAGTCTGGCAGGGAAAGAATACAGGGATACACCAAATAATTCTGTACAGTCCAAGGACAGGGAGGCAGAAGGTTGATATTATTGGATATGTCAAGGCGTCACAATGCAGATTTATAGGAGAATACATTTAGCTAGAATCTAAATAATGTGGTTGTTCATGGAACTGGTGGTTGCTGGTTCATACATCTGGAAATCAACCATGGCTGGACTAGCTTATGTAAGGCTGAGCGCCTATTATTCAGCCCCATAAAGCCCCATAAAAAAGTTTATTCAACCCCCATTATTGAATTAAGATTTACAGTATGGGATGAAGTTTGCCGGAAGAGGCAGGTCGACATTTTCCCATGACCTTTTACCACCTTCTAAGACAGCCTATTCTTTACCCCAAGTTTGGATACCAATAGATTCTTTAGATGGAGAATTGGTGACTGTCACAAACTGGGGATCATCTTCCCTAATAAAACACATGCAAATCTGATATTGGTGATTCTGTAAATGTTTTGGCATATTTAGCTCCCGGCAAGCACTTCCGAAAGAATTCTCCAAAATGCAATAAGACCTTTCAATGTTCACAATCATTTAAAAATAAAATCTTCCCTTTACATAGTGAGGTTTGTCCACAAGAGAGATAGCACTATGCTAACATTGTCATTTGTGTTTTTGGATATTGCACTCAGAAAACAGGCTTCTTGGTATCTTGTGACTCGAAGGCAAAAAAGCCTTTGACTATGTGTTCTGGTTATTTTTATGGATAGGGATTTAAAATATGGTATTCGGGGCACATTTCTTTCATGGACCAATGCGATAGTCTAACATCTAAGAGAATTGACATGTGCCAAAAGTATGATTACACATGATGTATATTAAAGGTGGAGCAAGGTCTTGATTTTCATTTCCACATCTTATTTCCACTCTATACATGTAACCCTTCGTCTGCAAGATTACATGTGATGTACAGATAACGCACTCCGCGTAGACGGAAGCCAGAACGAGCATTTTCTCTGTTTTCTGTTGATGTGTCAATTTTAATAACCGGCGCCAAACAAGAGACATGCAAAAGAAGTGCCATGCACATTTCATAGCATACAAACTCAACCCTGCTAATAACATCCCTCATGTCTACGAGATTCATTTCGTATTATTTAATGCTTTGTTAGTTACATGGTACTGTTATAGCACGGCTTTCTCACTTTGTAAAAAGTGGGGTTTCCGATGGTGGAATAAGAGCAGGGGAGCAGAGGGATAGTTATCAGGTTGACCTGTGGCAATAGCCTGTGTGCAGGTTTCAAGGCCACAAGTTTCCTTCAGCTGCGCTCTGCAGGGATGATTTCCAAATTGGCATGAATGCATTCGTCATGCAAATGAGGGCGTTTGATTGCATGGGTACATGCTTTGCATTTTGAAAGCGTAGGTATGGGGAATCAGGCCATACGCATGCGCATCACCTCTGCACTGGCTTGCGCACATTACGCTCCCCATAAGTGCACATTACAAGGTAGAGGTGGGAACCTCTGGGGTCCTCTGGAAAAGGAGTGAAGTAGCAAACTGAACCCCAAGTAGGAGGGGTTTGGGGGGAACTTGGATCCCTGCAGAATGTTGATTGCTTGTAAAATGCCTGCCTGTGGATTTAATTGTCGATGAATTAACACTTTACAATTTGGATCCCAAAACATTTGAAAAACCTTAAACTGAATACAGTGCAAACTTACTTATAACAACTTTATTCAAACGCAAACGATTTCAAATCCACTGTTGGCTAATCACCAGATCCTAGACATTTCTGAAAATCTGCATCTGCAAATATTAATAAATAGACTTTGTATTTCATTTGCCTAAATTAGAGAACAATACTGCATCCCCTCGCAATTAAACATCTTTTTTAAACATTTTCGAATCCACTACTTTATCGAAAACATGTTAATATGATTGGGGATATTATTTTTGGTGCATGTTGTACGCACAGTACCTACAATGTTTCTTGCACTGTGTGATTTTCATGGATTTGTGAGGCCATGGATCGGAAAGATTGATTTTTCCTACAGCATTTCTGCTGCATTTAATTTGTGAGTGGAGATGCTTTGGATTCCTATGGGTTCTGCATGTTTTTTACACATTCAATAAGCACGCAGATTCCATAGAAATCCATGTAAATGCCCCTTGCCATGCATTTACGATTGTTTGCATTTTTATTTGTAAACAAGCACACAACCATGTGGCCTCCTGGATTTCTATCCTTTTTGACTCTTCGACTTACCATATTGCACAGAGAAGAACGCTTAATTGGAAGTCCACAAGTAAGCCATTCTCTCTCTGTAATATCCTGGAACCCCCAAATTGATTGGAGCCCAAATGTCTCCCAACTGCTGGATGACTTTTTAATGTTACCAACTTTGGTTGAACATTCTTATGCAATGTTGATAGGTGGCCTAACTAATTATGGTCTATCCAAACTGAGAGATCATAAATTAGTCCACCTACCCACATTAGCCTTATAATTATTTTATGTATATACTGGGAGGAACAATTCTATTCTGATCACAAGAGAAAGTACAATAGTTAATAAATCAGATTTGACAGGAAGCTGTGAGTTTCTTACAATGTGGTGAGTTTGAGTGACAATCTGACCAGGTTGTGAGGGGAGTTAATGGAACAGTGACTGTTGAAACACATGGGTGGATCTACATAGATTAAGGTCAACCATCATTAGACATTTGTAAGTTCAGGCAGGTTTTACGGATGTGACCATGATGAATGAAGTGCTACAGTGAAAGCAGTGGCTGGTTAGAGATGCAGGAAATATTTTAGCGAGAAGGGAGATGAGAGGTAGGTTAAGAGGAAAACTTAGAGGTGAGGATTTAGGCTTTTAATTTGTTTTTGAACAAATCTGTTTGGACTGTTTCTCAGATGTCCGCGGGAAGAGATTTCCATGCAAGTGGAGCAAGAAGAGAGAAAGAGCAGAAGCAAACGGAAGCACAGGAATGGTGAGGTGCCACAAGGGTAGTTCAGGATGTAGAGCAGAGTTTACGAGAAGGCTTGTAGAGTTGGATGGATGAGGATAGATACAGTGGTGTCTACCCATGGACACATTTGTGAACCAGGACATTTTTGCAACACGGCAAAGTTTGCCCTAGTGCTAATATGGAATGGTATTAGCACTAGGGCAAACTTTGCCCTGGTGAAAAAACATATTGATTTTTTTTTTTTTGCCCTATGGCAATTCTTACCCTGGTGCTTTTACCATGCCAAATTGCACTTATAGTTTTCTAATATCTCCCTGTTTTTTTTTTTTAAAGTGCTAATACCTTGCACCTTTGCACTTGCACCAGCGCAAAGTTTCCATAATCTGACCCCAGAGAGTCAAAGCCATCCAATGTCTATTGGCAGAGAGACAGTGGGCTTTTTGATAGAGAGACCAGAGCAGAGTTCCAGAAAAGAGATACAGATTTGGCTGCTGCCTGTGAAGAGTTGGTACAAGAACCCAAAGAAGAAAATTAGTGCTCCAACAGCAAGGTGTATAGTGAAAGAGGAAAGAACCCAAGACAGAGCCTTTTGGAATCCCAACAGCTAGAGTAGTATGTTCAGATGTTTTGTAGTCCCAGGAGACAGAGAATTGGTGAGGAGCCAGGTGGGATTCAATCAAGGCAAGGGCTCGATCATGAATTCCAAGATGAAAGAGAGAATTAAGGGGAGATCAGAGTAATCAACCTTATCAAAAGCAGCTGACAGTTCACAGAGATTAGGCTAGAGGATAAGTTTAAGTGCTAAACAGAAGCGATGGAGTTGAAGGCATTCACAAGATCAGTTTCCATGGAGTGACAGGAGTGGAAACCTGCTTGTAGGGGTCTCAAATTTTGTCCATATCTAAGAAATTGTAAGATGGTTGAACACAACTCTCTCCAGTACTAGAGTGGTGCGGAAGGAGCGACACAAGCCAAAAGTTAGCCAGAAGGTTTGGGTCAGCCCCTTGCTTTTTTAGGAGAGGGATGAGGGTGGCCATTTTGAAAATAGAGGGAAAGCAAGTAGAGTCAAAGGACAGGTTGAAGAGTTCAGCAAGGTGGAAGGCCACTAAAGGGGAAATAGGTTTGACTAGCTGAGGAGTAAGAGGGTCAGATGGGGCACAAGAGGATTTGGCCTTCACCAGTAGGGCTAGGACCTCTTCAGTATTAGTGTGACCTGAGAGGGAGATTGAGGCAGAGGATGATGGTAGAGTAGGCAGAGTATAGAATATAGGACAATGGAGTGTGAGGATGGTCAGGAGGGAGCCTCTAATTATGGAAATGTCAGCTAGCTCATTAGATGTGAGAGTGAAGTTGATAGTCGTAGGTTTAGGAGGAGTGAGTTAAGGGTGCCTTGTAGCTGGGGAGGATAGTTGGAGTGAGAGTTAATGAGGGTGAGGTAAAATTCCCTTTTTGCTCTGTCAAGATTGGACCTGAGAGAGTTTAGGCCAGAGAAGTAGAGTTGCAGATCCTCCTGCAAGTGGGTATGCCTACATTTGTGCAGCAGCCGATGCATGTCTGTGCAGAGCGCATGTATGAATAGAGTAACACAAGTTGAGGCTGCTGAGACTTAGCTGTGAAAGTTAACAGTGGGATGTGAGAGGAGAAAGAGTCATATCATGTGATTGGAAGCTGGAGAAGGCATTGCTAGTGGAAGAGGCTTCAGGTTTGAAGGCAGAGAGTGAGAACTGTGTGTCATAGACAGAAGGAGGTAAGGCGGAAGGTTTACATTTCCTTTAATAGGTGAGGAAAATGGTGAGGAGAGGTCAGAGGGTGGAAAGGAGATGGTGGTGTAAACGATGGAGTGATCAGATAGGGGTGGTGTGACAGTAGTATTAGTGTCTGATTGCGAGGTTGAGATGAATAAGAGATCCAAAAAGTTACCCCCGGTGTTCAGATGCATTTGTTCTGTCCCCACCTGAGTGCAGAAACTGCCTGAGGACAATTGTTTAACAGGGCATCAGGGCCCTTAGAAGTGACATAATGACCACTTGCCACATGAACAGTAGCAGGGCTCATATGTGTAGGTTTAAATTGAGAGGCAGCAATAGAGAACACAGTGGAATATTTTTGCTATTTTTTTTTAATTTTCACTAACACAGGCAATGATGGCATTTAGAATTTTGCATTTGCCAGCAATGTGGTATTTGACATTGCATTGCTTGTATGCATTAACCTTCCTAGAGAGGGTGCAGCACATCATTCTTTCCCCATGTAGCACATTGCCCCGTGTCTGAGCACTACCCACAGCACAAAGCATGACATTGTATTCTTCACCACATTCGCTTTGTGGGTGCCACACCTGCCTGCAGCACACCACACACCACCACCATTTTCGAGTTACATGGCAGCTGGACAGAAGCTGCACATCACACAAGAACATTCTCAATATATGGTGCAGAACATACACACAAATACGTACACACACACACACACACACACACAGTTCACCATGTTTTATTTCTGCAAATAACGGGCATGTGCAGTTAGAGGCACTAACATGCTATTATAGTGTATTAAGCAATAGCTGTTAGCTGGAAGTACTTGATGGAATTCTGTCTCCTCCTGCAAACAAGCCGAGAGCCCAGGGGCAGGTGGGGAGGGGTGTGAGGTATTTTCCAGCTCTTTAATGCAAGGGAAGCATTTCTCAAGGGACAAATGCCTGGTCTGAGGCAACAAGTACTGCCTCATCAGATTGGGAAAGAATACATCATGTTTGTGAAGGCCATAGTGAGCATTCTCATGCTGCCACAATAAGAAAGCTGCTGAATAATATGATGGAAAAATTAGCAGAAATTATGGTCCAGGAGCAGTGATCAGCAGTGGGCCAGTCACGTTTTTTTCTAGAACGCCATTCATTGCAGGGAGGTTACTAAAAGGCAATGCGCCAGGGCTGGCAACATCTAACCGATAGGGAGTTGGGCAGGAGCAGATAGTGACAATGGGGAATTAAAAGAGGAGGTGTGTGCTATGTTGCTTCATTGCCTATTGGTGCATCTCGGAGTGACGTTGCAGCCCCAATTGTCTGAGATAATATGGTCTAAATGAAATTAAGCCCTTTATCATACTGTTTTCCAGAGAAGGGTTTGGTGTATCTTTCAGGCTGATCAATGGGGGAGTGACTATGTGGAGTGGTGGTGATCTTTTTGTGATGAAATGGTAACTGTCAGTAGTTTCTTGACAATGTATAGATATATTTAGGTGGCAGATGATGACCAGCCAATCAGAATGTTAGGATGATATTTTTGTTACACTTTTATTAAGATATGCTAATGTCCTGATTGTGGCTATAAAATGTTGGGCCCACAATGGGTGGGTCGAAGTTGGATTGTCTTGCTCATCTTCCAGGTTGTTATGTACAAATACATTTTTTGTTTTTCCTTCATGTGGAGTACTCCTTTTTCAGTTTTTGTGGATTGTTTTTACCTCGCTTTCGGGACCTGAGTTGGGAGCACCCCTAGTTCTACACTAGCATGGGTAGGTAGGTTATGGATTGAGTGGAGAGCGTGGTCACTAAGAAAAGAGTGAAATTCAGATTTCTGAGAAGCAGTTACAGAGGGAAGTTAAAGTCACCTAAGAGAATGAGGTGATGTTTAGTGGAAAGAGAAAGAGGGATTTGCCCGAGTTTATCAAAGAATGGTCCAGTGAGATCAGGAGAGCGATAGATTGCGATGATGTGAACAGAGTGAGACGGAGCAATATATGAGGGGTCAGTAATATGAGGCTAACAAGTGAGGTTAGGTTTTTGAAGGTTTGACATTTTATTTTGAAAAAGGAATACAATAAGGAAAATTAGATTGTTTTACGTCTTAGATTGGCAAAAGACCATCAGAAGTTCAGGGTCATGGGGAGAGTTAAAAAGGGGTTATTCGCAGTCTTCCCAGTCTGATTCCCCCATCATGTGATCCTCTTGTAGTACACCACCAGTAGGGCTAGGATCAGAAAGCGCCTGCCTTAACCTGGCCACCTGGGAGGAGACATTAGGCAGGGTTTCAGTGGGGGATCAACATGATTCTCCACAAATACTAGATGGTGAATTCCAAAGAGGTCGGAGAGGATGTAGCATTTGCCGATAAGTGAGGTGTTGTGGTGGGAAGAGAGTAGGTATCTGATGTCTCAACCTCTGCCAGTTGGACGAGGAGAGCAAATAAAGGATATGTACCAAATAGTGCACAGGTGCGTTTAATACTGGTTTTTCAATTTTATATGTATGTAGTCTTAGGTGCGACAAGCTACTACTTTTTCTCTAAGAACATCCCACCTGTTAATGCTGAGTCAATCAATAAGTAAAACCTTTTTTAGAGATCAACCAAGCGTGCTCTTCAAAACAACATGAATATCAATGTCTGCCTTGAAATGATATTACGATCAAAGATTAACGTCCAATTAAATTGTTTAGACTATATATTTAGTCTACATTTTAAATATATTTAGACTAGTTCAAAAATACTTATTTTTAAATCAAATTTCTTTTAATGAATTTCATCCGAAACATTTCATCCGAAATATTTGAAATGATTACAATAATAATTTGTTACTTATTACAAAAACAAAAAACATTGTGTCGTAAATCTCCCCCGTCTCACCTGGGATCGCTTCTTGCTCTGTTCCGCGGGAGGATTCCTCTTGTGGACGGATCGGGTCTTGTATAGACTCGCTCGAGTCTCGTCCATCTGCAGAGCGCGTTCAGAGTTCCGGGAAAGCCGCTGTTCCAGGATGTCCAGGAAAGTAGGTAGCGGTCACTAAGAATGGGGATTCCAGGAGTCGAAAAGAGGGAAAGGGAGAAGGAAGAAGGAAGGGCCCAGGATCTTGGATAGAAGATTCGCCGAACAGCACACACACGTCAAGTCACTACCTAATGATAGCGTTGAGACGCGCGGGCCGCAGGGGCGTGGCCAATTTATAGGACGTGCCGTGTGCGACGTGAAAGCTGGTGTGAGGCAAGTTGCTTGTTGCGGCCATGTTGGGAGTAACAAGGAATACAAGCCCCGGCGCGATAAGGACCAGGAGGTCCAGAAGGGACAAGTTCTATGGGTCATGACACATTGTGATTCAAGGACTTAAATTCTTCCTTTTGGAGAATGTTCGATAATATAAGCTTTTACAACAATATTGTAAAATATGATGTTTTTGAAACAATTTCATTGAAAGCTAATTTTTGACTATGATAACATATTTTGAAACAATTTCATCGGAAGTTAAACTTTGATCTTGATAATAATTTTGTTTCAAAGTAGAAATTGGTGTGCATGTTGTTTTGAACAACACAAACTAAACCAGGTTTTTCTTATCGAATGAAGGATTGTTTGGAGTTGTGTAGGGCCTCCTGATTGGCATTGTCAGATGTAGACATCCAGGTTTCAGTGATAGCAAAAAAGTCTAGGGGAGGAGAGCTGGCATGAAATAAATCAGTGATAAAGAATGTTTTTTTTTGCTTACAGACCCAGCATTCCAGAGTGCAATGTACAGTTGATGCAGCAGGGAACTGTAGAGAATTTGAGTCTCAGAGGAAGAGAGGAAAGGTGGATAGGTGTTAGGGGAGGTATGGTTAGCTTGTCGGCTTTGTTAGAAGTAGGTGAAAAAGAGATGGAGAAGTGGGAGATTTGGGTTGTGAGTTTTAAAATAGGAATAGAAAAGGAGGACAAAGTAGCATATTTGCAGAAATTGTAGGGAGAATTGAGTAGGAGGAGCAGCAGGAGGAGCACGAGTGAATGCATTTTAGTTGGGTACCGCAATGCGGAGAGACAGCACAGTAATTAGCAAGTTAGGGGTTCTCATAGGTTCAGGGGCTAAGAAGGCAAAATCAAAGGCTCATAGTCAAAGAGGCAAACAGGCTGGTCAATGGCTGCCTTCCCTGCACTGCCCTTAACTGGGACGCCCCTGGCTGGACGCCCCGGGGAGTTCGGAAGTGATGGCAAATGCTTTTGTCACCTTATTGCCTAGTCCATCAATGGTTGGTCTTTCTGATTTGTGTCCCTGATGTTGCCAGGATGAGGCAATTACTTCCTGATTGATATTCCTGGAGGAGTCTCTTGTGGCCTTCAGCTGGGGAGTGGACTGATTCAAGATGGGCGCAGGACATGATGTCACCGATCCAAGATGGCTGCAGGAGGCAATGTTACAGAGAGAAAAGGAAGCCGCAAACCAGACAAACTGACACTGTATGCCCATTATCAGGGTGGCACCAAGGTTTTACAGCCACCTGTCTGAAGAAACCTATTACTAGATCATCACCATACTGTGATGCTTTGTTTTTTAAAATAAAAACCACTGTCTGGTGCAGGTACGCTGCTGATAATATCACCTATTGTGCTACAAAACAAAGTACATATGCATGTAGGTTTATCAACTTCAAACATAGGTATAGTTGAGTCCGCCTTGATGGAATTTGTTGTTGTAATCTTCCATATGACCACAGATCTCTGCAATGAGTGCTTAACACACTGAGCTATCTTAACCATGGCAGCACATGCATTTAGCAATATGCATTTCAACTTTGGCTATTGCACATGATCAATATAATCCCCACAGAAAGGAGAGAATGTGATGGAAGTAGTGCCATTGTGAATGCACAAACTATGTAAACACCAGTGAACACTGAACACATTACAGGATGAATTAATCAGATCAGAATGTACTTATCAACAACAAACACACAATGGATTTAAAGCCTCTGCACCATGTGTGTTGTTATGCTTAGTGAAGAATGGGAACTTCTTTGGATCAGGCCCCTTTTGTCCTCCCACAAAGAAATTTCTGACTCCTAATGCTCGAGTCACCTTTCCAAGCTTCTTGAACTCTCCCAGCATGCAACTTCCTAATTTTCCTGCCTTTTACCATGAAAATGTAACAATTCTAAGCTGAAAAACAGACATCATTGTAGACCACATGATGTATGTCTAAACTGTTGAACCTTGCCGACCCCCTCTAAGGTGGGGCCTCAGGGCAAGTTCCCATTTTGTCCACCCACAAATATGTTTCTGACTCCTAAAGCTCTAGTCACCAATCTCAGCTTCTTGAATACTTCCAGCCTGCCACTTCCTAAATTTTCTGGCTTTTACCATGAAAATGTATCAATTCTAAGCTGACAAACAGAAATTGTTGTAGACCATGTGATGTATGTCTAAACTGTTGAGATTTGTGGGCCCCCCTAGGAGGTGAGGGCCCAGAGGAAGTGCACATTTTGTCCTCCCGCAAACATGTCTCTGACATCTAAGGCTCTAATAACCTATCCCAGCTCCTTGAACACTCCCAGCATGCCACTTCCTAATTTTCCTGGCCTTTACCATGAAAATGTATCCATTCTAAGCTGACAAACATAAATCATTGTAGACCACACGATGTATGTCTCAAACTGTTGATCCCAACCTCATGTATTTTTACCAGAGATACAAAAAAACGGAAAGTCATTGCCATATGCCATGTTAAATAAAGCAAATGAGTGACTCCCAAGGCGAAATCAGCTTTACCTGAGAATTACATGTGGAGTGTGGACTGCCTTATGGTCATGGATGGCTTCTCACTTCTTCAATCTTAACATGTCCAAGACTGAATTTGTTTGGTTTCTGTATTCTAATCCTCAGGCCTCAATTTGCAGGTGCCCTTTCGCCATTTGCTTGTTCCTAACATTTCTGTTGCCTCAAAGGCAGTCTTACATACTGGGCCAGATTAGTGATTTACGCTAGAAAATGTGTTCATATTTTATACCTGAAGTAGTTATATGGGCTTTGTTTGGGTGCAGGACCTTGCTTAATATCACCTTCTTGCCTGACAAACCTGTTCACATTCAGTCTCTGTGCTATTTGGTTAAGGATCTGGTTATCCTTTGACGTGCGAGGTTCCTTAACAGCCGGGATGTTTTTTGTTTTTTGTAGAGTTGAATAAATACATAACTCTGGTTGAGGACAGTCAAATACAGTACAGTTTGTGGCCACATTGTCTGCTTTTGACTGTTTTACACCTGTTCCCTTGAGAACCTGCTCATTTCCGACACAGAGACCATAACTGGCATATTAGCTTACAGAAGGTTTAACATGTGATAATTTGGACCTAAATGCAATGGTCCTCATGTGTTGGGATTGTTTTCCTCCTACATTGAATTGTACTCTTGATCTTCTGCAGTTGTGAAAAAAGTTGTAAACTTGCCTATGGTACCAAAAAAAAGGCCTACTCCGCTGTTATTTTATTAATGGTGTGCTTTAGTACTTAAGCGGGACTTTTTGTGTTTATAATTTGATTCTTCTGTGTGTTAGTTTGTACATATCTCTAATGCAGTTTGATGTTATGTCTTTGCTAAATAAAGAACTGGAAAGACATATCATAACTAACATTACTGTAACTGGTAGCTTGACAGCTGATAGCTTTTCCTTTCAGGAGCTATTCAATCGAACAATGTGCGAGCCTAATGCGTGCAACTGGTTTCAGATGGTACATCTCAGATACAAATGTAAAATTATTTATTTTGTTTTCAATTGCCAAAAAATAATTGTACTGGTACATAAGAAAACATGAGCTCATTGCAAACCTGAGCTCAATCCATGAATTTCTGTCATAAGCAGTCCTCGTAGTGTAACGAACATCTCTGGAAATCAATAGTGATGAAGTGCTGAAACATGCATGTTGAAATGTGACTGACTTTTCTGCAGGCTAACAGTCCCCTTTTGATGTTAATACCTGCCTTTTTTCAATGCTCACAAACTAAATGATACTCATTTAAGTAGACTCTGCTAGTACATCAATGCATGTACCATTCATTCTAAGCATATGTCTGACTTTAGCACACGCCTACAGACATGTTTAGAAATCTGTCACCCACTTTCTTTATTGCAATATTGTCACCCTCATGGCTCTCATATAAGCAAAATCAGGAGGATAAATGGCTACCTTTTTCACACTTGGCATTCAACTGGCATTGACCGAAGCCAAAAGGATGTTTTAGAGGTTAACGGTTGAAAGGTGGGCAAAAAAACGGATTGATAAAAAACAAAACACTGGGTCAATGAGGAGTGCATGTTTTGGAAGAAAAACACGTTTTAATACATGCACATACGGCCGGGAGGGTCAGCCTGTTCGATAGAACTGGAAAAGAGAAAACATGCTCGAGACACCCATTTCAGTTCCAAGTGTTATAGCAGAAAACCACAAAATCTACATATGCAACATTTATCAAATACAAGTCAGCCCCACATTTCCTCTTAGCTAGCCCCTATACAGAAATCTAAACATCACATATATTTTACTACCCCATTGGTCAATAACCTACCTTTGATGACAAGAATTCTACCTAATTGTGTAGTCAGCTGAAAAGAGTTTGTTGTAATTGGCCAATTTACACTCAATTAACTTGCTGCAACAATGGATTGTTCTTATTGGTCAACACAGCTTCGGCCAACTTGTAATGTGCAAACCCCCAACAGGACCCAATCATGGAGCGTATGTTAACAGTGAAGTCAACACCCCGTGGCGATACAATTGGCACATTACTTTTTTCTCATGAGACCAGACAATTTGGAAACCGTAAACAACTCTTTTGACCTTACACCTGTACCTTTTTGGCAACACCTCTTCCGACTTGAGACATGTTGCTTCCCTAGCACGTATCCTTCCCTATATCTCTTGGGAATTAGGTGTCTTATAAAAACGCAGCTGAGGCACTGCTTTGGGGATTCATTTTTCTGATTTATTTTCTCTTTTCGGTATGTCTGTTGCAGTTCCAATGGTGTTGGCTCTTCTAAATGGGGCAGTATAACGTCAACCTATTTCCCTGCCTGGGTAGTGCCTGGACCCTAGGCCTTGTTCTCAAGAAGATTTGTCCTTCTCAACTGCAACACTAATCTATCGCCTGGAAGAGGAATGTTATAATGAGTTTCACTACCAGCCCCTTTGAGCTGCTAGACCTCAATATGATAGCCAATCTCTTCACCCCTATACCGGGGACCTTGGCATTCTGAACACTTGCTGGGTGAAAGCAGGAACAAAATCTAATTAAATGAACAGAAGCTCCAAAATTCAGGCTAAGATTCTAACTAGCCGAAACAGTAACCTATAACGGGGCCTAATTAAAAATGGCAGAACTTTTGCTAACGTGGCAGGTAACCCTTATGCTCCTAAAAACCAACATCTGCCCTACTTAATGCTTGCACTACGTGGGACTAGAGACCCTAATACAAAGCAACATTTTCTACCTTCTCCTGAATACAGTGAAAACACTTTATTCACTAATTGGATGTGACAGAACTAAACACTGTGTCCCAAAGCATCCCAAACAGAACGTGACAACCAAATCCCATAGGAATGAAGTAAGGTTGACACCTATCACAACATGACAAACAGTAAACCACCCCACATTCCACAACACTCATCAGCGGACCTCACCCTCCGTAACACCATCCAGCAACATGCAGTGAATATGCACTGTCTCCAGCAAATCACCACACAGGTCATGCATCCATGGGAGTGCATGGAATAAAACCACCAAGGGAATCCATTGTCTGTCACAAGGTCGCCACAACCACAGGAATGCAGCATGTCACCATGGGAAAAATCAGCGGTGAATGCCTAACATTGCAGAGCCTACTGCCAAAGCTCCCAGTCAGAAAATCCTACAGAACACAACACATCACAAATTAGATACAAACTCAGCTGTATGCCTACACAATGCATGAGCAACAAGAAGACAGTGCACACCATGTATCATCTTGAATATGCAACCCACACCATGAGTCCATGGCACAGGACACATTGAGGGCCTAAATATGGCATGCATACAACCAGGGACATGTGCATGTGACCAACGATAATATGCCGGCATGTGTGACTAGTACAGCTGTCCATCATGAATCGACTGACATATACCTTTTTTTGCCTCCCATGCAGGTGACAGTGGCTATCCCTTGAAGCCATGGCTCCTCACCCCTGTCTAAAACCCACAGAAAAGGCACGAGGAGGACTACAATCGTTCCCACACCCGTACCTGTGTGGTCATCGAGCAGACATTTGGCCTGTTGAAGGCACGGTTTCGCTGCCTTAGCCGATCGGGTCGGGCACTCCTCTACAGGCATGAGAAGGAGGCCAAGATCATCATGGCATGTGTCATGCTGCACAACATGTGTATCCGACGGAACGTGCCCCTGCCCCCTGACATTGAACTGCTACCACCTGGTGATGTTGAAGGGGATGAAGAAGATGTAGCTGCACATCATTGCGGTGCCGATGCACAGGAGGGACATGCTGTGTGTCAGTCAGTAATTGCACAATATTTCTGACACACATGGCTGCAGAGGGTGGCATGATAGTTGGACAGAGGGCACTGGGTGTGGGACTACATGTACACTATGCACTATATATGAATAAATGACAAATGCGCAATGATGAATGTCCACTCAAGATATATTTTTCACACAACGGGTGTATTTAAATATCCAATAAAGATGACAGTGCACTAACCCTCCACCACCCTCACCCCTCTCTGCCTCCCCCCACAACTCCCCCACACACCCTCCTCCCTCCCCTTTCCCCCACACACCCTGTGATCTTCCCCAGAGAGGCAGTGTTCTCCACTCCTGCCTTGCTTGTGCATTGTCAGTAACAAATTGTCGCACCAGGGCAGTTAGCTCCTCCTGCCGCTGCGAAGCGTGCCCTGCCTGCTGCACCCCCACCGGTACACCTGTGGAGATGGAGGGTGCTTGTGTGTCATGCACAATTTCAGTTGGGTCCCCTATGGGACTCATGGCCCCTTGGATGTCCTCCTGCCCAGACTGCTCCGGGGTGGGGCCGTGGTCGGAGTCGACCAATGTTAGCTGGCGGGATGGTGCCAGACTTGGTGTGCCAGGAAGGTCGGAAGAGTCATCCTCCACAGGCACTCACACCTGTCCCTGCACCTCGTCATCAGCCAGGGGTGCTGTAGCTGCCGCCTCCTCGACTGAACTGTTCTCTGCTGAGAGTGTAGCTTCAACTGTGTCCTGTGCCAGTGTGACTGGAGTTGTTGGTACTGTGTCAACGGCCCTTGGCGGCACCAGTGCCGTGGCATCTGGAGGTGGTTTCCTCTGCAGCGCCTGCCGAGGCTTGTGTTGGGCTTTGGAGGTGGAAGGCCTGTTGCCCTCATCCCGGGCCCTTTTCCGGGGTGTGGTCGGCTGTGGGAGTGAGTCCCAGGCCTCGCTGTCATGATCGGAACCTGTGGGGGTCCAAGAGAGGGATGGCATGAGTGATGGTTTGAGAAGCATCATGCATACATTTGTATAATTCCTCATTTACACAATAGAGGGTAATAGGCAGTGGAGTTTGGATGATCACGTTGCTTGCTATATGGGTGGGTAATGCAGGCATCCATCGGGGTCACTCATGTTGCGGCAGACGTATGCTATGTGACATGCATATTTGTGTGTCCTGCATGTAGTGTGACTTATACCATTAACATCTTAGTGTGGTTTGTGTAAGGTATGGCATTGCCTTGCTGCAGGCATCTGCATGTGTCTGTGCTGCGTATGACAACTAGGCTGGGAATGTGTGTATATTGGGGCATGGCTTGACTCTTTAGACAGACATATTGGTGGACTACCATCAGACTCTGCATTACAGTGTTTTCTTATGACACTCACCTCCTTCCGCCGATGAGGTGGGGCCACACTCTATGTCACCCACGGCTTCAATGGCCTCTAGGCCTATCAGGCTGGCACATATCTCCTCCCACCGGGACAGCTTTATCGGAGAGCTTGCTCCTCCGCCAGTTGCCATGGCCTGGTTCCTGTTTGCCGAGAGAATGTTGCAGACTCACAGGCGCAGGTCATCCCACCTCTTCCTGCAGTCCTTAGTTGTGCGGGGGGTGTTGCCAACTGCACTGACTTTTTGTGCCACTAGTGCCCAGATCTCCTTCTTTCTGATGACAGCCTCCATCTTGTGGCTTTGGGCAAACACAACATCGGCCTTCTCAGCCAGGGTCTCTTCCAGCACGGTGAGCTTGTCTTCATTAAAGTGCTCCTTGCGCTGGCGGGAGGCACCTTTTTTGACTGCCTTGGGCATTGTATAGTTATTGTGGGTAGATTTTGGCACACAGCAATATACTCCAGGTCCTGGCTGCTGAGGATAGCAATGGATTGTGTTTTTAAAGATGGCCGCCATGCTCTTGCCCGTTCCTGTGTGATGACGCTACTTCCGGTTCCGCTTATTTACGGTGACCGTTATAAGCGATCACCGCTGATAGCGTTCACCGCTAATAGCGGTGTGCCGTCTTGAATCATGCCGGTAGTGCTGTCTGCGCTCTGCATGATGCCGCTAAGGGCCATTTTTGGGACTTTTACGGCATGTCGGTACCGGCATGGCGCAAAGCTTGTGCACGCGTACTCGTAATAGCCCTCTATTAGCGGGCTCTTGACAACACGGACACAGTATTTTCTCCATGCCGGTAAGGACGGTTATTTACCTCCAAACTCGGAATGAGGGCCGAATTCCATTTGTTCCAAAGATAGGGATTGGACCTTTAAAGCAGGATTGCTTTTGTCTAATCAACTGTAGACTTTAGCCTTTAAATAAAGGCACCTCCCACCACTTCTTTTAATAATCTCTCGACTTCACACCTTCAAGAAGATTTCATTGGACTTTGTTGAAAGAACAGTCCTTTCCAAAGTCCTCTGGTTGTGAGGTGACAGCAGGTGTTCCAAGTCAGAGGCAAGCTCTGTCCCCTAACCATCCCCAGGGACCGTTGGGGGTGAAATGCTGCTGGAATAAGACCTACATCTCTGCCTGCTGCATTGCTACCCAGGACCACATCATCATGAAGGACCCCTGAAGGAGGATGCCAGACTCTTTTATGTTTCAGAGCCCATGAAAATGGCTCATCTTGTTCCTGAGATGCTGGAGTGGGATTGACAGCACCTGAGAACAAAGCCAGCCAGGATTCTGATAGTCTCATCATTGCAACTGCTGTGAACCATTATTTGAGCCTGTTCAACTCTGTTATAACCAACAGGAGCCTCCAGTAGCTGCCTTTGGCAATCACTTATCTTTGAACCATGGACTTACACATTCAAATCTGTTTGCCATTTCAAAGTACGTAATTGCCTCTGCTCAAAGAAAGAAGTACTGCTGCTTCTGCACTGCCCGAAATGCTGTTCGATACACCAGCTTCTTCACCGAACGAGTCACCAATTGAATGACCATGGTATTCAAGTACTGCTTCCTTTTAATTCAGCCGACTCCCCTGTGCATCCCTTTATCAGCCCTTCCGCCATCGGACCTTGACCAACAAACTGAACCTGATGACCATCTAGATCCACATTGCATTAGTACCATTTTTAACTGCATCATCAACATATGCTTGCCACTGGACCACCACTGCTGCTGCCATTCAATCAATTCGCATCAAGCTGCCGAACAGCACTAAGTAGCTTTGTTCAAACATTGCTGAACCACCACAACACTGCAAGAGTTATTATTGCCTGACAACTGCCCTCTGGTCCATTGCAGGTCCTAGAGACTGGCTAGGTCACATTAATCCATTTTTCAATTCAGGAACATATCCTTTTTGAACATTGTGGTTCTTATTGCCTTTTCTCCCTGTCTCATTACCCAAAAAGCTGCAAAAAGCTGCATCTTTCTACCGTGCATATTCTGTGTTCTTTCACAGGGGTGTTTTTTTCTATTTAGTTCTTATTATACATTGTGTGTGTAATTAATGTATATATATTTTTATAGAACTTTGAATGGACATTCTTTTATTTTATATTTCACTGTTTGGATTGGTACTGTTGCAGTGTTATTTGACAGGCAGAACGTTTTGGCTCATTTCCGACCTTTCCCCCATAACATGGATGCCTCTAAGAAATGACCCTAATGCCAGGGCAATCCTAGACCTATAACCATTTGGGGTCACTGTGGAATACTGTAAAAGAAAGGAACAAGAGAATGTAGAGTTTTTCGGAGTTGATTCCCCATAGTTGACTAGAGGAGATGGCAGGGTTATGTGACAAATCCAAGAAATGTGTCCCATCTCTTCAAGGGTGAACCCCACCCCCCCTTTGGGTGTAGGAAAACGAGCCCCCTTGTCAATCGCTACACAATACCTTCCCTAGGGACAGGATAAGCAGATCCCACTGGTGTAACCCCCCCTCTGGACACAAGGTATGTCCAAATGACAATTCCACCCCACCCCTCTTCCAATGGAATCTCATCTTCATCACGAAACAGAGTAAAATAATAAAGTTGATGAGAAACTAACCAGAAGGGAGAGCATCGACCAGAGAGTGAAGAACCCAGCTGCGCAGAGCTGCACAGATGCAGAACAGAGTGTCAGTAAGATATCATTTTGGGTGGAGACATGAAGCAGCATACAGGGCACTGTAGCTTCGATCAAGGCAGTGTCCCTGATAACTGGGGTACATCTGAGGCATGAAGCACATCTACCCAGGGTGAGAGGTACCAGCATTACACACAGGAATTCCAAGCCTCCCAAAAGGGGTAAGCGACTCAGAACCGCAGATGGCATCGCCCCGAAGTTAGCCAAGAACAACCTCCAATAGCACAAGGAGCCCATAGCCCATGAAGGACTCACCAAGGCAATACTCCACCCGGGGGTGAGCAAAACTAGGGAACCACAAGAGCCAGAGAAGCCCACAGCTCACAAATGGCTTACCGAAGCAATACCTCACCATAGGGGTGACAACACAAAAGAACCACGTGGGCCAGAGAAGCCCACAGTCCACAGGGGGCTCACCAAAGCAATACCCCACCCATGAGTGAACACACCCAGAGAAATGCCAAGGCCAACAAAGCCATTAGCCCGCAAGGAGCTCACCAAAGCAGTATTCCATGATGGGGTAATGGGAACTGAAACATGCAGGGTCAAATGAAGCCCATAGCTCAAGAGGCGCCCGCACAAGCCCAATCCCACGCTGAGTTGAATGAGACAGAGAAGCAAACAGGGCCAAAGAAACCCCAAGCCCACCCGGGGCTTAGGAGTACTGACCTTGCCAGGTCAGAGCTCCATATGCCTGGAGATGGGATACAAATCCAGATACCTAAGTGGAACATTGTTTTGTGTCCATAAGAAACTTTGATACATTTTGAAAGATGTTTTCTCTTGCATTTTGGGAAAACTAGCTTTCTGTTCATGTGGAACTACTATTGGTGGAGGGGTCCAACAGCAGCCACTGTCCTACTGTGGTGAAATAACGCAGACTAAGCACAAGTTTAGGGATATTTTCTTTTATCTTTTCAAATCAGTTAGGATAGTGATAGGTTAGTATAGGTTTTGGAACCGGGACTGAAAAAAATGTTTGTGGGCCATGCTGATGAGCACTGGGTTATTGTTTTATGGCACAAGAAAAACCTCTGAGCGACAGCGATTAGAGCAGGTTTATTTTTATGTTTATGAATAAAGAGTGGTTCAGCTATGTCCTTATGTCTGGCTTACTGAGGTTTCCTACAGGAGGCAGTATTAGTGTGTCACCTACAGTCTCCCTTTTGTATGCTATTAATATGTACCTAGTGCAGACGTCTTTTGGCAGAGTCTATAACTTTCCATTCAACTGTATTAATGGAGTTCTTTTATGGCAGACCTGGAGTTTGAAAAGGTATGACAAATCCCTTGAAACAGCGGGCTTGAATCCATTATTGTAATGTCTGGCATAGATAAAATCTTCGGAACTGCTCCAAACAAGTCTTTAAGGCCCTTTGTGTGTGCTTCATATGTGCATTCCTGGGCTGTGTCAGGCCTTTTAAGTGTTAAGTCTGAGAAATTATCATTGGAAGGTTTCATTTGCCCATTTTGACCATTTGTAGCTCCCCTTCCAGCACACGTGGCAAAGCAGAAATTCTACTTTAAATTAGGTTTCGGTTCCAGCATACATTTCAGATCCTTTTACATATTCTCTGGCATTCGATGTACAGTTACGTTTCACAAAATGCTGTGATAGGCTTCATTATTTTTTACAATTTCATTTTGTACTCAAAATACATAAAACAGTCCTTGAATACGATCACATTTAAACTACAGATACACTGTGCACTATACATTGCATATAAAATACAAATTGTTCTTCTTTGTATATAGGGGATCCAAACATGTTTCACTTGTGACATAATCCTGGACTTTTCTGTATTTGTATTAGGTTCCTCCACACACATTCTGGGCCTGCTGAATTCTTTTGGGAAGTAAATGCATTCAATAGTTGTGGGGCTTTCTTTTAGATGGCACATTACTCTTGTTTGGTTCTAAGCCCTGTCCTTTTGAATTTGCACATAGTGGCTGAAATAAAATATATAATCTACACCCTCGGTTTACATGTGTAGTTAGGCTTTGAAAACGATGGCAATCCAAAAGTTACTTTCACCATATTAGCAATATTATTGGGCACATACATTTGTGAGTTATTTCTGTCCTAACAGTGAGCAAGGAGGATATAGTTCCAACAAACGACCTCTCTTGCACTTTCAGGAAGGTCTTGCTCTTTCAGGAAGGCCTTTTTCAACTTACTTTATTTTAGGTCATTCGTTTTGTTCCATTTATCATGACAAAGTAAAGCAATCAATGTTTGACATTTCTCAGGTTTATTTTTTTATTATTGAAACGTTTCTTATTTATTATTTTAGTGTTTTGGAATTTATATGGGTTCTGTTTTTGTGGCTGATAAGGAGAGAAAATAAGGCAACTCACACAATGTTCACATCATCATCACATTAGACACAGTAGAATTAACAAAGCTTTTATGGTTGTTTCTTTTTTGGTTTGCTCTTGGTTTTCTTTGGCCACAAATATTGAAGGAAGGAAAGCAGCGAAAATATAAAATATCATAATAGTCGTACAATGTACAATGAGAATTAAAACTTTGGGCAGTGCACTCAATTGACACACAAATACCTTAAACATATGCAAACAGAATGGTACTGAATCCTATTGCCTATCCTTGCCTCTAACGTACCCTCTAGCCATCCTAGCTGACTGCCAATGTGTCCTTATCCATGTTCTCTCGGGAACCGTATCAATGCATGAGCCTCACTCTGTCACAGCAGGGGATGACGTGGCCTATGACAATGTTGTCATCATTCCAGTGTCTTTTGATATCCCAATATACAACAGTCGCCTCATCATAATAACTGATATGGGATAGGTTTCACCAAATGTAATAAGCACTGATTGTGTCATACGCCAAACAAAGTTACCTCTGTTTTTCTGCTTTTTAGCTGAGAGCCCTAAACTCTAGTTTGTGACGGCTGTCCATTTAGGACGTTTCTGGTTGGGTGTCTTGAGTATAAGGAATAGTGGAATAGCGAGGGGGGGGGGCATACAGAGTATCCAATGCACCTTTGTCCATTTCTAGAACTGATTCTATGCATGGTACCCACAACGCTCAATTGTTGCAGCTGTTACAAACCCTATTCTTAATAGCTTATCAATTGTTTTTATTTTATTTTATTTTTTGGAACCTCCAAATAGGGGTTGGGGCCTTAAAGATTGTAAAATAGGACTAAGAAATCTAGAAATAATAATTTCAGGTGACCTCAAAGTAGTTAAACAAGTTGGCAGTGGCGTGGGGAAAATGACACCTGTTGGCACATAGGATGAATAGCTAGCCAAGCAGGACATGATGCCCTTAGTGTACCCATCAATAGCATAACATCAGTCTCTCTTGCTCAAAAGGCTGCATCTGCGTGGGCCTGTATGGGGGCAAGTTGTCAACATTATGAATAGTTTGAAAGCCATGTCCAATAAGGACCATGGCTATAGAATCTACATGTGGCATCTATTACTTCGTCAACTGCATGGTATCCCAATCTGTGACGAAACCTATGCTGCTTGCAAAAACCTTTTTCATTTTCAAACAGCCATACTTCTTCAAAATGTCAGCATGTGTTTTTATTTCTTTTTTATTCTGCGACATCTATTTCAACCAAGCATGACAACTTTCTGTTATTTTCACCTGCTTGTGTGTGTTGGTTTGGGCAGCAGCAGTCGTAATTGCAATCCAAATGGAAAAGGCCCTTTTGGGAAAAAGATGATTGATCAAAGGTTCCGAAAACAAGAACAGCAAGATCAATACATCTTCACAACAACAAATCAGAACGAGGTGAAAGCGAGCCCCAGAGACTTGACAACTTCAGATGAGTTCAGCTCGTTCTATTGTGCAGTTACGCAACGTGGCTGGATGCAAGCAGATGCAATAGAACACATCTGTTCACACATTGCTATTGAATGTTAAAACGGACGCCTAGTCCCAGATCTATAATTCTTTAAAAATGATACCAGAAAAACAGAACGCTGTTCTCCCTCCGCTAATTTACCATAATCAAAGATCACATGAAGCACACTATCTAGTCGGATACCAGTGATGGGGTAGATTTCCAAATATTTGGGCTTGAAGTTCACTATTCTATATTTGCACTAGTGTCATAAAAAACATTTTTTGGCAGTATTCATGAAAGCTTCAAAATAAAAGATCAACCGCATTTTTTGAGCATTAAATCTAACCATTTTCAGACATGTACATGACATCAACACCATTGAGTTGGGTAGCAATACGCACCTGTTATTTCCATCGTCAAGATGGCCACAGCAGGTGATATGTGAAAAACAAAGTACACTCCACTGGTGGCAGGACAGGCGTTGGCTTGTAAATTCTGAGAGCCGAATATGTGAGTGCTGAGAGTGTCCCCAAAACACAGTTTGGGGAGGTGGGGGCGGATCCATCACACACATTTTGGAAAAATGCTGTCAAAAGTACATTTTACTGCACAATTTCACATGAACATTGCCCAAATAGCATTGGTTTAAGGCCATCATGAAAGTAAATTATTCTAAGTGTGATGGTGTATTTTAAAACAGCTTGTGCTGAGTATAGCTGGTGTGGGCACATTTCAAAATGATGTTTGAGGGCCCCCTTGCTACACCTGGGAAACCCCACCCGCAACCCCAAAACAAAAATGTAGTTTTTAGGTTTTGAAAATCAAAAGAACAATGGTAAATGGGAAATATGTTTTTTGAGGCACAGGCATGTTCAGTTAATGTGGTTCAATAGCCTGTGAGCATTCACCTTTATAAGAAGGGGTTTCCCACTCCTTCATTGAATTATTTTGGACCTGCCAGAGGTGAAGATCAGATGTTTCCAAGGCAGTCCCTTAACCTTCCCAATGAACATTGGTTGGTAGCTGCTGCTTTGTACAAGGCCTGCAACTGTGCCATCTGATTTGGAACTAGGCTCCTCAGTGGCGTTGATGGACTCCTGGATGTGCAGCCAAGTTGCCTGTTGTGGGAGTGAAGAGTATCAAAGACTCATATTGTCCTAGAGCCACAGTAATGGGGCTGACCATACCCTGAGAAGTCCAAAGCAACTGGATTTCCATTTCTGCCACTTCAAACCATTCTCGTACCAATGTGACCATGTTTGGTGCCCTCAAACCACACATGACCCACGTCCTACCTTTGGCACTGTCATCGAACTCGGAACACTGCATCCATCGAACCAGTTCAACAATTCATTGCGGCAGCCATGCTCATCGCCACGTTGGCTCAAATAACAGCTCATCACTGTGGAGCCTTTGAACCACTTTATCTTCAAATAACAAATTGTACCATCAGGACTATTGTGATATCTATGACTGATAATCACAGCTAAGAAAGTAAATAACACATGATCCAACTGCCCAGTTTCTGCTTTATGCGCCAGCCTTCTAAATAAAATCTTTGGACTATCTGCACGGATGCCCAAAAACATTTTGGGACATGGCATATGCGTACATATATTTTTTGTAATGGCTTTAATCTCTGTAATACATCTGGGTTTTGACGATTTTTTTTATGGTGAAACTTCCCCCATATTTAACAACCACACCGCGACCATCCCACGCCAACATTTTGGGACAAGAAACAGACTGATTTTAATCTAGATATTCTTTTTTTTAATAAATAATTCATCAAAATTAAAGGTGGTCTAATAATTTTTAATTATCCGGAGGCCACCCACATTAGTCCACATAAATACAGGCAGCTCAGCTGGTCCACCGAAAAGAAACACGGCCTGCCTGCTATTATCTTGCAAATGTTACCTTAACATTGCACACAAGCATATACTTACGTATATAAAAAAAAACAAATTGTGAAAAACTATTCTAGACTAAAATATGCAATCTTCATTAATATGAGTATTCAAATGATCGTCGCTCGTTACCACCACATTTGAAAGGTAGCACAAAACATGTTGATATATATGTAGATCTGGATGGATAGAAGCATATATATAGGTATATACTTATTAAGAGGACTCATGTATATTTAGTAAACATGATTGGTGGTAGTATGAAAATCTTTGTGTTATAAATCAACATATCCTGACACACCTAAGCTCACAATTTCAGTTTGACTGGATTTATATCCTGCCCCTTCATCTAGATGTCAATGTAAACCCTTGAAAGAAACATATTGGGCCTCATTACGAGGTGGGCGGTAAGGGATTACCGGCACCGGTAAGGGCACCGGTACCGGTAATCCCTTAAAGCCCTACTACGAGGTCCCTTTGCGGGTCCAGCCTTAACGCCTGGTTTTACCAGGCGTTAAGGACGGGACCCGCAAAGGGACTTTGGAACTAATAACGGTACCGCAATTTGCGGTACCGTTATTAGCGCCTTCCCCATTCCCATTGAGCCCAATGGGGGCTCAAATGGGAATGGGGAAGGGCCCTGGTGAATAGGGAATTACTGCCCTCGCCAACCTTGGAATGGGGCGGTAATAGCTCCATTCACCAGGGCGGAGTCGGTAAGGATTTGGAGGCAGCCATGGCGCTAATAGCGCCATGGTTATCTCCAACCTTGTAATGACACCCATTAAGTTTAATGGGAACCACAAAAAGTTCCCCTCTATGTTGGCGGCTGTAGCACACATATGGATTTTAATGCAAATGGATACAATTTAATTTTCGAACTTCTCCCAAGAAAAGATATAAAGTATATATTTTTTATTTATATATCAAAAGTAACAAAACAGATTTCTTTAAAAATTGGCAAAAATAATGTTCGTACACAAAGGCAATATTAAGAAAGCAACACCACACCCATGTATCTTATTTTTAAAACAACAGCAGCACTGACAGTTCCACATAAATATACACATTCTACACATTCTACACCTTCACCTCACCCTGTGACATGTGTGTCAAATAAATCCAAAAATAGCCCAACATAGAGCCTCATTACAAGTCTGCCGGTCCGGAAATAAGGGTGCCGGTAGCCATGTACCGGAACACTTCCCGGACCGGTAGATTACAACAGTGCCTGCTGGTACCGTTGCAAACGGCAGGTCTCATCGGTGCTTCTGTGTCCCCCTTCCCAGGGAGTCCTATTGTCCACCACCTGATATCCCAGGCCGCCGGGACTTATAATGTCCCGTGACACTGTGATCCCAGGAAGAGGAAATGATGTTAGAGTCCGGCAGAAACCTGCCGGTAGCGCTCGCGGGTACCGCCTGACTTATAATGAGGCCCATTGCATAAAAACACATCTATCATACTTAGAACCAAAGGTTTGTAGAGTCAAAAATAGAGAGAGGACATTGTTAGTGCAAGTATCTAAGTATAACTGTAAACTGTGTGCACCAGCATTAGTCATATACCAGATAAATGGTATTGATACTTTTTATATATAAATACAAAATATATACTTTATAACCTTTCTTGTGATAAATTCGAATATTCAATTGGATCCATTTGCATTAAAATACATATGTGTTCTACATCTGCCAAATTAGAGGGGAACTTTTTTGATTTTTGTTTTTGGTACCATCCAGTGGTATCCCCTCTTAATTACTGGGCCCTCTCTTTAGTTCATTGTGTTACATTAGTTGTTTTTGCTACGTCTAATGGGACCATTAAAGAGTTACAACTAAGTGCATTAATGTGTTAATTTTATAAATAAGAAAAAAATATTTCCATTTGAGAAGTTGAAACTGTTTTTTGGGTAAGTGGTCTAACAATCTGTGGGTTTATTTTTTTTTCAAATGCATGTAATACACGCCTAGCTGTTGATAATTCACTAAGATATGTATGGAAAGAGATAGTATGTGTATGTAAATGATACATAATGAACTTTTTTAACACTTGTTTATAGGCGCGTTATAAATGTCATATCATATCATATCAAATAAATACAAAACTGAAATAAAACAATATTAACAGCGAAACTACAATAGCGACTTTGCAGCCATGGCTAAATTGGACTCTCTGCAGGAAGAGCATTTTAGCGATATTATAACTTTGACACTGCTTGATAAAATTGCACACAGCTGTCCAGAAAATATACACTCGAGTCAGATTTGTGTGCAGGTTTTTGTGAAGTTCTTTCCAGGTAGGGAAATGTTAACAGTGGCCCCACATATTGCATTTTACCATTTAAACTACATAGGGACATTTTGTTCTGATCTCTGGTAAAAAATAAAAGCTGGAAAGATGTACACAAAACTTGCATTTATTTGGAAGGAAATTGTTAATGAATGCCAAATGTATAACCCTCCCGCAAGTATCTTTTTAATATACCTTCAGCTAAACCATGTTTATACATTTCATTGTTATATATACATGGTGGTTGGTGATAGTGGCTAGTTATGGTCGCTCGACCAGTAGTCGAAACTGCTTAAACTTTCTTAGTCTCACACCCCTCGAGCCTTGTGGTCTTGCTACCTCGCCCCATTATCCACCACATACAATGTTTTCCCTTCTGGGAACCATGGGGCCATATTTGTCATTTAACTCTACAAATAGGAGAAAATAGCAAAGTAGATTTTCTATTTCTAGCAGGAGCGAGTCAGCCCACAATAGAAATAAGAAACAGCAGCAAGGCCAGGAGTGCAATAAGTCAAATACAAGCAGTTGCCAGGGTGCCAGCCAGTGACGTCATTTAGGGGTCACGAGGAGTCACTGAGGTCTCCCTTGCTACAAGGTAATATGCTGTTGGGTCATGTGCACGCAAACCAATGTGCTTATTGCAGACAAGAGGGTCATTGGCGAGCACAATGCCCAATCCTCCAGCAGAGGTCGAATAACACATTGGGATCATGGGTAGATGATCGAGAAGCCGCCCTGGGGGAGGGGGTCCTGGTAGAAGTCAGTTTTCTCAGAATCCTCAGTCTTTTTCGCAAGACAATCAGCCACTGAGTGTGGACAATAGAAATATTTTTGATCATCCCTCTACTGCATATCTTTCTGAAGACCTTCCTTTCGATGATATATTGTTTCGCTGGGATTGCCGAAGCAGGTTTTGGAACCTATACCTATTCCTGTTAATCAGAAAGGCCCCTACGTTGAGATGATGGTGGGAAAAAGGAAACATCTATTTTTGATAGATACAGGAGCATAGAAGTGTTCCATTGACCATTCACGGGTTCCTGACATTCCACTGTCAGGGAAAACTAATGTTTCTGTAGGGTTTTCTGGTACGCCAGTGGTTAGTCCGGTTTCTTTGCCAGTACCGATTTCACTGGGTCCATTCACGGATCACTGTCTGTTTCTTTTGACATCAAACTTTGGTGAGAATTTGCTGGGGTTGAATCTGTTGAAGGAATTAAATGCAGTAATTCATTGTTCTTCGGATGGAGTGCGTTTGACGATTTAACCACAGCAATTTTCTGCCTCACAGTTTCTGACTAGACCTTTGCCACCGGAATTTAGTGATGTTCCGGAGTGTTTATGGGCGATGGATGACAATGATGTTGGTGTTTTACAAATTGAGCCTGTTAAAATTGTCTTGAAACAAGGAGTAAAGTTGCCACGTGTTCCTCAGTATAAGATTTCGATTGATGGTGAGCAAGCTTTGAAGTGTATAGTTTCCGATTTTGTACACCGTGGGGTAATTGAAGAAATTGCAGGTAGTTTGTGCAACAGTCCAATTTTACCAGTGTATAAGAAATGGGATAATGCAATTCCTTTTCGTTTCATTATCGATTTACGTGCTATCAATAAGATTGTCGCTCCACAATTTCCGATTGTGCCTGATGTGACAATGATAATAAAGATGATTCTAGCTTCTGCTACTCATTTTAGTGTCGTAGATCTTAAGAATGCCTTTTTTAGCATTTCTATACACAAAGATAGCAGATACTTTTTCACGTTCACCCTAGGGGAACGCTCTTTTACATTCACCCGTGCGCCACAGGGGTACACGGAAAGTCCAAGCATTTACAGTAGGGCTTTGAAAGAACAGCTTGATACACTCGAGTTGCCTGTTACTTGTACATTGCTCCAGTATGTCAACAACTTTCTTTCAGCTGTAGATTCAGAAAGTGCCTGCAAGGAGGGCACTGTGTTAGTGCTTATTCACCTAGCAAAGCATGGACATAAAGCTTTGCTGAAAAAAATTCAATATTGTTCACAGGAGGTTGCCTATTTAGGCTATCTCCTGTCAAAGGAACAAAGAAGATTGACGCCTGAACGGATTAAAATCATTACTGGCATGTCTGTCCGAAATACACCGAAGGAAGTCAGAGCCTTGATAGGAATGGCTTCTTACTGTAGGCAGTGGATCCCAAACTTTTCATTAGCGATTAAACCAATGTTGGCTTTGACAAAGAAGGGCATTTCTTTGCCATTGCCATGAAACTTGGCACGCCAGAAAGCCTTTGATTTGCTCAAGACTGCATTGTGTTCAGCACCAGTTTTGGGAACACCAAATTATGAAAAGGCCTTCGCGTTTTATGTGCATGAACATGATGGATGCGCTTTGGCTGCGTTGACGCAGGAACATAGGGGGAAGAATAGGCTGTGCGGCTACTTTTCCTCCACCCTTGATCCTGTTGCATGCGCTTTGCTGAGATGTCTGAGAGCTGTTGCTGCTGCTGCATCTGTAAAACAGAGCGAGGGTATGGTCCTAGGCCATGCTTTAACCTTGTTGGTACCTCACTCTGTAGACGTTCCATTAAATAGAACACAAACACAATACCTCACCTCTGCACGATTAACGAGATATAAATTGATCTTGTTTGCACCACATATTAAAATTAAGAGGTATTGTGTATTGAATCCGGCTGAATTTATTACCTCTCCCGCAAGATACTGATTGCAGTGACGAAATGTCACATGACTGCCTTAATGCCACAGAAGAAGAAACTAAAGGCAGAATTGATTTGAAAGATACACCTTTGTACGATCCACAAGGGGAGCTGTTTTGTGATGGCTCCTGTTTCAAACTTCCGGATGGTACATCCACTGCAGCTTATGCCATCAGTACACTGAGCACAATTGCGGAAACCAAAAGAATTTCGCATAACTCCGCGCAGGCCGCAGAGATTATTGCATTGACCCGAGCTTGCAAACTTTCTGAAGGGCTTAGAGTAAACATATATGCTGATAGTCAGTATGCTTTTGGGGTAGTTAACAACTTCGGTAGACTTTGGGCAGAACGAGGTTTCTTGACCTCACATGGAACGAACATTCAATATGGCACCTTGATAGTTGAGCTACTCTCAGCGCTTGTAATTCCCACTTCGCTAGCAATTATGAAGTGTGCGGCACATTAGAAAATCATAGATGATATAGGAAAAGGGAACGCTTCTGCTGACCAGATAGCCAAACAAACTGCTACTGATCTCTATTTAGATATGTATACTACAAAGGAAGCCATGAATGTCTGTACCATAGATGAAGGAATTAAGTCTTGCCACTCTAGAAGAAACTAAGCATTGGGCTGAGGGCTTGGCGAGGTTGGATGCTGATGGGTGTTGGGTGGATAACCTAGAAGGAAAATGGATGCTGCCAGATGCGTACATCACTATGATGGTTTCATTGGCTCATGGTCCCACTCACATATGTGCTAGGAAAATTTGTAAAATGTTAGAAACTGTCTGGGTCAACGTTAACATCCCGAAAACTGCTGAGCGTTTTATCCAGAGTTGTATGGTCAATAGGGGTCAATATGGGGAAGGGTACATCAACACCAAGGGGTAGTTTTGGTCCACCTTCTATCCCTATCGAAGTGATCCACTTTGACTTTATTGAAATGGAGCGTTGTAATAATTTCAAATTTGTTTTGGTTGTTATTTGTGCTTTCAGTAAATGGGTTGAAGCCTTTCCTGTAAAAGATGCCACAGCAATGACAATGGCAAAAACCATGCTTAAGGAATATTTTCCTACGTTTGGTTTACCAAGAGTCATCTGGTCGGACAATGGTCCACATTTTATCGCTGCTGTAATTCTACAGATATGTGCAGGATTACAGATCGATAAACGGTTCCATTCGGCCAGACACACACAGAGTGCTGGATTGGTAGAGAGACACAATGGAATCTTGAAAAACAAGCTTGCTAAAATGTGTGCACAAATTTGAAATGGCCGGACACCTTACCGATAGAGTTATTCTCGATGCGAACAACCCCACAGACTAGGTCTGGGCTCTCCCCGTATGAGGTGGTGATGGGGAGGCCAGCTAACAATTGGAATCTTCCTAAACCCAGGGCTTTGAGGGTAATAGAGCATGTACTTCTTTCTGAATATTGCGAACGGTTAACTAAATATCGTAGCATCCGACCTGGAGATGGCTGCTGACTAAAGCATTTGAGAGAGCATCGTGTCTCGCACCGAGGTGGAGAGAGCCCTATCAGGTCCTATTGGCCACACAGACTGCAGTACGAGTAGCTAGAAAGAAACATTGGATACACGCTTCGCATGTCAAGAGGATACCTTTCCCTTTGCCACATGACAGAGAAGATAAGGAGAAACTTACTTGCTCTGTTTTCAACGATCATTCAGCATTGAGCAGTATTGAGAGTGCTTCGGAGACACTCCCTGAGCCCGCGGGGCCTGGGGAACAAGCTGCTTCATCTCCACACTCTCCTACAGATCCTTTTGCATCTTTGCCTGGTTTTGCTGTAAATTCATCACTTTCATCAGGAAGTAACGACACACTGTTCGCAGATCACACTATACTAGGAGTCACATGGTACATTCTGTGATAACGGAGCTAGACTTACTGTACGGTTCGGCTGTGCCCAGAAGGAAAGTAACCATAGGGCTTGTCCTTCGCCCCATCTTTTGCATCTGAAGGAAAGTAGGTGGCTGGGGATAGGGAAAGACTAAGAAAAGGCATGATCAGGAGATCACCAGTAAATGGACTACGGAGTTTCCGCTTCAAAGGAACAATGCCTGTTATCGCCTCTACTCATACGGAACAAATAAGTGACTGTGTGGCCAACAATGACAATGGACGAACAAATACATGGTCTTTCAAGATGTATTGTTTTCTTGTAATAATGTTAACTTGTTTCGTAGTATTAGTTGCCTTAGGATTTTGGTATATGGAAGAAGTACGCCCACTTCAAACATTCTTGCCTACTGAGAATGTTGCAACTGTATCTACACCTTTCATGCACCTGCACACTTTATCTCAGAGAGACTCTCAACATAGACAGAGCTATCACAATAAAACATTACTGTTAATAATGAACGCAACCCATGCCATTTTGAATAAGAAAGACTGTTGGGTTTGCTCTCATTTAGAGCAACATGGGGAAAAAGGGTTGGGCTGGTATATTCATCCTTTGCCTCTAACTACTGCATGTTATGCTTCTCTACGGGTACTATTCTTTGGCTGATGGAATGATAGCATCCTGGGGAACTTTGATGGAACAAATCTGAACGAGTTTGAAAGGCGAGTTCTAACACCTCTCGGATGCTCACTCTTCGCAAATAGGAGCAATCTTAATTTTGCTTCTATTAGGCCTTCTGATAGACTGTCCCGACCATTCCAACCTTTGATCTCTTTTAAGATGTCTCCTATAGGCAATAGGGATGCCACACCACCTTCCTATACTGTTAACCATAGCCCCAACTCAGTTTCTTTCTGCATACAGAGGAATGGTACTCGGTAAATGGGTGAATTCAAGGTTTGTACTAATGTTGCAAACTTGACAAGTGAGGACAGACCTATATATAGGCGAACCTGTCTACTTCGTTTGCGGTAATGAAGCTTTACCAGGGCTACCTAGGGATTGGCAGGGATCTTGTTATTTGGGAATTTTGCTACCAGGGGTATTTACAGCTAGTACCACAGAAATCTCTAGGGCTCGTCCAAGGCGGGACGAGAGAGGTGATACTCCTCCACAAATTCTGGGTGATGTAGTAAAATCTTTTGTACCATTTTGGGGACAAATTATGAATACTGAGGATATTAGGAGACCAGCAAGAGTACTGGAGAAAACCATCAACCGGACCACTGACATACTCTATAACATGACTCTAGAGCAGAAAGCAATCAGATTAGGGTGCTACAAAACCGGATGGTATTAGACGTCATCTTGGCTGAGCGTGGTGGAGTATGCAAATTAGTGGGGTCCGCGTGCTGCATTTTCGTACCAGATTCCTCCCTAACCATCTTTAAGACAATACAAAATCTGCATGTGCTATGTTTAGAAGTCTTATTAATTATTCTGGGTATTCTGTTGTTCTGTTGTTGCTGTATACAATGTCTTCCTGCCATATGTTCAATGTTAGGGGGATGTTGTGCACAGACTGTGGGCCTAAGCCTAGTTGCTCTGTGAAGAAAACCGCGTTGCAAAGTTTCGATTTCTGATCGACTTCTCCTCCATTTTAAGAATCATCCACCATTTTGATTTCTGTTCGTATGATTCTCTGTTCTAAAATGGTGGACTGTGTTTCTAACTTGCAACCAAGCCTCCCGACCTTTGAGTTCTGTTAATGGTTAGACTGTCCGTGGGCTGACTGTTTAGACTAGGTAAAGAGACCTTGTACTACGAATGAACTGTCGTCTCCGTATTGTCTATGCTAACAAGCCTCATCCACGAATACACATCGGCGACAATGATGTGCAAATGCTAAGCGTGGACACAGGCTGAACTACATTGTGTTGGGATATAGACTAAGGCTTACTGTGGGATCCGAGAATATACATCGCATTGTAACTTGATGGAAATGCAAACTCATGTAATCCTTCTGCATATTATTGTATAAACTGTATGTGAACTAGGCACGAACTCTAGATCGCACATTATTAACATGTAGAGGGGCTGGACAATATTGTTGAAATGCATAAAAAGCATGAATGTTCAGATGTCCAGCACTCTCTCTCCTCTCTTTGACAGGCTGGTACTCATTGTGGGGTGTTGAGAGCCAGATAGCTATCTGTTTCTATGTTTCTTTGTAAACTGCGCAGAATAAAAGATCTGTGAATCTTGCCCGTGTTTGGTGTATTTCAATTTGTGGTACTCAGCATCGATATTTCCTTTTGCTTTAACATAGCAACTGCTACTACATTTGGGATTGACATTGCCGTATGTTTTTTTTCAAATTATTATTGTTGTTTATAGCTGAAGAATCAACTTTTACAATAAGCATTTTATATGAAATATACAAACATTAAAACAAAGGTAAAACCAACAAGAATCATCATAAGAGGAAAGAGAAAAAAAAGAGAAGGAATTCATCATGATTTTTGTTCTTGCACTCGGCATTTTGAATTAGCTTTCATATGTGTCATCTTCATTGACCTTCAAAAACTGTATCTAAGAAACTCTTAATTGCTATATATACTGACATGCGATGCGTTGAAAGTAGTATGTTCCATCTGTCATCAGCATCAAAAGTGGTGAAATGCATGTAATATTTGGTTAGATACAATTCTCTCTTCCCAGCTAGTTCAACACACTCTAAATTATATGTCGTAAAGTCTCTCTTTGTTTTCGGTTTCCACAAAAATGACTAAAATCAAATGAACAATTGAGCAATTTGCATTTGATCATGACCACTCTACTAGGCCAGAGGTTGTACCTGAATCATAAAAATGCTGAATGGAGAGCTACAGAGGGATAGCGGATTAGATGAGGCTCACATTCCCCAAATCTTTTTCTTAGGAACTGGTTCTCTCTGAAATCTTTGTACAGACAGCACTGTTCTCTCGTTTTTATCCAATCGTATAGATACAACTTTTTCTTGGCTCTTTCTGGGTCTTCAAATAAGATATTTAATGGTAAATTTGCTAATGCCATTATGTTGAAAACCGCTGTTTTCCATTTGTTCACATATGAATGATCAGATTTTCAAAATGTACGGAGAGGAACAAGAGCAGAGTGTCCGGTGTATTAGCCAAAATGCACTTCCTCAGCAGTGCACACTGACGCCATTGGTGTTTAATCAACAAGGACAATAAGCCAATCTCATGGCGTATAAAGGCAATAGGAACACATTGAGGCAAATTCAAAACAGCTCTCCAGTATTTCCCTTAAAATGTTTGTAGGATGTTATTTTCTATATTCAGCCAGATCTCTAGGCCACATAAAAGTACTGGAGTTGTTTTTTGATTATAATAAGTTGTGGCCGAAGATATTGAGAACTTTCCATACTTATATAATATCACCTTTGTTTGTGAGATGGCAGTTGTCTCCAGAACTTCCAGGTGGGCTTTGTTTAAGTATCTATTGTCGATTTGCACACCCAAGTAGGTGTATTGTGTCACTATTTCCAGCTCTAAGTCTTGTAGCTTCCATCTAAATGTTTTCACTTTTTTCTTGGCTACATTACAAATCACAATCTTCGATTTTGCAATATTAATTGTGAGTTGGTTAGTTTCCATATGCATTCATAATGCTTGTAAAGAACTTTGTAAAACAATGGGAGTTTTGGAAAGTAAGATTAAATCATCTGCATATAATAACACTGTCACTCTCTCTTGTCCCAATCTTGGAGCATCATTGTTTACATTTACAAATATTTCCGGCATATCATGCAGGTAAAAGTTAAATATGGCCGAGGCAAGGATACATCCTTGCCTCAATCCTCTGTTAACCTATATTGGCATTGAAAGCAAGCCTTCAATATTCAATCTAACTTGCATGGTATTATCAGTATGCAATTCATGAATGATGTCTAAGATGGTTTCTGGGCATTCAGCCTTTTGCAACTTCCTAATCAAAATCTCTCATGAAACACAGTCAAAAGCGGCCTATAGGTCAATATATGCTAGGTATAATGGTTGATTAGTTCTATGGTGTTCCTGCTTAATGGCATGTATTGCCATAACATTGATGGACGTGCCCATTCCTGCAACACATCCTGTTTGGTGGGGATCTCGTTTTGATTTTTGTTTTGTCCAAGATAAAACGAGCAAAGATTTTGCTAATTACATCCAATATGGAGATGGGTCTGTAATTTCAGGGGGCAGATCGATCTCTACTTTTATAAATGGGCACCACAACTGAAGAACGCCAAGATTTAGGGATGGTTTTATTTTCAATAATGTTAGAAAAGATGTTATATAGGATTATTGACCAGCTGCTTGGGTGGGCTTTTAATGTGGTGTTACTTAAGCCACCTGGTCCGGGGGCCCGAGATCTACTTGATTTATTGATAAAGTACTCAATATCTTCTAATGACATTTGTATTTTCCATGAAGTACATGTAGGTGTTTGCTGTATGTTATCCAATTCCCCCATGCTGTATAGATCCTTAAAATGCTCTAGCCATTGTTCTTCAGACACTCCATTCGTTTGGAGCTGATGCTTGAGTGTTTCCAGTAGCTTGGTCTAACATTAACCAAATTGCAGCTGTACTTTTGGAGTTTAAGTCTTTCAGCATGGTTTCTCCATCATGTTGGTACTTTTTGGCTTGCCGCTCTCTGGTCCAATTTCTGTATTGGCATTTGATAGTTCTCAATGCCACAGCTCTTTGAAGCTCTGGTAGTAATTGAGTTGCTTTTTTTTTTCTTTCGCAATTCAGGTTTCTTGAATTTTTGGTCAACATCAAAAGAGTGAATTGGTTGTACTCATGTCTTCACAGCGCTTTATCGTTTGTCTTAAATAATAAGAGAGCAGCTAAGTAAAATCTGTCTTTATGGCTCGCAAGGTTGTTCAGCTAAATGGAATTGAGTGTTGATAAACAACGCTCATTCCATAGAAATCAAGACTTGCCATTGTTGACTTTAAGATTAGGTTCATAATGTTGTCTGCACTTTGCCTCACCAAGACTCCAAGAGCAAGTTAGTTTTAATATTTTGTGAGCACTAAAGATCTCGTCAATCACCTCAAATGTCTTTGCTTGGTTATGTAGTATCTTGTCAGCATATACAAAATCAATTGTGCTTTGGGAGGATCCTCTGGACCACGTGGCTGTGGGTAAAAGGTCACCAGGTTTCGATCCATTTATCGTCAAAAAGCCTCTTTATGCCATCAGGGAAGTTCATTTAATGGAGTTGTTTTTGTGGGTAGATGATTCATCAAGACATCTCAAGTTTAGATCCCCTGCAAGAATGGTAGAAGTGACATGTGGATCCAAAGCCACCACATCCAATAGTGTTTTGAGATCTTGAAAAAACTTTGAGTCTGATATTCCTGTTGGGTTTCTGTAGATGAGTTGCAGATAATTATTTGGTTCAGCCCACTGCTGAACGGTAAAGCCTGTACTTATCTTAACGGCCACCATAAGTCCAGCCGTAGGTCGGCCTTTTGTGGCATCAATTGCTGGCAAAAGTTGTATACTGTGATCGTTCCATGTGGGGGTCACTCGCAGATTAGTTTCCTGTAGTGCCAATATATCACAATCTTTCAACCCACTCCCTAAGGACTTCGTGAAATGAGTGTGCCCACGCAAATTCCAAGAAGGAAATTTGATATTAGTTGATGTCTCCACTTTAGGCAGTTCAGAGAGTTGTTATGCCTGATCAGATAATTCATTCAAATTGTGGCGCTGAGTTTTGGCAGATTGGCACATATTTTTCAATTGTTAGTTTAGTATTCTTAAGTGGACACATATTCCTCTGATCTTGTTGGATAATAAATCCCAGATTAAATAGTTCCACTTTGGCCATCTAGGTGGCATTCAACACCAACCCAGAGGGGATCCACAAACGGACCGCTGCCGGTTCATATAGGTTGGGAAATTCTACTTGAGCTATGTCCACCGTTGTGACGTTGCCCAGTATAGTGGTGTCTTTAAAGATGCTCAAAATGTTGGCCCAGCATAAGGTACATTGCTTAAAGGGAGTACAGGGATGACTGTGTGTTGGGACAGTTTGGCATTACTGTTATTTTGTTTGGTCTTTTCCTCATTACAACCAGACTTGGCTTTGGATTCTTGCTTTTTTGCAAATCGATTTTGTGTCGCCGCCAGTTGGTATATATCTTCATTCATCTGGGCAGCTGGATTGGTCAACTTGGAGGCCAGCTGTTGATGGCACCCACAATAATTGAATTCCATTTTGGTATCAGTGTCCACCAGTGCCTTTGCGGCCGATTGGACCGCTGGTTGATACTGTTCCTTATTCATCTTTGTTGACAGACCTTTTGTGGCTAGCTGTTGGTTACATCCACAGTGTTCAGGGTCCCTTTTGGTGTCAGTTGCCACAGTCGCTTTTATAAGCGGTTGGGGGGTATCATCAATTTGTGATGCCAAATATGCATCAACTGCATCTCTAATTTCTTTGTGGCATGCTTCCAACGCAATTCGATCATCATTGGAACTAGAGATTTTGTTGTTTTGCATTCTTTTATGTATTTGTTTGTTTGCAGCCACTTGCGGTTAAACAATGTTCTGATGACTTGCAGTTAAAGATTGTGTGTGTTTCGTTACATCAGAGATTAGATCATCTGAAGGCGGATGATCTATTATGATGGCACAATCATCCCTTGGCTCGAAGGCTTTGCCTATTTTCTGCACGTTTCTATATTTGTTAATTACCGTAAGGCTAGCATTCTGTTTTTGCACCATTGTCATTTTTTTGATGAATTGTTTAGATGAAGATTCCGTAATGGTGCCAGTGGTGTTAGTATTCTTAGTTTTCTTCTTATCATTCTGCTGGATTTTTTTCATCGCTTTCATGCCCTTTGTGTCTTTGGCATTATGTATACGCTCCGGCTGGAAGATGTCATATGTCTGTGGTTTTGCAGGAGTTTTCATCAAGGAATTCGCTTTGGCCGGAGCACAAGGACTCTGAGCTTCACCAGGTGGAATGGTTTCATCTATTATAGGTCGAATTACTTCTTTGAAGACTGGCAGGAGAGAATTTAGAGGCCCCTCCGTATTCATCTGAGGCTTTGGCTTGTCTTGCAAAGGATTGTTTGAAATATTTGCTGCTTTAGTTGCAGACGTGACTGCTATTTTTGAATGCTCATACCTTGAAATGTAATCTGAAATTTCTTTGATTTGTATCGATTGTTGGGTCAATTTCCCATCTAAACTTTCATATAAGCTCGCCAAACTGGTGATGGCCACGTTGATTGAGTTTCGTGTGATTTTAAGTAAGCTTTGTTGTCTCATCGCTTCATTTGTTGATGGTGGAGTGTTTGGACACCTTGGAGTTGGAGCAGTAAATGAGATAGACAAGGTAGAGGACTTGTCAGCTTCGTTTAAGAAACAAGACGAATTTCGGATGTCATTAAAGCTTGCCGGAATAGACAGATCTAGTGATGAAGAATGAGCTAGATCCATCATAGGCGGTTCATCGTTAGTCATTGGTGTCAAAAATTCCTTCGTCTCATTCATGGAGGGAGAGTCATCTATTGTGATTGCAGAATTGTCCATTGATGAAGAATTAGGATGCTGATTCTCACCTCCAAGTCTTGGCAGACGTGAGATGGTTTCAAGGTTTAAGATCTCACTAGGCTCTTGTGCTTGTTTCGTGTTCAACTTTAGCTCCCTTGTAACCTGAGGCAGTATTTCAGAGGTGTTGAGTGTTTGCAGTTGCCTTTTGCAGTTAATGGCTTCAAGCTGCGGGTTGTTATTCAGCCTCTCTGAGCAGGTCGACGGTTGAAGGTTAAGTCTCGAGGGGCTGCAATTAGTGCAGCACCCTCGGTTGTGTGCCATGCAAGGGGATTTGGAATTCACAATCATTAAAATGATTGCTTTTTTTTATACACATCTTAAAGATGCAGGTGTTGTCTGTTTGGTACCTTTACAAAGTTTTTGAGGTACCGGCATATAAGTTGTGAGTGTGTAGATCACTGCTCTTCTCATAAAGCAATGCTAACTGATTTGTGCTAGTCACGCTTTCGTAAGCTAACTTAACCCAGAGCAAAAAATAACAGCCAGTTAAACAATTCGTAAATAAGAAATAAATAAAATGTCAGACCTCCGTAGAAGTGCAAAGAACAGTGTTCCCCTGCGCCCCCAGACAGCCCATGACAGCCTCAGACAGCCCTTTCAAAACAGTCCTTTCCAAAAAAGCGGAGGTCCACTGAGGGATTGTGGGAAGGGGGGAGGTGCAAGGAGGCGGTACCAAGGCACTTAGAAGAAATTCTGAAGTTTTCCCACGTGAATCCAGCAGAGGTAAAACGCTGAAGACTGGAACTGTATGCAATCCACAGCAGGAGCACAGAAGCAGGGTATGATATGATATGATAGGTTATTTATAACGCGCTTAATACCCAGAGGTTTCTAAGCACGGACCCGGGGATCGAACCTGTGTTGCTCCGTATCGTCTTGCTTCCAAGGCGAGCACATTGCCACTGAGCTATCCTCCAGAGACTATGGGTATCACACAGCCACAGACAGCCCTTGCAAAACAGCACTTTCCGTATGTTAACTGTGTGGATTTTCATCTACCGATGTTTTAAGAGTTGAAGGTTCCACACATAGCTGCTTCCCTGCTGTGGAAGCTATTTTTTGCATCAATGGAATCATTTGAAACAGCATACACAAAACTGCATTGCAATAGCATTCAACTCCTGTTTGATTACTAAATCTGCAATGAGAGTATGTTAGAGTTGAATAACTCTCCAATGCCGCTAAATTCAGTTGTTTTACAGTCTTACAAGAACTGATTTCATTTTAATGTGCTTTCACTGACTCCTTACATTTCCTGGATGAGTGCTTCACAGGTACCAGTGTAAGGTTCAGGTAAGGAGCATAGATTGCACGCAACCTATTATATTCTTCAATGCAAGAAATGTCAGCTGTTTCTAAAGTGTTTCTGTCACACTTTGAAACACTTGTATCGCGCTTTAAAACACTTGTGTCGCACGCTGAAACACTTGTGTACGAGCGCGATAGAAATAAAATACCAATTTCAATATCAATAGCTGTCACTTTCCTTTCATCAAAGTTTATTAAAAACAAACCTATATTTTTCACACGTGACAAAGCTACATATGACATTCCTTCCTTAAACACTGTATGACCAAAGTCAATAAGCACTGCTTCTAAAGTTAAACCTTGTGATTTATGAATAGTTATTGCATAGGCAGAACACAATGGAAACTGTGCTCTCTACACAAAGGTATCCTTAGAAAGCATGAAATATGGAGAGCTCCGACAAATCAAAGGATTTCCTCTACACGATCAAACTTAACTTCAACATGTTCAATATTTGTACTGTTTGGAAAACTGTGAAATGCAATCAGTCTTCCCATTGCTCCATTCACTAGAGCAATTCCTACATTCAAGTTCATCTTTAACATAACTCGTGCATGAGGCATAGTTTTAAAACTCCTTCCAGACCTGCTGTTTTAGAAATTGAATTCTCTAATTGAACTAATTGAGCTTTTGCTCGCTTATCCAAATCTAAAGGCATAACATGACCATCTAAAACATCACATGATTATATGTCCAGAATATTTTGATTCTGTGACAATAGAAGTATAGAGTTAAACTTGTTACACTCTGCAAGTGTGCACATCAAAGTAGCACAAGACATATTTTGTATTTCCTTAAGAGTCAACATGACCATAGATGGACTGCAATCTGCATGGAACATATTAAACATCAGTCTTCCTGTCAAAACTGCTTTTACCTTTTCCTCAAGAACTCCTAAACTGATCTTATCAAGCATTTATGCATCCTCTAAGTCTCCAGATTGCCTCATATTAATGGTAATTTATTGGAATTCAAAACAATTCCAAAGGTTAAAATGACAAATACTTCCTACGTTTTTTTGAGCATCCTCAGATTGAAGCATTCTAAAAACTGGTTGACCTTTCACAGGAGTTAATTGTAACAAGTCTCCAAAAACAAGTACATGTTTACCTCGAAACAAAATGTTGTAGTCAGTCTTCAAAATCTCTTGCGTGCGCAAGTGATTGAAAGCTAGCATCAAGTTAGATACCATTTTTACTTCATCTACAATTAAGGTATTTAATTTACAGAGAACTTTTAATGTTTCTTGTGCTGCACTTGATACAAGTTTCCAATACTCTAGTTTGTTCTCATGCTCCACTTGTAACATCAACAATCGATGGAAAGTAACACCTCCTACATTGAATGTTGCTAAACCTGTTGGAGCAGTTACAATACATGACAAAGAGCAATCCATTTCATTTTGGATCATAGCTCCTATTGCATTAATGTAAAAAGATGTACCTATTCCCGCTTGTCCACTAACATACAACAATACAGGTTTGTATTGCACACAAGAGCATTCATGAATGTCATGCAGTAAACCATGTAAGAACCTATCTTTAACTTATTTTTGCTCTTTATTAAGTTTACTAACCATTTCATCACAATTCACATTTTCAACTTTACTTTATTTCATTGTAATTTCTTCTTCCTCCATAGCAAGCTCAACATCAGTTTAAATAACTGGCTCAACAAGTACATGTTGACTTCCTGCTGCAGATTCTTGTCTGCTTTCAGGTGTCTCTTTTGCCAATTCAGCTGCCAAAAATTCTTCTTGACATACTTCTTTTTCCAGAAACTCCAAGAAACTCCAAGTCCTGTTCACATTTTGGATATGTAATTAAAACATTTTTTAGCAAACAATTATTCTTCAAAAGTTTCAAAACTTCCAAGTAAATCGCTCTCGGCATGCCAAGTGAAAAACAACTGCAGAAGACAAAAATAAAATAATTCCTTTTTCTCTATGTTTCATGTGGTTAATGAGACTTGGCTTTTCATGTCTCACTAGACAACCACTACATTCATGTACTTTAATCCGTCCTCTATCACTGTTTGGTTCATACTTTGATATGAGTAGCGTTGTGCTACTTTATATAAACAAAGATCCTCCAACATTTCACATCGATTTGTATAACATGTCTCAATCAAGTTTGTTTTCAAAATCTCTGTACTGTCAGGTGCTGCTTCAGCTAACTGCTCAATTTTAGTCCAAGGTTTCAAAACCCGATTTATACTACTAGCTGGTCCAAGACTTAACCAAACTACATTAATGCTACAAACATACAGAGGTAAACTAGTAAGCTGATCTGCAGCTTCATAGCTACCACACTCTATGTGAACGCATCTTCAAACCAAAACTTACAAAGTTTCTTACTGAGAGTTTTATCTGATGATAAATCTGCCCATACTTCAGCTGCATTGCTCTTTTCTGTTTTTGTCATGTAGGCTGTAACATAACAAACAACAACTGTTGAATCAAGAGCAATAAACTGTGCATCAGTATTTGCATTCCACAGCTGAGCAATGACAGGATTGTAATCATTAATACATTTGTATTCCTTATTTCTTTTTAAATGATAGGTATTTCTTGGTGACTTACCAGTTACATGGTGGTGAACAGATCACATTAGAGTATTCACTCAACCAACTGGAGACACAGGCCTTGGAAAGCCAAATCCAAGTGTAGTACTTGTCTTTACTTTTGTATTTTCTTTGACAGTACTTCCCACATGAATGCTTTTGAAATCTTTCCACCTTGTTCCGTAGATTAGCATTGACATGCTGAGCAGGAATGGAACAAGTAACATATTTTTCTATGCACTCCATCACACAGCCATCACTTTCTTTCCCAAACTGAGGAGCATCTTTAATCCACAACAGCATATGTATATGTGAAGCTCCAGGTGCCTGATACTGTTTCCTCCAAAAGGAATGTTCCACAAGGCCTAGTGGACCATTGTCTTGATTACATATAAAGTGTAACATGGCTATAAATCTGTGATGAAAAAAACGCGATATACTTTCAGGGTCCATAGACACAATTCTCCTGGTGTTGTGTTTTCTATGTTGTCTTTCTCTGCATTACTTTCACGAATCCACTCTGCAAGATCATCCATACCATATTCAGCACAACTTAAAGTCACAAACCAGGTTGGAGACCCCAGGTTTCTGATCCCAGGTTTATGATCAAACATCTAACTTCAGAGTGTCTTATATACCAATATCCTTTAGTTCCTCTCATTGTAGCAAGAATATTCGTTAGTTTGGCCACTAAAACCTTATTTCTTTCTTTCACCTGTAGCAGCTTCAAACATGCGGAAAGAGTTTTCAATCTAGTTCGAGTCTGAAGTGTATGAGCAACAGCGTAACATAATGTTGAAAATTCACTTTCATACCATAAGTGAAAAACATATTCAACATGCGGAATCGTTAATCTTCTGAATACATTCTTGTACAACAATATTCTAAATTTGAGATTCTCACCTTCAAATCATCCAAACTTCCTCCATTAACAGTTGGAAAAAACATAGGGAAACAACAGGCTTCTAATGTCTTTTCTCAGATACTAATTGGTGCACCTAATGTCGCTTTCATTTGATACAATTCTAAACTGTCACCCATAACTTCACGTGAGTGTAGAGGATGAATAGTATAATGTTCATACAAACTATTCCCTTCTCAAACAGATAGACACTCAAACTGACCTTCACTGCTTTTCTTTATTAAGTCAACATCAAGCATAGACAAGCTGGTACAGTCAGACTGCCTTTGTTTAAATATTGTGCTCCAATAGAAATGACAATGCATTTTTCACAATTTCCAAGATTGATAAGCTGTTGCCAAATGCTCTTTAGTGGCAACACCATTTACTAAAACAAACAAAGAATCTGCAATGTTACGCTTCACTCCTAGAATATTAACATTTTCTGCCAAATTCAGTGGTAAATACCCAACTTTCCTTCTCACACCTTGCACTAATGACTTCTTATGCAGATTTGACATCTTTGTTTGCAGATAAACAAAAATTTGTTAAGGATGAAGAGTTTGCAATACAATAACTTCAAATTGTAAAATTTTGAAGCACAACAGGAATTTCAGGCACAACCATATAGTTTAGAACATGACTTGGTAGAATACATGTTTAATTATAAAATCCAACACAGTGTCTACAAACATACTGTGCCTCACTTGTGTCAAATCGTTCATCTACAAACACATACAGATACAGTTCTTTCCAAAGATCTTCAGCAGTGTGTTCAATTGTGTTCTCAACATGCACAAGTTGCCTTTGAGACTTACAACAAGTGCATCAAAAAGATACACAAACAAGGTCAGGTCTTTCCGTAGAAGAGAACTCAAACATTGTAATACTTCTTTTGTACTGTTAAAAAATCTGTTCCTTTGAAAGCATAGCATCATCATTTCCACTTCCTGTATTTCATCTACATATACATATGTTTTAAATGCATCATATTTATCTCATGCATTGTAGAAACTAACAGGGTAATTCATAGAATTTCGCAGAAAAGTGTCGCAAGCGGCTGGCGCAGAGTGTCCGCGTGCGATTGACTGCGCCAGGCACGTGCGATAAAACCGATTTCCGCGCACAGCGTATTCATGGATTTCATGCTCCCAAACCAGCCGTGGCGCAGAGTATCGCAGCGACCCTGCAGCAGCGCCAGTAACGCCCCCAAGAACGCCCTCGCGCAAGGAAAAGCCAGCAAAATCGCTAAATCATCGCAAAGGGCTGCGCTAACCCTGGACCAGTTTACAGGGCAGCCAAACAAGGAACGCAAAGCGGGTAACGTGCATATCAGGGGTACACGTGAAGTCATACACGCGATTAGCCAGGGTACGTGTATTACAGGGGTACGCGGGAAGTTTAACACGCGATTAGCCAGGGTACGTGTATTACAGGGGTACGCGGGAAGTTTAACACGCGATTAGCCAGGGTAAGTGTATTACAGGGGTACGCGGGAAGTTTAACACGCGATTAGCCAGGGTAAGTGTATTACAGGGGTACGCGGGAAGTTCAACACGCGATTAGCAGGGTACGTGTATTACAGGGGTACGCGGGAAGTTTAACACGCGATTGGCCAGGGTACGTGTATTACAGGGGTATGCGGGAAGTTTAACACGCGATTGGCCAGGGTACGTGTATTACAGGGGTACGCGTGAAGTTATACACGCGATTAGCCAGGGTACGTGTATTACAGGGGTACGCGGGAAGTTTAACACGCGATTGGCCAGGGTACGTGTATTACAGGGGTACGCGGGAAGTTCAACACGCGATTGGCCAGGGTACGTGTATTACAGGGGTACACGTGAAGTCATACACGCGATTAGCCAGGGTACGTGTATTACAGGGGTACGCAGGAAGTTTAACACGCGATTGGCCAGGGTACGTGTATTACAGGGGTACGCGGGAAGTTTAACACGCGATTAGCCAGGGTAAGTGTATTACAGGGGTACACGTGAAGTCATACACGCGATTAGCCAGGGTACGTGTATTACAGGGGTACGCGTGAAGTTATACACGCGATTAGCCAGGGCACGTGTATTACAGGGGTACGCGGGAAGTTTAACACGCGATTGGCCAGGGTACGTGTATTACAGGGGTACGCGGGAAGTTCAACACGCGATTGGCCAGGGTACGTGTATTACAGGGGTACACGTGAAGTCATACACGCGATTAGCCAGGGTACGTGTATTACAGGGGTACGCGAGAAGTTTAACACGCGATTGGCCAGGGTACGTGTATTACAGGGGTACGCGGGAAGTTTAACACGCGATTAGCCAGGGTAAGTGTATTACAGGGGTACACGTGAAGTCATACACGCGATTAGCCAGGGTACGAGTATTACAGGGGTACGCGGGAAGTTTAACACGCGATTGGCCAGGGTACGTGTATTACAGGGGTACGCGGGAAGTTTAACACGCGATTAGCCAGGGTAAGTGTATTACAGGGGTACGCGGGAAGTTTAACACGCGATTGGCCAGGGTACGTGTATTACAGGGGTACGCGGGAAGTTTAACACGCGATTGGCCAGGGTACGTGTATTACAGGGGTACGCGTGAAGTTATACACGCGATTAGCCAGGGTACGTGTATTACAGGGGTGCGTGGGAATCATCACACGCGATTAGGCTGGGTGGGTCCTCACAGGTGTTCCCTGTACACCCTCCACGGCCCCTGCAGGCAGCCTACAAAACAGGGGACTACCCTGCACACCTGCTCATGTCCCCCTGCACCCCCACCCCCCCAGCAGTGCAGGGGCAGCCTCCACCAGGCCCCCACTCATGTCTCCCACCACCCCCACCCTCCCGCCACCAGGGGCAGCCTCCACCAGGCCCCCACCCATGTCTCCCACCACCCCCACCCCCCGCCACCAGGGGCACTCTCCACCAAGCCCCCACCCATGTCTCCCACCACCCCCACCAGTGCAGGGGCACCCTCCACCAGGCCCCCACCCATGTCTCCCAACACCCCCACCCACCAGCACTGTGGGGCACGTGGCCAGCAGGCAGTCAGGCAGCAGCAGATGGCAGGTGGGAGCGTGCTCAGGGCTCTGGGGGGCAGTAATTTCGCCTCCTGGCCAGGAGCGTGGTCTCTCGTGTGTGAACGCGTGGACAGCCTGATAGGTAGTGAAATCCCACACGTCAGCAAAGGCCCTTAGCGCGTAAACCCGTCAACAGCATATGCGCGCCTATAGTCACCTGCACGTGCAGGAAATTGTTGCGTGACACGTCCCAGTGTCAAAGCGTGTGATTGGTGAAAATGGATGTACACGTAGAAGTGACAAAGCGTGTGATTGGTGAAAATGGATCTACACGCAGGAGTGACAAAGCGTGTGATTGGTGAACGTACACGCCGCGTAAGTGACGCTGTACGTGTGGGCCTGTATATAAGGTACATGTAGAACACCATTTCCTTGTACGTGCTTTTCGTGGAGAGCGAGTGGGTGAAATCTGTACTTCTTGTCGTTTCACACGCGATTTACTTCACGGCGTTTCCAGTTCGTATTCCCTGTTACCTCTGACAGCTTTTTCTCTTTTTTCTCTTTTACTGGTTTACCTGGGCCTGTTCCCTCAAACAGTGTCCCCTTCTACTGTTGTCCTGTCTTCTCAGACAGCGTACACATCTTCTTTTGGCGGGGGTTTAGCCAGCCAAACGCGCTCATTCTTCACGCTCTTTTACCTGGCAGACGGTGAGTCACGCACGTATCCAACTTCTGTGCTTGCCCCGTGTGTTGCCTACCCCTTCAGAGGTCATTCTAGGCTGCGTGTGACACGCATACGTTCATTCTTGTGTTACTGGGTGCCACAGCGTAGTGCAGGTTTTTCTTTCTGCACACGTGGTCTAGGAGGGGTTGCGTGCACGTCATCTCCCTTTTTTGGGCCTCCTGTGCGTTGCGTGACCCGTCATCTTTCCCCAGGGGTTACAATCAGCCGTGCTAGAGCACTAGGGTACAATTACCATCTGGTACCCAACCCCTTTGACCCCCAATTGCCCAGGACAATTGTCTACAGCCACTCCCATACGCACATTAATATCAGTGCCATGGCTGGGAGGCGAGGATTCCGTAAGGGTGGCAAAGGTGGAAGAGCCACAAGTGGTGGCCGTGGTGGATCCGGTAGGGGACGTGGTCGTAACTTGCAGGGTGAGCCTGTCCCCCCATGTGTGGAGGACCAGTCAAGGGCACCCATCACCCCCCCCCTCCCCCCTTCCCGTTGAGGCTGAAGTGGCTGACACCATCCATGCTCAGCCCTTGTTGGACCAGCCCATTGTGGCACCAGACCTGGCTGACTCCATGGCTGACTTCCAGGTCAGCAGGGCTACGACACGTGCGCTGGTGCACGTTGATGCCATCATGCCACGTGGATCTGGGGCAGTAAGGTCATCCGCTGCACCAAGGAGGCAGGGCGGAGTGGCTGCAGGGGCAGCTGCGGCTCCATCCACCCCAGCCCTCACACACCCAGCCAGGACAGTGTCGGTCCTAGTCCATGCTGCTGACATTCCCCCTGACTCCATCACACTCGAGCCAATGCCTGCACCAACTCCCATGCTGAGTGTGCAATCCCACACTCCTGATACAGAGTCCACCAGGGCTCCTGCCCCTAGTGTCCAGAGCAGCGCAGGACACTCAGGATCACCACCACCTTCCAAGCGGAAGAGGAAGAGTGCTCGTCCGGCACAGGCTGATGCCCCAGACACGGCTACACAGTCCGGCCCGTCCAGGAAGCCCAGCTTCACGGATGACGAACTGAATGCACTTGTCGAGTATGTGTCCGGACATGACAACGAGATGGTCATTGTTGCAGGATCCAAGACCACACCTGCACAACGCCAGGCACACTGGCAGACCGTTGCGGACATCGTAAGTGCCCTTGGAATCGTGAGGCGCACAGCCAATGATTGCTATAAGCGCTGGAATGACCTAAAGCGCAGGGCAAAGAGTAAGCTGGCCTCAAGTCATGCCGCAACTCTAGTGACTGGAGGTGGGTCTCCAGTAGTAGACATGGAACTCACTCCACATGAGTCAGTCGCTGGGACCTACGTCACGGAGGAACAGATCCAAGGCGTGGGAGATCTGGCTGATTACGAGGCATTGTCCGGTGAGTGCACATGCATGTGTGTGTCATACATGTGCATGGTGTGTGTGTGAGGGCTTCTGTTTGGGTGCCAGGTGAGAGTGTGTGCGCCTCAGTCGTATGGGTCAGCCATGTGCTTCATGCAATACTTCCTGCGCAGCTGCATTTGGCCATAGCAGTATCCCTTCTGCCAACAGTAGACATCTAGCACAACTGCACGCCAGTTGCCCTTGAAGTGTCACCTTGACACAACAGATTTGCTTATTTTTCACTGTTCATTCAGTCAGTTTGTTTGCATTCCACCACTTTCACTAGGCATGTCGCTGTCCACTAGTCACATGTCTGACATGGGTATGGTAAAGGGGAGTGACTTTGTTACCTGGATATCATTTGTACACACATGTCCCTGTGCAATTTGACCATTACAGACTGGCAGCTCCAGGTGAAAAATCTGACCTGTTAGAATCAGATAAGCTATTACATGCGGGAACTGGACTGAATGAATAGGTGCTGCCCTCCTCTCCATCTTCACTCAATAGCAATGGTACATGCCATCTGTGTGATGGCATGTGTGTTTCACCTGCCAATCACAGGCCAATGTGTGATGCCACTGCCAGGCAGCATGCAGAAAATTTGTTCATCTTCCATCTTGGTGTCATCAGTGTGTGCCGTTTGCCTGCACTTCATACGCAGTGAGGGTGCATGCATGGGAGGGTTTTAGTCATGTGGGACATGTCAATCAAGTACTGGTTCTCTTGCTTCTCAGCCCTCAATGTGTGCCATGGTGCTAATGCCTGTTTCCATTACTTTGTTTTCATGTCTTTGCAGGGGAAGACGCACCTGATACTGCTGGGGTTGTGGAGATGGTGCAGACCCAGGAGGTGTCCCAGGGCCGACCAACCACCAGTGAGGGACGTGGTGTGGTGGTGGGGGAGAACCCACAAGTGCTGCAGGTCGTGCTCTCAAGGGGTGTCTCTGGCTGCACCTCCCCCGAGCTGTACTCAGGTGTTGATTCGGATGAGACCTACGTGCCGTCGCTGGTGAGTGTTCCAGGGAGGGATTCTGTTCTGTCTCACCCACCTGCACCAGGGTCAGTACCCTCCATGGGGATGTCAGTGTTGGCAGCTACGCCTTCGGTGGTTACGGATGCAGGGTCACACTCCGCGACATCTGATCCTGTTCCTGGGCCAGCAGATCAGAGGGGGAATGCAGTCCTGCAGCCTCAGGCAGTGCCGGCACAGCAAGGCGCAGTTCGCCTTGCCCCAGACAGGTGTGGTGCCCGCCGACGTGGTGGCCGTACGCCACCTGGCAATACCGCATGGGAGCAATCCATTTACGGTATGGCTACCCAACAGGCTGCATCATCCGAGATGATGGCTCAGGCCATGGATAGGGTGGCCACTTCCATTGTCCCCCCAGAAAGGCTGATGGAGCGACTAGAGCAGGCAACTGACTCCATCTGCCAGTCACACAGGGAGGACATGTTGGGGTCCAACAGGGACAGGCGGGCGGCACTGGCGACTCTGCAGGAGGCCATCTCCATTGAGTACCAGGGCCACAGGGAAGCCCTGAGGCAGGAGCTCCTACACCTCAGGACGACTCTTGTTGAGCTTGAGGCTTCAACACACCAAAGGACAGAACAGCAGCTGGAGCGTCTCACCCGTACGCTCTCAGCTGAGATGCAGGCAACGAGGGTGGAGGTCCGGGCATCCCGTGAGTTGTTGCATGGGGACCTCCGCACACTCATCCTCCAGAACCAGACCTACCACACCCGCATGCTTGCAGCCATGGAGGAGCAGACTAGGGCCTTGCGTGGGCTGCCTCCCATAGTGCAACCACCTCCGGATGCAGCTGCACAGGGTGATAATAGCGACAGCAGTGACACTCCCACAATAGGGTAGCCGTGTGGGCCATGAGCCCATGGAGGTGTTTTATTTTCCCAGGATCCACGCAGGTGGGTTCTGGTGTGCATCCTGTCCTCGGACCTCCTGGGTGGCCTCCCCAACCCCCCCGGGCCCATCAATGGCCATTTTTGATTGTTTCTTATTTTTATTTTTATTTTGATTTCTTTTATTCCCAATTTTTTTGGGAGGATCTGTTGGCTCCGATCTGTTGGCTCCGATCTGTTGGCTCCGATCTGTTGGCTCCGATCTGTTGGCTCCGATCTGTTGGCTTCCGTGGTTCCTGTGGGCATACGCTGCATTGTGGCTGGGCACATGCAGGCTTGTAATGTATTTGGTTCAGATGCTTGGGTTTGAGTCACACACACCCCTCCTGCTTCCCGTTTCCATGGGCTTGCAAAGGGTGTGCCCAAGTGACAGTGAATTACACAGTGACGTTGGACTCCCATGAGCTGTGTGGCCAGTCTGTAGTCAATACTGTGTATACATTCATAGTGCATATTGCTGTTGTGTTGTACACTGCATGTTGCATTGATGTGTAACTCTTCTTCTGTGTCTACCTCCCAATTTGCAGGTCCCTTCCTCAAGTCCACACAAGGACCTCAAGTCTGGCGATGGGGACCATGTTGGCAGCAGTGCACCTACAACTCTACATGGCGCCAACACTGCACAGTTGGTAGTGGTGGGAGTGCAGGCATTTCCAGGTGGTGAGACTACTAATATGTAACATTTTTGATGTCATGTTTATGGTACTACGTGCTCAAGTATGTTGTTGGTCCGGCATTGCTGTGAGCATTTCAGGTGTTGCAGGTTTCTAATAGTGCCACTGTACATAGTGAGAGTGATGTCATGTTGTGGGGATTACTTTGTTTACCTGCAATTAGCATGACATGGCACGGTGTGTCGTGTGGCAGTGCTGGGGTTGGGTTGGCTGACATGGCACTGTCCTCATGTTGCATTTTGCAAGTGGGTATTCATTTTAGCTGCTTCAATGTGTAACTTCACAAAACTGCATTGGTGGTGTCTGTGTGGGTAGGGATGCACACATTGTGACACTTCCAGGTGAACAATCTCAGGCTGACATGGAATTCCGGTTCATTCTCCACACATTCAGGATCAGTGTCAGGTTGAGTCATCATTGATTGTCAGATGGAATGTGCCAGGGCAGTGTGCACTCCACAGGGGTGTGATTTCTATGTGAAGTAATTAGCCACTAGCTGTGTACGGGCTGCCTCCCCCCGTGCCCTTTCCCCTCCCATGCGCAGCGGCTGTGCATGTGGTTGGGGATGTGGGGCCACCACCATGTCCACGGCCAGGCCCCGGCGTGTTGCAACGTTGTGCAGGACACATGCTGCCACTATGATCCTGCACACTACTGGGGGAGCGTATAACAGCTGCCCGCCAGAACGGTCAAGGGAGCGAAAGCGTGACTTCAGCACTCCGAATGTGCGCTCCACTATGCCCCTGGTTGTAATGTGGGCTGTGTTAAATCTTACCTGGGGTGGCGTGGTGGGGTTCCGAATTGGCGTCATCATGTGGGGGCTGAGAGGGTAGGCACTGTCCCCTGTGGAGGTGGGGATTGGTATCATTGGTGAGGTTGTGACCTTGCTCAGTATCCAACATGCATGCATGTGCAGTGGCATACATACTCACCAAGCAGCCATGTATCGCCATGCCGCCCAGCTTCTAGGTCCCGGCTTAGGGTGGACATTCGGTAAATGAAGCTGTCGTGGGTGGAGCCGGGATAGTTGGCATATACTGAGGTGATGATTCCCTTGGCATTACATGCTACCTGCACGTTGATGGAATGCCAGTGCTTGCGGTTCCTATAGATGTGCTCAGATGCCCTGGGGGGACGTAGAGCCACATGGGTGCAGTCGATGGCACCTAGCACTTTGGGGAATCGTGCCACTGCGTAAAAATCCAGGGCGGCAGCATGCCTTTCTGCAGGTGTTCTGGGCAGGTATATGTGCCTGCGGACTGATGGGCGTGCAGTCATGATGTTCAAGACCTGGTGTAGGCAGCGTGACTGGGTGGCCTGTGACACCCCACCCACTATGGCACTTGTCCGCTGAAATGATCCAGTGGCTAAGAAGTGCAGTACATTGAGGACCTTCTCCAGGGGGCTGAGTGCTTGGGAGCACAGGGTGGGTGATGTGAGGTCATCCTCCCACTCACTCACCAGGTCCAGTATGATGTGTGGTGGAAACCTGTACCTCCCATACACCTGGTCATCAGGCATCCCGAAAAGGCTGGTTCTGGGTGTGAATATTCTGGCCCTGACTATCCTCCTCCTCCTCCTTTGGTAGCCCACTGCCACTGCTGCTAGGAACGGTATGTTCATCCTGGCGTCTGAGCTTGTTATTGTTGAAGTCCGCAATTTATGCTTAGCGCGTGTTCTAGGCGAGCGTGTGACCCGCGCACCCCTGGAATCCAGTTCCCAGTCCAATAGCGTGTGGAAATTCACACGCACCACAGGATACAGCGTGTGACCCGCGCACCCCTGGAAACCAGTTCCCAGTCCAATAGCGTGCGGAAATTCACACGCACCACGTGATACAGGTTCGCTGACGTACTTGCGTGTGTAAGTGGCCGCGCACCCATTAAATACACGTACATAGGCCAATCGCGTGTACGCGCACTTTTGTCCAATTACACGCGATGACACTCTGACGTGCAGTATCTCCACGTGTGCCCCGTCATCACGTGCTGAGTGGGGAACACCCGTGCGGGTCACGTCACAGATGCGCTTACGCGCTGAGGGACTCTGGTCCAATAGAATCGCGTATGCGTGCTGACGCGCTTACGCGCTAAGGGCCTTTCCTCGGATTTCACGCTGACGTGCAGGATTTTCACGTGCCAAATCACTCCGTATCAAGCTGGCCACGCGAAAACACACGGAAGCCCATGCTCCTGCCCAGAAGGCCGAGTTACTGCCCCCCAGTGCCCCGAGCAGCCTCCCACGTGCCATCTGCTGCTGCCTGCCTGCCTGCCTGCCTGCTGCCACCGTGCCCTGCCATTTGGTGCCTGCACATCAGCCATCTGCAGGGGTCCAGTTGCTGTGTCCACCCCTGCTGGAACAGAAGACTCCCGACTGGTATTACATCGCTCCACAGCCCAGCCCCAGGACCCAGTTGCCCACCCACACCTGCCTCTGGGGTTGCCATGTCGGGCACTTCAACATCTGGCACCAGTGGCAACCCCAGGCCAGAGGGGCAGAGGGGCACCAGCTTCACTGTCACCGAAGTTGGTGTCCTGGTGGAGCATGTCCTGGGGCAGTATGATGCCCTCTTTGGATCGTCCCGCGCCAGCAAGGAAGGACGGCAGAGGATCTGGGCCGACTGTGTGGTTGCCATCAACGCGGAGGGGGTGGCAACCCGCGACGTCCTGAAGATCAAGAAGCGCTGGGAGGACTTGAGGTCCAGGACCCTTGTGAAGGCCCGGCGCCTCGTGGAGGGGGGCCGGGGCCGCATGAGTTCCATCCAGATGAGGGTCCTGGAACGCGTACGCCCAGCGCTCCACGCCCAGATCCTTGAGAGGGAGGCCCGTCTGGAGTTGAGCGGTAAGTGTCCATGCATTACTGTGTGAGACAGGGCATGTTGCGGTGTGCTGGTTCTATGATACTTGCCTGTATGTGTGCCATAGGCCATGTATGCATGTATGTGTGCAGGGACATCATGGTAATGCATGTGCGACCAGTGATGTGTGATGCACATGGTTGTTGCATGTGTTGAAATGCCGCATGGGGAGCCCTATTCAGATTTAGAACATGAGAGCATGCCAGTCTCTGTACGTGGACATGGGTGGGGTGAGGGATGGTTGCTGATGCCAGGTACATATATGGTAGCCATGTCTGTGTGCCTGACCTGCGTGTCTGTGACTTGTGCATGCCATGGATGCATGACACATGTGTGTGACAATGCAGAGATTCAGTAAAGCAGCCAAATTACCCTTGTAACCGCTGTGTTTGGTGTGTTTGGGGCCAGATGGATGTGACTGAGGTGAAGTGTGTGCATGTGATGGGCATGAGGCATGATGCATGTGAGTTACATATCATTGAATGTTTCAAGAGTCCATTGGACATGCATGGAAATGTCCATGGCATGCACCATGCCTGTTACTGTGTGTGTTTTGCCTGGACTGACCCATGTGTTGTGGAGGGACATGATGGAAGTGTACTTTGACAGTGGTGCTCATCTGCTATTGCTTCCTGTCTAGGGGACCATTGTACAGTGCCCTGATGCTTGTGTTCTTTGTCTCCCTCTACGCAGCGGCTAGTGAAGAAGAGGGCGGAGACGGCGCTGTGGAGCAAGGCGGCGGGGATGCCCCCACGGCTGCAGCGGAAGGGGTGGGTGAGCCCCCACAGGGGCCTGCTACGGTGGGAGACGGTGAGGAGCCATCCAGGTTGGTGGTTTGCACAGAGGAGGAGGAGGCCGCCACTGGGGCACACATGGGGCCTGGTGGGGGCATCCCTGCTGGTGCAAGTGGTGCAGTCCAGGGCCAGGGGCAGGAGGCAGCACAGGTCACCGTGGAGGGGCCTGTGCATGTCGCTGTCCCTGACCCTGTGAGTGCACCACCATGCACCAGCAGGGATGCCCCGTCCCAGGCCCGTCCGCAGGTAGTGGGGATGTCCATGTCACCTGACTCCCCTCCACCTGCGGACGTGGGAACCCCTGGCCGTGCGGAGAAGGTCCTGATTGGGGTCGCGATGCGCACGGCTGTGATTCGTGATGCCGTGCGTGCTTCCCGGGAGGAGCACGCACGTCATCACGAAGTGCACCGTGCCGACGTGGCCCAATTGGGATCGGCCATGTTCGGGGGTTTCCTGCATGTGTTGGCCAATGTGGCGGCCCTCTCCTCCTCTGTGCAGGCTATCCACCAGTCGTTCTCCTTGCCGTCTTCCAGCCCAGATGCCACCAGGGCCCCCTGTGGACCTGCCCCGACCAATGCAGCCAGCTCGGTGGGGATCCCATCCCTGCCACAGTCGGGAGTCAGAGATCCAGCAGGGGTGGACACCAGAGCAACTGGACCCCAGCAGATGGAGGATGTGACGGCATCATCGGGCAGGGCACGTGCACGACGGCGTCGGTGGTTTCCATCAGCCTGGATGCCGTCGTGCTGGCACAGGCAGTTGCGTCGGAGGCAGCAGCAGGCTCAACGTGGGAGGCATCATGGCTCGGGGCCATCAACATCGGGGGTGCAGGCATCGGCCGGAGGGCAGGAGAACCCTGGAATGGGAGTGGCTTCCGTGTGGGAGAGGTTGTGCCAGCGGATAGGTGCGGAGCGGCAGCGGGCAGAGGAGGAACGGCTCACGATGGTCAGGGCGGAGGACTCCATGCGGAGGGCGCTGAGGCGGGCTGAGTGCCTCGAGGGTCTTCGCAGGGAGTTAGAGCTGGACACTGCGTTATCCCTGCGGGACCTCGGGGCCAGGGAACATGCCCGCCTCCAAGCCATTGACCAGGAGTTCGATGATGCCCTGGCCCATGACAACAACCAGTGAGCCGTCCGAATAGCCCGCTGCCTTTGTATATAGTTGTATAGTTAGGGTTAGGTTTCCTTTGTTTTTTTGAATTTTTTTTGGTTGCGATTGGACAATGCACCACTTTTTTGTATATAGTTCACTTTTTAGTTAGTAGTCAGTTAGGTTTAATTTGGTAGGGCTCATGGACCCAGGATGATCTTCTTAATTTCCTTATTTTAATAATTCAGAATTTTTTCTTGGACATTCTTCTTGTTTAGTTTGATTTGCTTTGTGTTTTTTCTTGTTTGCTGTTCAATACATAATATTTTTTTATTCTTCAATGTGTCGTATCATCTCATTGCTTTCAGGCATGTCATGTTGGGTGTTTTGTCATTCACTTGCAGCCATTGTGTGTGACAGACATGTGTTAAATTGCATTATTTACATTGGGGGTGTAACATGTAATTGCCTTTGATATGTGGGTGGGTGTGATAGTTGGTTGGGCCTTTTGGCAGGGCAGGATGGGCATTACGGACATGATTGGGGAATGTTGGGACCCAGGTGCAGGGGGGCATGGATTGGACATGGGTGGGGGCCTGCTGGCAGGTGCCCCACAGTGCTGGGGGGTGGGGGTGGTGGGTGACATGAGTGGGGGCCTGGTGGAGGGTGCCCCTGGTGGCTGGGGTGTGGGGGGGTGGGAGACATGAGTTGGACATGGGTGGGGGCCTGCTGGCAGGTGCCCCACAGTGCTGGGGTGTGGGGGGGGTGGGGGACATGAGTTGGACATGGGTGGGGGCCTGCTGGCAGGTGCCCCACAGTGCTGGGGGGTGGGGGACATGAGTTGGACATGGGTGGGGGCCTGCTGGCAGGTGCCCCACAGTGCTGGGGTGTGGGGGGGGTGGGAGACATGAGTTGGACATGGGTGGGGGCCTGGTGGAGGGTGACCCTGCACTGCTGGGGGGTGGGGTGGTGGGTGACATGAGTGGGGGCCTGGTGGAGGGTGCCCCTGGTGGCTGGGGTGTGGGGGGGTGGGAGACATGAGTTGGACATGGGTGGGGGCCTGCTGGCAGGTGCCCCACAGTGCTGGGGTGTGGGGGGGTGGGGGACATGAGTTGGACATGGGTGGGGGCCTGCTGGCAGGTGCCCCACAGTGCTGGGGGGTGGGGGACATGAGTTGGACATGGGTGGGGGCCTGCTGGCAGGTGCCCCACAGTGCTGGGGTGTGAGGGGGGTGGGAGACATGAGTTGGACATGGGTGGGGGCCTGGTGGAGGGTGACCCTGCACTGCTGGGGGGTGGGGTGGTGGGTGACATGAGTGGGGGCCTGGTGGAGGGTGCCCCTGGTGGCTGGGGTGTGGGGGGGGTGGGAGACATGAGTTGGACATGGGTGGGGGCCTGCTGGCAGGTGCCCCACCGTGCTGGGGTGTGGGGGGGGTGGGGGACATGAGTTGGACATGGGTGGGGGCCTGCTGGCAGGTGCCCCACAGTGCTGGGGGGTGGGGACATGAGTTGGACATGGGTGGGGGCCTGCTGGCAGGTGCCCCACAGTGCTGGGGGGTGGGGGTGGTGGGAGACATGAGTTGGACATGGGTGGGGGCCTGCTGGCAGGTGCCCCACAGTGCTGGGGGGTGGGGGTGGTGGGAGACATGAGTTGGACATGGGTGGGGGCCTGCTGGCAGGTGCCCCACAGTGCTGGGGTGTGGGGGGGGTGGGAGACATGAGTTGGACATGGGTGGGGGCCTGCTGGCAGGTGCCCCACAGTGCTGGGGGGTGGGGGGGTGGGGGACATGAGTTGGACATGGGTGGGGGCCTGCTGGCAGGTGCCCCACAGTGCTGGGGGGTGGGGGACATGAGTTGGACATGGGTGGGGGCCTGCTGGCAGGTGCCCCACAGTGCTGGGGTGTGGGGTGGTGGGAGACATGAGTTGGACATGGGTGGGGGCCTGCTGGCAGGTGCCCCACAGTGCTGGGGGGTGGGGGTGGTGGGAGACATGAGTTGGACATGGGTGGGGGCCTGCTGGCAGGTGCCCCACAGTGCTGGGGTGTGGGGGGGGTGGGAGACATGAGTTGGACATGGGTGGGGGCCTGCTGGCAGGTGCCCCACAGTGCTGGGGGGTGGGGGTGCAAGGGGACATGAGTTGGTGTTCATTAGTTCAAGGAGACATGTGCCTTTGCTGGGGGGCATGCCCATGGTGGGTGGGCTGCCTGCGGGACATGACCAGGGATGCAGGGTAGTCCCCTGTGGTGTGGGCTGCCTGCAGGGGCCGTGGAGGGTGTACAGGGTACACCTGGGAGGACCCACACTGTGAAATCACATGTGGAACTTCCCGCGCACCCCTGAAATACACGCGCCCAGGCTGTTCGCGTGTGGAACTTCCCGCGCACCCCTGAAATACACGGGCCCAGGCTGTTCGCGTTTGGAACTTCCCGCGCACCCCTGAAATACACGCGCCCAGGCTATTCGCGTGTGGAACTTCCCGCGCACCCCTGGAATACACGCGGCCAGGCTATTCGCGTGTGGAACTTCCCGCGCACCCCTGAAATACACGCGCCCAGGCTGTTCGCGTGTGGAACTTCCCCCGCACCCCTGAAATACACGCGCCCAGGCTGTTCGCGTGTGGAACTTCCCCCGCACCCCTGAAATACACGCGCCCAGGCTGTTCGCGTGTGGAAATTCCCGCGCACCCCTGAAATACACGCGCCTAGGCTATTCGCGTGTGGAACTTCCCGCGCACCCCTGCAATACACGCGCCCAGGCTGTTCGCGTGTGGAACTTCCCCCGCACCCCTGAAATACACGCGCCCAGGCTGTTCGCGTGTGGAACTTCCCCCGCACCCCTGAAATACACGCGCCCAGGCTGTTCGCGTGTGGAACTTCCCCCGCACCCCTGAAATACACGCGCCCAGGCTGTTCGCGTGTGGAAATTCCCGCGCACCCCTGAAATACACGCGCCTAGGCTATTCGCGTGTGGAACTTCCCGCGCACCCCTGCAATACACGCGCCCAGGCTGTTCGCGTGTGTGGAACTTCCCCCGCACCCCTGAAATACACGCGCCCATGCTGTTCGCGTGTGGAAATTCCCGCGCACCCCTGAAATACACGCGCCTAGGCTATTCGCGTGTGGAACTTCCCGCGCACCCCTGCAATACACGCGCCCAGGCTGTTCGCGTGTGGAACTTCCCCCGCACCCCTGAAATACACGCGCCCAGGCTGTTCGCGTGTGGAAATTCCCGCGCACCCCTGAAATACACGCGCCCAGTCTGTTCGCGTGTGGAACTTCCCGCGCACCCCTGGAATACACGCGCCCACGCTATTCGCGTGTGGAACTTCCCGCGCACCCCTGGAATACACGCGCCCAGCCTATTCGCGTGTGGAACTTCCCGCGCACCCCAGAAATACACGTAGCCCGCTCCCCCAGACCCGATCGCGTGTGAAACTTCACGCGAACCCCTGTGATGCACGTACCCTGCTGAAATCGCGTGTTAGACTTCCCGCGCACCCCGGTATACACGCACACGTATTTTTTGTCAGCGGGTGTCCGTGTTTGTGGGTACCCCTTTGCACGTCTTTGTTCCTGGAGGGCCACAGTATGGGACATTCATCATGGCAGTATATAGGTGTGATTAGTTGGCGCACCTTTTGGCGCACATTTCTTACAGCCGCAGAGACGCTACCGCCTGCTTTCTTGTGGCGGTTGTGTTTGTGCCTGTGCGCTGGTTTGAGCGTGCTCTTTTTTCCCCTATTCTATTCCATGAATACGTGTTGTAGGCGAGCGTGTGGGCGTTCCGCGCACTTGTGCCCTGTACTTCCCCCGTGACGCCCACGTTTTGGCAAGTTGTTCCCCATTCCGAGTGTTACGCCCGTGTTCCGCCTACTTTTGTTGCGTGCGCCGCGCTATGTGCGATTTTCGCTGTGGCCTGTGCGATTTTCGCAGTGACCTGGCGCACGCTGTTAGATGGCCTGTGCGCTAACGTGCGCCGCGCACTTTTTATCGCACATCCGCTGGTTTTCTCGCGCACGGCCTTCCATGAATCGACGTGCGCTGCTTTTCGTGCGATTTTCGCACGTTCACTGCGATTTTCGCTATTCCACTGCGATTCGCACGTTTTTGCCCACTTGCGCCACGCTAATTATTCCATGAATCGGCCTGTAAACGTTCTACAGTTCCAGTCAAAAGTATTTCATTTAAAACTGCTAGAGACATAATTGGTGTTTTGCACGCATACAGTTTAACTAGAAGGTATCTCATTTTAGTATAATGTGCAGCCAGCATCTGTATATGATGAAACTGACTCTTAAGTCTTCTTTTATCAAGACAAGCTAGAGAGTGACCCAAAAGTCCTGTTTTTTCACATGCTTCACCCTCATCTATCCTTTGCAGCAACTTGATCTGTCTTTCAACATTATCATTTTTGAGCAAAACTTGCAAGTATCTCTTTAAAACTTTACAAGAAAACGTGTCAATATTCCACAAACAAATTGCAAGTCCATACCTCCCAATTCTTCTTTCGTTTCCTTTTTGACTCACCTACAGTTTACATTTCCATATTGTTACACTGCATAATTTCTTCTTTTTTAGAAACAACACCATTTCGTACTTCTCTTTCGTACTCCTCCACTAGGTACGTCCACTTTCATCAATAGCTAGAGGAACATTCTTTCCTTGAATGTAACTCTCCTCATTAAATAATCTTTCAGTATGAGAAGTGTGTTTCCACTCTCCACCAAAGACATCACAAAAGTTGTCATGTGTAAGAACATTCACTATTTTTATATTTGTAAAGAATGGTATAATCACCTTAAGCAATTTCTTAAGTTTATTTAACATGAAAATGAACAATTTTCTTCTCATATGAAAAGCTTTCTTAATGACTACTTCTACTTTTTCTTTTGCAAAAAACATTGCACAACACATTTAGATTTCGGTTTGACACTTCTCCAAAAATGTGTCAAAACCCGGACTCATACATTTTCATATACTTATCTTTATTTCTCTGATTCACATTGATAGCACATTTGATACCTTTTTTGTAAAAATATTTTTTTTTTCCAGGTGGTAACACATTTGAAATTCTTTATTTTTTATTTTCAATAAATACTGTATTGGTTCCAATAACAGCATGCATTGGAATATCTGTTACTTCTACTTTAATATTTTCAAAGTATCCCCAACTCTAAAATTGTTACATTATGTACACAATTAGTATCTACAGATTTAAAAATACTACTTGTTTAAATAGTTTGCTCTATTATGCTTCCCTGCCAACAACCCCTCCTACTGGTTTGTTGTTCTTGTTGTCCTGATGGCATCTTACAAAAAAGTCTGTAAAAAAAGATTAACTTCACACACTGTGATTCTTTATATTATGAAAATAAAATATAACTAATACTGCTAATCAACTAAAAGTCTAATTAAGCGGGGGAGAGTCAACATATGACCTACAACTAACAAATAAACCCCAGAGAACATCCTAACTTCTTTGATATCATATTTCATTTATAATGCAACTGTCCACAAGTGTTTCTACACACAGCAAAAAATGGAAGGAAAGACAAACGGAAAAACAAACGGAACACAATCTTACTGGGCCTTGTGTCATTCAGATCGTACAAGCGCAAAAACAAAGAGTGCAAAGGAAAAGCAGGAAGGCAGTGTAAGGGAGAGGGAAGAGGAAAACAGAAGACAAATGCTATACGTAAATGCAGCCAGGGCAGCGTGACTCTTGATAGAGTACAACGAACAATGGACTTTAGAATTACAGTTACAGCCCATAAATGGTGGTAGGCCCAGATGCACTGCAAAGGTGACAGATCAATTAAAAGCTTGGTACCCAGTAAGAGTATGAGACTAGCCAAACAACCAGTTGCTACAGCAGAAACATAAGTCAGTTATGTTAACAGGGGAAGGACAAAGACAAAGCAAAGAGAACATTTATGTTTTCATCTGCTTCCAAAATTTCATGTGGTCTGGCTCAAGTTTGAAAGGGGCACAGATGCCACAGCAGAAACATGATGTAGCAGAGAAGAAAGATACACATGACTTACATGGTTCGTTAGTTGCTGAGCAAACTTAAATTCATGACATATACAACAGGTTTATTGGCACTTTTCACTATTCAATGATCCACACAGGCATCAAACGTTATCGCCTTCGTTACTTAAACATGCAGAGTGACATGATAAGGACTGAGGTGTTCATGAATTAGAGCAGAAATTGCAGTGCCTGCAACAGTGGGTGTGATGTGAAGTTGTAATATATCCGACCTTGGAACCTTAGATGTTTCAATAATAAACCTAAATAAAAACTGAGCTAATCTTTCGTAGCACATTACCCATTTCTTACATAACATAACAATTCTTAATGACTATCAAACCATACACACATACACACACCATACACACTGATACAATTGTAACACAGAACAACATCACCAATATAGGGTCACAAAAACACAGCTTAATATCCAAATAGAAAGCGCACACACAAAGCCACAATATTTATCATGTGTACAGTTATACTGCTTGTTTCACACTGTGATTTCTTATGCACCCTCATTCATATCACATCTTCCAATGTTCCAGAAAAGCAACCTTTATTTGCAAATGTAGTTTGTGTCAAACATAAGAATAGCATAATACGTGATACTGCTTCATCATTCCCGTAAAAAAACTGACGTAAAATATAGAAAACCCTACTTTCCAATCAATAAACTTGACCAAGCGAGACATCTGAACATACTTCAATTATCTTACAAATACACTAATTCAAACTGTACCTAGCATTTATAAAAACAGACTATCAAAACTCATCTTCAGCTGCTCCAAATAATGACAAACACAGAACATGTGCACACTCTGAGCTCTGGGATCACACTGTCAAAACTTCAGAAAAATGTCTCTTGCATAACTTTCACACTTCAATACCATAAAAAGAGGGCTGTTGAAAGCAAACAATTAAATGGCAAACACATTTTAATTACAAACTGTATCAATAAATAATCCCTAACACAATTCTCCAATTAATACTTTATACAATATATACACACTATATTAAAAACTTCTTTTATTTTGTCCTAATTTTTCGAAATTACATAGCTGCGGCTATAACCCTGGATACACAACGAAAACCTGCCTGTTCCACACGGCTACACGTACATGCTATCAGATGTACTGATAAACCCATATTACAAATAATTGAAAATGAACTCAAAATGCCCTTCAGTTAAGAACATCCAAACAGAAACACATGTACAAATCTGTGCAAACAAATCCATAATATAATATGATCACTGCACCAAAATACAGACAGTTGTAGCCGCGGGTAAAACAAATGGGTTTGTGACCGCGGCTAACAAAGCCTGTCACAAAGTGCGATGTACGATTGGCAAATTCATAGCTCCAGGTCAAGTAAACAGTCAGTAGTCGCAGTTACCTGTAACATTATGGCATGTTCATCAAGAAATATTCCCAACGTGTATTAAATGAAACAACACAAAGGTACACAAAAGGACATAGAATCATAAACACATGTGAAATTGTGTGCTGTAAAATCAATCAACAACATAATCAATGCACAGTAATTAGAATCGATATACCCATAGCTACAGCGATAGTCATAGACGCGGCTACACTCGCTAAAAATGAACAACGTCCCATTGGCTTGCTCATAGCCATGGCTATAACCCATCATACAATTAGTACCCGCGGCTATAACACACCTGACAGGATACAATGTTTCATTGGCTGCTGTCATAGCCACAGCTATTCTTTAAAAAAAGAATTCAAAGGGTATTTTCTTTTTCCAAAATACTTAAAAAGTTATCTAGGTGGCTCTTAAAAGATCCTTTGAGTTCTTTTACCAACATATCATGAATAAATAGTTAAATCAGAAAAATACTCTTCACCTCTATGATGATGCAAATAATTTCGAATAACTTCTCTATGCTCTGTTTTTAGATGAGTACTTAATTTCCTTGTCCGAAAGAGAAAAAAACCTGTTCTCCCCATCAAAAATCTTTCTCCACAATGACAGCATATACCTCTCATTTCAAACACTCCATCTAAAACAATATTGTAAAACCAAAAAAAACCTTGTAAGCCAATGCTCTGACAACTCATCACCTATGGCCTCAACATCACTATTAACCCCATTCTCAAAAACATGTCCACAGTTTTCAGAAGAAACCGATTCCTCTCCTTCTGAAATTGGTTCCATTTTCAAATATCAAATAAAACAATAAATATACCCCCAAACCAGCATTGTCTACTGAAGGTACAATTCACCCTTAAACAATGAAAATGTTCTATGTACTAATACAATATAATCTACAGTAGTATTGGCGTGTATAAACATCTCTCAAAAAATACATACTCGGATAGGTTAAACAATCAACAGCATCTGACGTACTTGACATCCTATTAGCAACCACCCACCACACAAACAACCAATCTCAGAGTAAAAACAAGAAATCACACCTTCTCTCCTAATGTAATCTTCCTCCATTGCTATTCTAATATCTGAGGAGACAAACAGTATTTTTCTCTGTCAGTGCAATTGAGAATTACATGGAATCGCTTCAGTAAAACTATCCAACAGAGGAAGAAATAAAAAAGAAGATACTCAAGAAAAGGAAGCAGAAGAACATGCATCACATTCAGGAAACTGTGAGTACATTCTTTATTTGTATGTAAAATTAGAGAAGCAACAATATGCTATTGAAAAAACACCAGTCACCAAACATATAGTTTATCTAACTACTTTTAAATGTCTATGCAAACAACACAAATATTTTTAAAGTGTATTATATCTTCAATTGTTTAAAAATATTGCAAATATTTTCAAACAGATGAAGAATGTCATTCAGGTATCAAGATACATCGAGCAAGAAACAACACAAACAGTAACCACAAAGTAATCATGGATTCATAGACAGAACTAAAATAACGTGTTCTTAATATTCAGCAACAAATACAATCAATGAAAAAGGACATTCAAAATTTAAAACACATCATGGACAGTAAAAATTCAGATAATTGGGCTAAAGAAGAAGATGTATTGTGTTTTCCAACTCAAAGAAAAACAATACCCACAACCACCCCCACCTAATAAACCTACTTAGTTTAAAAAACCTGTTTCATTTTCAACAAAGTGTGTTTCAATATGTTTTTACCCTTTTGAAGTATATACATTTATATGCATTATTAATGATTAAAAAGTATTGTAACTTTTACAAAAAACTGTTTACGATTATTACACTGAATACATGATAAAAAAATATAGTATAGCCGCGGCTATCCATAAAACTATTACGCCCCAATTCTTATAGCTGCGACTATACTATTGCCTTTGTTCTTCTCATTCATTTATTGCAAAATATTAATAACAAAAGATACTGCAAATAATAAGTACATAACTAATGCATGTGCCACACATTACACACATAGCCGCGTGTATATGTCATAGAATTGGCGCCTAGGACACCCCCCAGTTGTTGCTGCAGTTACCTGTGTCTCCAAATGCCGATGGCCCATTCGGCTAAACCAGAGCCCTGGCTACACATCTATGTTTAAAAAAAAAATGTATGCTCCTATCTGAAATAAAAGAAAACAGAACCAGTTCAATGACACACATACTTTTATAAATACAATTTCATGCACACGTTTTTGTGACCCTCATATTTTGTATGCAGTGCATCAAATGCACTATATGAAAGATACAACTATGGGACACTGTTGTTCTCTTTCAACATACTAAACATAAGGTCTTTGGGAAAAAAATCCAACATGTATTAATAAAAGCAGACAACAATATAAAAAAGTAAGAAAATACCACTTCTAAAAACAAACTATTATGTATAAACTGGGTGAAAACAAACAAAGAACACTATACTAGTTGCATGCAGGAAAAAGGATGGAAAGGTTAAGTCAACTTGGAGAACAATAGAAAATAGGGTAGGATAAGTAAACTTGGAGAACAAGTTTATCTAACTATTTTTAAAGTCTATGCAACAAACATAAATATTTTCTTTTTTTTTTTTTTAAACTTTTATTTTTGCTGGCAGTGGTAGATGACATACACACACATTAGGCCGATTATGAGATAACAGTGCAAGACAAATGCAATACATGGGGATGTACATAGGCAGCAAGGGGTGACCCCCAAGATGAGGAAAGCATAACAGTGTTGCAGAGAGTTCAGTACATAACAGTGGAGACCTAGGGAGAACCAACACCGGAGGAGGGGACATCAAGACCGTTAAGATAACTGTTGAAGGCAGTCCAAATGTTTTTTGGCCGGGAACGGGATGGGAGAGTAGTAATATAATCTTCCTCACAGTTTCGGGACCAGGTCAGTAGATTCAGCCATTTCTAAAAGGTGGGAGGAGCAGCACATTTCCAATTTTGAAGGATACATTTTTTGGCTATTATACAACATACATTCAAGAGTTTGGTCTCCCCTCTGACCCCTTCATCAACCCATACTCCGAACAACACCCCCATCAGGTCAGGCTCAATCGTCGCATCACAAATCTCGGACAGTGTTTTAAAGATCTCATCCCAGAATGGGGCTAGTTGGGGGCAGTCCCAAAACATGTGGAGATGGCCAGCGTCTTCCGCACCGCAGCGGGGGCAGAGCCGCGTATCAGAGCGGGCAAACTTGGATAGTCTACGCGGGGTATAGTATAGCCTATTCAGTAACTTGTATTGTATAGTGCGGTATCGGAAATTCAGGGATACCTTGCTGGTATGGGAACACAATTTACCCCACAATTGGTCTGTAATGTCAACCCCCAGTTCAGAGGCCCAGTCGTCCCGAGCCCGTAAGGGCGGTGGTGTGGCAGATGTGAGCTGGAGTTTATATAGCGATGAAACTACCCCTCGGGCCCCACCGGAGTTGGCAATATAGGCAACAGCGGGATGGTCAGGGGGTTCGTTGGGGAACACAGGCCAGGCGGTCCGGAACGCTGCTCGGAGTCTGTAGTATTGCAGCAGTTCCAGCGGTGTACCAGAGTGAGATGGCTTCCAAGTCTGTGGTGTTATAAACACCCCATCCGGATAGAAGTCAGTTAGGGCCAGGTATCCTAGGGACCGCCAGTGACGCGCCAGAGCTATGTCATTCGTGGGTTCCAACCCGGGGAGCTGCCAGGTGGGGAGCCACTTATAGTATGGGTGTTCCGCAGAGCCTGCAGCAAACAACCGCCCCCAGGCTGATAGCGTGGTCTGGACTGGATCTATAGGTGAGTCAGGTACGTACCGACGATGTAAAATTAGGGTCATGATATTGGCGCCGGAGGCAGCAAGGTTTTCAAGCTTGACGTGCGGGCGAGGGGAGGGTCCGGGGTACCAGTAAGTGGCAAATTGTGCCTGCGCTGCTATCCAGTATCGCATCAGGTCAGGGGCCGTGAACCCGCCTCTGTCGTAGGGCAGAGTCATATCCCCCCACTTTTTCCGCACAGCACCGGAGTGCCACAGGAACTGCGCACACAGCCTGTGCAGATCAGTGAAGTATTTCCTGCCAGGCCATATGGGAACATTTGTGAATGTGTACAATAATTTGGGAAGCAGAATCATCTTAACCAGTGATAACCGCCCAGCAAGTGACAACGGGAGAGGGCGCCAGCGCGCAATCTTGGTTTTGGCTAATTCTGCCACTGCTAGGTAATTGCTAGTCAAGAGAGTCTCCTTGGTCAAAGACACCTGAACTCCCAAATATTTAATCCCGTTGGGGGACCAGCGGAGTGGGTATTCAGTGGCCGGCTGGAGCGTGGAGTGTGTGAGGGGGAAAATTTCGGATTTGGTGTAATTGATAGTAAAGCCTGAGTATGTTCCGATACGAGTGATGTCCCGAAGGAGAGAGTCAAGGTGGAGATCTGGGCTCCTGACGAACAGCAGGACGTCGTCAGCGTAGAGTGAGATAATTTCGGGTGTACCCTGGAGGCGTATCCCTTTGCATGAGTGACGTTCCCTGACATAGTCCGCCATGGGCTCGATGGCAAGGACAAACAGGATCGGGGAAAACGGGCAGCCCTGTCGGGTGCCACGAGAGAGAGGGAATAGGGCAGATGTTTGGGAGTTGACGCGAACCCTGGCGACTGGGGATGTGTATAATAGTTTGATGTATGCGATCATCCCGGGTCCGACGCCCATGTTTTCCAGGACCAACCACATGTACTTCCAGGATACCATGTCGAAGGCCTTCTGGGCGTCCAAGGTGACCGCCACCGCACATACGTTTTGACTGATACGAGCCATGACGTTAAGGAGCCGCCTAATATTGTGTGATGTGGATCTACCAGGGACAAAGCCGGATTGGTCTTCATGTACCATGTATGACATAATAGGAATGAAACGATTGGCGAGCACCTTGGCGAAGATTTTCGTATCCAAGTTCATGAGTGAAAGGGGCCGATACGAACCACAGTCATCGGCTGGTTTGCCATGTTTGAGGAGGACCGTAATAACGGCTTCACGTAGAGACGAGGGAAGGCATCCCAGCCGGAGAGCCTCATTCCACACCTCAAGCAATTCGGGTCCCAATATGGCCACATGCTCCTGAAAGAATTCAGCCGTAAGCCCGTCGGGGCCCGGCGCCTTCCCCTTCGGGAGACTAGATATGGCTTCCACTATCTCGTCTAGTGTAATGGGGGAATCCAACTGTTCTCTCGTTGCCGGGGAGATGATAGTGGTGGGTATCTGGTCTAAAAGCTCGCGCATATGGGATTGCTATGTTCGGGGGGTTGAGAGTATAGTTTGGAGTAGAAGATTGTAAAGACCTCCAGTATGTCCTGGTCGGACCACTGAGTCGTCCCATGATTATCCTTAACACTGGTAATGTGGGCTTGGCCCCACTCCCCCCTGGCCAGGGCAGCGAGTGTTTTGCCGGGTCTATCTCCCTCACCGTATTTCCGTGCAGTCTGTGGACGACTGAAGTACTGCACTTCCCTGTTAGCCTGTTCATTGAAGGTCTTGAGTTCCTCACTGATCTGGGAGAGTATACCAGGGTCAACGGAGGCCGGGTGGGCCCGTTCCAGGTCTCGTAGCTTAGTTTCAGTGCGTGATAGGGTGGTTCTTATGGATTTGAGTACCCCCGACTCCCTAGAGATAGACGCCCCCCTAATGAAGACTTTGAAGGCGTCCCAGCGGATCCCCCGGGTGGTGTCCTGTGGTGAGTTGTTGTCAAAGTAGGACTGGATATCTGCAAGTATGTCCGCTCTAAAGACTATGTCCTGTAGGGCGGCCGATTTAAAGCGCCATGTGTTAATAGTGGGGGCTGGCATGCCCATGTCAACAGACAACAGGATCGGTGAGTGATCAGATAGTGTGCGAGCGAGTATACATGTCTTGGAAACCCTGCCTAGCATAGGACCAGATAGTAGGAATAGATCGATCCTGGACGAACTGTCGTGGACTGATGAGTAGAAGGTGTATTCCCGTGTTGACGGATGTAGAGCTCTCCATGCGTCATGAATGTCAAGTGTCTTGCAGTGGGATAGGAGTCTGCGCGCTGCGCCCGACGGGGGCCTGGGTGCTATGCCAGTCCTGTCTAGGGAGGTGTCCAGAATAAAGTTCATATCCCCACCCCAGATGATTTGCACATCCGTGTATCCTAGCAGTATGGAGACCACCTGGTCAATAAATTCGGGGGAGTCGACATTGGGGCCATAAGTATTTACAAGTAGGTAATCTCTATTGGCAATGGCGCAGTACAGCACAATGTATCTCCCACAAGGATCTATATAGCTCCTATGGAGGACAAACTTAAGAGACTTGTGGATCAATGTTAGGACTCCTCTGGCGCGTGTGGAATAAGAAGTAAAATATCTGTAGGATCCCCAGGTAGGCGCAATGCTTCTGGCCAGTGGACCAGTGGAGTGTGTCTCCTGCAGGAGCAGTACCTTGCAGCCGTGTCTATTGGCATAAGCCATGATCCTGCGGCCCTTGGTGTAATTACTTAGGCCTCGGACATTCCATGACATTATCGTCGCTGACATCTTAGCGCATCAAACAAGAATATCCCTAAGCACAATACCCATGGAGGACAATCTCCCACTAGGTGACACTCACGCCCGTGTCCCCCACCATGTGCCGCAAACTCTGTCTCCAGAACCCCCAATCCCAGGGTGATTGTGATTGAGACGATTGCATGCATCTCTACGGTTTTAATGTACATCCCACGAAATGTGTTGAATTTCAAATAAGAGAGTGAGCATGCACAAATATAGGTGAGCCGGTGTGTAGCGCCCTGCCATTCCGCCACTGGCTTTTTCTAAAACATTTCCCGGGTACCCACCCATACCTCCCCCCGCCCTCACTGCCCACCCCCAACTAGCAGTGTAAATCCCTTGCCCCCCAAAAAATGTGTCACCAACAGGTCCGATTCTCCCCGAGGGGTGGAGCTCGGAGGGCGAAATCCAACAGGGATAAGGCCCATTCTGTGCCCAACAGGGGCACCAAAGCAGTGACAACCAATAAACCAAAACCGTTGCCATTGCAGTGAGGTGTGCTGTAGCCGTGTGGGCGGTTCTTAGACAAAGATGTAGGACAGCCTAAGCTGTCATGAGTAGGTTCTGCGATGGGCGGATCTAAAGACAGGAGCCCATGTCCAGCAGAGCTTTGCGGGAGAGACCAGAATGAGGGAAGTTCTAGGGTTCGTAGACAATACGATGCTCCGCGCCGCAGGGGGAGCATTGTCCGCCGTAGTTTGGTCTAGTCTCAGCCCGGTCAGGCGCTGGGGGAGCCTGATGCGATGGATCTGTAGTGCGCTGTTTCCATATGCACGTTCAAGGTGTCGGATGTTCTGGATGGAGAAATAGTGTCCGGCCCGTGTTACCTCTCCTCACCCCTCATCAACCGGGGCTCCCGCTGGGTTGGGGACCGGTAGGTGCGTCTCAATGAATTTCACAGCCTCCTCTGGAACAGTGAAGAAATAAAGTTTCCCATTATGTGTGATTTTGAGGCGAGCCGGGAACAGGATGGCATACGGAACGTTACGTTCTCTGAGCAGCTTTTTAACTCCGATGAACTGACGCCTCTCCTGCTGAACCGCTATTGAGAAGTCCGGGAAGATCCTTATAGTGTGAGATTCGAGGCGCAGGTCCCCCTTCTCTCGTGACAGCCGGAGGATGAGGTCTCTGTCCCGATAGTTGAGGATCCTGGCTATAATGGGTCTTGGGATGTCGCCCGGTTTGGGCCTCGGTGACAGAGCCCGATGAGCGCGCTCAACGGTAAAGTATGGGGACAGGACTGGGTTGCCCAGGAGGTTCTTTAGCAGGGATTCCACAGCGTCTTCCATGCGTCCCTTAAGGGCATTCTCAGGGACACCGACGATCCGCAGATTATTTCTGCGAGAGCGCGATTCAAGGTCGTCGCACTTCGCTTTCACACTGCGCATGTCACGTGATAGGGATGCCACTGTGTCCTGTAGTACATGTATTTCGTCCTCATTGGTGGATATACGATTTTCAGCGTCGCTGATTCTGGTCCCCGCCTGATCCACCCGCGTTTTTAAGGAGGCAACATTGGCATTGATGTCGTCTAATTTCTCGTGAAAAGACGCAAAGTTTTTGGCCATCGATTCCATAAGCGTAGTCAGATCTGGGGGTGCGGGAGTGGGGTGATGGTCAACTTCCAGTTCATCCTGAATGGGCGAGTCCTGTTCCACCTCTCCCCTCGGGACAGCTTTAGCGAATCTGTCCATGGCACCCCCCTTATGGTTCCCCTTGACCTTGCCAGGCATTGTTGTTTTAGGTCCACGGACAACGCAGACAGAGGGCCCGGCCACAGGGGGGAAGACTGTGGTCCCAGGTCAGGGGTGCAGACTGTAGATGTTGGGATTACCCCAGCCGAGATGGGAGCAGAGCTCAGAAGGGGCACGGGTAGGCAGAGATTAGCTGGTATGTTGGAGTAAGGTGGTTCCAGGGTCTGTTAATGGGAAGGTGCTGGGACCACAGGGTCAGCCGCCTCAGTAGATGGATCCGGGGGGTGTCGTCGCGGCACAGATGAGGAAGCGGGATCTGGCTTAGTAGTTGTTGTCCCGCCTGCCACCCCGCCGAAACACCAGAGTCACACAGGGGTTTGGAGGTCAGTGTCTACCAGGATGCCGGGGCAAGAGGTGCGCGCCCCGGGTAGAGCCCACGTCGAGGGGCGCACGGCCAGGCGTGAGTTCTCCAGGGAGGGGTTCCTGCACTGCCCCCAGCAGGACGTGAGTAGGTGGCCGCTCCTCGCCACAAGGGAGCGGAGCCTGTCGGGAGATGCTGGGAGCCGGGGCGCGTTCCAACGACGGCCCCGGCAGCAACCTGCAGATGTGGCAGCTCGCCCGGACGGGGCTGCCGCAGCTCGCCACACAACCCAGGGTCCGGTCGGGCCGCAGTCCGCCCGCCCCCCCAGGAAGGATGGATGGATAGGGGGTGTGCTCCGCAAGGAGCAGCGGGGGGAGGAAGGGGGACAAGCCGGTCACCTCCTGGAGGGGACCAAGTTGGTATGAGCAGCCACTCCTCACCTCGGGGGGAGCCGATCCGCGCTCCCCAGGGGCCACGACACCCTGCGGGGGACGGCGAGGAAGGCCCACAGCCGGATGGGCAGGCAAGGCCGGGGCGCGCTCCCGCGACGGCCCCAGCAGCAGATCACCGGTGAGACAGTTCGCCCAGAAGAGGCAGCTGCGGTTCGCCGCGCAGCCTCGGGGATCACGATCGGGCCGCAGTCCGCCCAACAGATCGCCAGGAGGGGTAGGCGGGCCGAGAGGTGGGGGCGGGATCCGGGTCAGTACCGCGGCCTCCGCGAGGACGAGGGCCGCCCCGGCAGAAGGCTCAGTCCGGGGCTCCCAGGGACGAAGAGTAGCCGGAGTTCTCCTGGCGGCAGCACGGTGATGTAGGGTAGCGGCACTATGAAAACGGGAGCGAAACGCACGTTGTGGCCGCAGATGTAGGCAGATTTTCACCGATCCCACACGGAGCTCAGAGGCTAGGCAGCCATCTTGGGCTGCTCCACAGCGCCACCTCCAAACATAAATATTTTCAAACAGATGAAAAAGCCATTCAAGTCTCAATTTGGGTCAACAATCCATCACCATGTAGGAAGAAGCAAACTGGTATGAATAAAAATGCAGACAGTTGGCACTTCTTTAAAGTAAAGGAACACTGCTTGAGAAAAAAGACAGACGAGGTACTGTACACCTTCTACAACAAAACTCTATGCCCTGGACCTTCCGATATCCCGTTTCAAACACTAGTGACATCAATAATGATAAACCATCTAATACAAATCCACTGGGAGAATGTCGATGATGAGTTTCATAAAGCACATGAACATGATAAAAGAAAAAAATGCATGGGTACTAATAATTCCATAGATGAAGATCAGCACCACCGGCAGCACCTCCATCCACCAGAACATCACCAACGCCAACTGGAAATGCACCCTCTACATTGGCAGTGGTATCCACTACACTGACACCTATTTTACCAACACACAATCTAAACATGATGAAAGTCCTGTATAAAAGATGCTGCAAATGGGTAGTAAAGGGAGATTCCACAATTAAGGAATGTGAGATATTCCACTCCATGTGATAAATCATTACAAATACTAGAAGGGTCACTAAGAAAGCTTTCCATCCATCTCCTACTTCCAGCTGCACCAATACCGTAGTCTTTTGAATATAGGTTCAACTTTCACGGGAGTTAAGTGTACAACATCTACTGCAATCCACTGGGATGATCATAACAATGTAGCTATAACAAAATAGAAAAATTAGCACATTACAAAAATAAACTTGCACAACTCCATCAATTGAACTACCTCACAAAACACTTTGAATGCCCACAAGTACTGAATACCTCAAAATACATTAAAAGTACAATAAGTTAAATCAAACAAACTTCAACCTTAATAGCCAATACAAAAGCTACATCTCGACATTAAAAAATACTTGCCACTCAAACACAGCAAATGACAAAATAATAAAGAACACCATCTGATAAAATTAACACACACAACACTGCAAATAAACCTTCAAATATGTAAATGGTTGTTAGGGAGAATTCTCATTTATGGCTAATTTCCCTCACATAGTGAGTCCCCCAGCAGCTTTGCTGGACTTCTGGAGTTTATTTTATTTCCACTTGGTAAGAGTGAGAGCTTTTCCCCCACTCTTACCTGTGTTTTGCTATGTGTTTCTACCTGTTTTTGTGATCGTGGACTCTGAAGTACACCACTTCAGTAGCCCCCTTCTTTTTGTGTGTCACACAGCACCTTCAGTGCTGTGGCACAGGGTTGTCTTTGAGACTTCCCTCGACTCCATTTCTGAGGCGACTACTGTCCCCCAGAAAAGGGTAAAGTTACCATTAACTTTACTTAGTCAATCTACCACAGATCCAGTACACCCCATCTTCCATGGAGTACTGGAAAGGGTTAACCATATCCCTTTGTATCTGTACCTCCTAGAGCATTGTTTCGCTCTTTTAACATTTAGACTTGGCTGGTGGCAGTGGTATCTACCCTAACTTTTCTACCGCGATTATATTAGATAAACATGGTACTGTTCTTGGCTATTATATTAGCCTCAAACATAAACCCGCTTGACCAAATTGTCTTTCTCTTGGCTCTGGTTGGGTTTATTCGGCATTTCTTTTTGTTAAAGTCCTTCTTGTGTTTTACTTTGCGTGGCAAACTAGGTTCGCCTTCTTTGTTCACTGTCTTTTGGCAGGCTTCTGCCCAGAAGCCCTCCTCAAGGCGCCTGGGTGTCTAGGTGGGCTGAATGTGAGGGAGGGGTGTAGTCACCCCCTGCACAGGGTATCCTAGGAAACCCAAGTCACACTTTGTCATGATTGGCCAGGGTAGTTGTCCGGGCTGGACAACCCCCCTGCTGGGTGATTGACAGCCAGGCTGGGTGAATGGGGCTTTTTCGCATAAAAGGCAGGTCTCTTGGGCTAGAAGTCAGAGAGTCACCACTGGAACTACAAAGAACTGAAGAGAAGCAGAGAGAACGACAGCTGCTGCAACTACCCCGTCCTGGTGAAGCCCTACTGCAGTCCTGAGCTATCTGCCCTTCAATGACTCAGAGAAGATACAGTCCGGAGTCTTGTTCCCTTGAGCTTGGTGGGGATAACCAGCTCATCTTCTACAGCCAGAGGATCCTCTTCCGTGGTCAAAATCGCTGAACACTGCTGTAGTGGTCCGGATAGCCACCTGAAGAGCCTCTCCTGTTTTTAAGGAGCGCACCTTTTATTCCTTATCGCTGCTGCCGGCTTCATCCCTGTGTGGTGCAGACCCCCTTCAGACGTCCTACTTCACAACGAAGCTCCAGGAATCGTGGGTCTGCGGGAAACCAACCAGAACAGCTGCCAGGGCACTAGCTGCACCACTGGAACAAGGTACTGTGTTCTGTTGAGGAAACTGGGTGAATCCCTTTTTCTTCATTTCCAAGGCTTGCCCTTGTCTTCCCTCCTTCTTATAACTTTTGCTTCCGAACATTGACAATATCGAAGTACTTTTGGCTACGTTGAATCGTGAACGGTCTGACCGTGTGATCTTTCGGCAACTGGCCCCGGTGTCTTTCGACCCTGGCTCCGGCCATTTGACTTTTGACCTCCTGTCTCTGAGTGTTTCTTGATTCTGCCTGCCTAACCAAAATATTGCCTTTGATTTTTGCCTCCAACTCCCTCTGGGTATCTCAGGTGCTAAGTGTGTTTTTGCCCCGGTAGCATTTCATGTCACAGATACGCGTTTGTTTAGTAGACCGAACTGTCAAAAAGTGATCGCAATTGTATTTGCGGTAACGTGTTTTGTTCATAACACCAGTTCATTCAAACACAGGGTACTTACCTTGAAACTTACTGTACAAAGTGAATTGGTTTGTTGTAGTATATTTAACGTGTGGTTTTTATCGAAGTTTAATAGAAGTGTTGTGTTTATAACGAATGGTTTAAAAATAAATGTACTTATATTTTTCTACCTGAAACCTTGAGTCAGTGTTTGCTTGAGTCACAGTAATTGTGGTCCCTTTGTGTAATCTCTGCTACTACTCATATACTCTTGAGATAAGCCTGGCTGCTCCGCCACTGCTACCATAGTAGTACAGGCTTTTACCAAAGGTAAAACTTGTATTGCCACCTGTAGTCTTAATTGTGTGTAGTGGTCCCTAAGGGCACTGCACAGGATTCTGCCTAACACTGGTGGCAGAAGTGGGATTTGGAAGTAGAGTGATAACACTTAGAGTGCTGCTGTTGCTTGGGTTCACAAACCACAAGGCTAACACCACTAATTCTATTTAACTAAGAAATCATGTCAAATATGGAAAACTAGACTGAAGAGAGTATTTTACTCTATACTGCTGAGGTTCTGAGAACCATGTGTAGGGATAAGAATATACCTGGTAAAGGAAAGAAATCTGAACTGATTACAAAGTTAATGGGGAAAAGCCTGGAGAGTGGGTCAGAAGGACCTACCACTCTAGCAAATGTGGGTTTTGATGTTTCTGATTCTGAGAGTGTTAATTGTGAAGAAGTAGATGAGTCCTTGCTAGGAAACCCTGCAACTCCCTTGCCTGCTCAGAATGCACAACCTCTGTCCACAGGGACCCCCACAGGTCCTACACTTACTCCTGAGTTTATTGCACTTGAGGAAATGAGACTTGAATTAGAAGTGAAAAGTATCGATGCACAATCTGCCATGAAACATCAAGAGTTAAGGCTCAGAGAAATGGAGCTGAACCATGAACTAGAAATTAAGAAACTATCTCTAGAAAGTGCTTCTCTCCCATAGTCCTCTAGGTCTTCAAGGCCAAAGAGACCCTGTATGCCAAAGGAAATTATTGGTATGTATGAGACTAAACTTGATATTTTGGATTGGTTGGCAATGTTTGAGTACAATCATGGGATTCAAGGTATCTCAGGGAATCAGTTAATTCCTTGGCTTTTCTCTAGGCTCCCCCCTGTTGCAAGTGATGCTGTAATGGAGTTGTGGGAGGAGGATAAACAGGATTATGAGTGTGTGAAATTAGCATTAATAGCTAGGTTTGGGAAGACCCCTTCCCAGCATCTTAAGAGGTTCAGAATCCTCAAAAAGCATGATGTTACCTCTTGGGCTACCTGGGTGTGTGAATGTTTGAAAAACTTAGATGGTTGGGTTACGGGTTACAAAGTGAACACTTACAAAGGTTTGAGGAATCTTGTAATGTTGGAGTCTATTTTTGATGTCTGCTCTCCTGAGCTTAGACAGCACTTGGCTGATTCAAAGGTGATAGATCCTAAGAAGCTAGCTAAGGTTGCTGACTTGTGGGTTGCCAACAGGGCCACTCACAAGGATTCTGGGGCTACTCAGAAGAAGTATGAGGGAAGCAGCCAAAGAAAGACAACAAAGAGAATTCCAATAATTCCAATCCAAATGAGGGCCCCAAACATAACCAGGGTAAGCCACAAGGTAAACCAAATCAGGCTATTGTTCCACCTGGTTCCATAACCCCCATTCCAGAGAGCATTTGGAAAATGCTTTGTTTGTGGGTTGCCTGGTCAGGTGAAAGGAGATCCCAAGTGTAAGGGTAAACCTTCAGGGATCAACACTGTCTCCTTAGCCTTCTCCCAGGTGGATGAAGTGCCTATGACCAGTGGAAACTTTCAGGTACTAGCCGATGAGCCCATTAGAGTCTCAGCTTGTGTTTCTTTAGTGTCCTTGGGTCTTTGGGAACAACAGAATGTCTATAACTCAATCCCAGATAATACTAAAGAGTATTATAAAGATAGTGTTCTTGTGAATGGTCAGGAGACCCCTGCTATCAGAGACACTGGAGCCAGCATAACTGTGGTTGATGAATGTTTTTTTCAAAGTGGAGGATGTTGCTAAGGCACCCAAACACTTAACCAAGTTAGCTGGAGGCCCTGTGCAAATGGTTCCCCAGTTACCGGCTCTCACCCAGTGTAATGACATGACTGTCAGAATACCTGTAAGTGAGCAAAATAACGTACCTGGGAGGGTCCTGTTGGGTAATGACCTTAAAACTCTTGGAGTTGTGTCTAGCACCTCCAGCCCCCCCCCCAGCAGAAGGAAGCAGGAGCTCACAAGGTCTGCAAGGGAGAGAACCTTAAGAGGCTCTCCTGGGGACATGATAGAGGAAGCTATCACCCCAAGTCCACAGGACTTACTTACTGCCTTGCAGGACAAGAAAAGACAAAGGGGAAACCTAGGTCTGCCAGCAAGAAACCAGCAAGCACTACTGTGCCCCGAAAGACATCTCTGAGACTGTCCAAAGTAATACCTGTGACTCCCACACCAGCTGAGGCTGAGTGTGAGGTTCAAACCAGTATGGTCAAACTAGATACTGAGGAATCAGATCTAGAAGAGGATCTTACCTTGGCGGGAGATCTTGACCCTGTTGACCATCCTGAGCTGCAGTCTTTACTGGCAGAAGGTGGACCAACAGAGAAGATTTCAGTAAGGGACAAAGAGAGTGTCCTACCTTGGAAGGTCTTCGCCAACAGGCAGCTTCTCAGCTCAATGGGACTGAGCCTGGGAAGTATAGGTTGCACTGGGAAGATGGCCTCTTCTACAGTGAACCAACTTAGTCAACCCCTGGAGACTAGAGACGACTTGTAGTACCTCTAGTGAACCGACTCCAGTTTCTGCAGTTAGCCCATGAGGTACCTTTGGCTGGTCAGTTAAGTTTTAAAAAGACCAAAGAAAGGCTATCTCTGCAGTTCCACTGGCCTAAGATGGGTACAGAATTAGACAAATTCTGCAGAAGCTTCCACACTTGCCAAACCTCTGGCAAGAGTGGATCTAAGAATGTGGAACCCTTAGTGCCTCTCCCAGTGGTGGGAATTCCTTTTGAGAGGGTCAGGATTGACATTGTTGGTCCTTTTGACCCTCCCACAACTTCAGGCAACAGGTTTATCCTGGTTGTAGTGGACCATGCCACTAGATTTACTGAAGCCATACCTATGAGGACTGTTACGACTCTGGCTGTAGCTAAGTCCCTACTTGGTATTTTTACCAGAGTAGGTTTTCCTAAGGAGGTGATATCTGACAGGGGATCCAATTTTACATCCCACCATATGCAAACCATGTGGGAAACCTGTGGAGTCACCTACAAGTTCTCAACTGCCTACCACCCCCAAACCAATGGGATGGTAGAGAGGTTTAACAGAACTATGAAGAGCATGTTAGGTGTTTAGAAGAAACCCTTAGAAGAAAGTGGGACCTTCTACTGCCATGCCTTCTCTTTGCATATAGAGAAGTCCCTCATGAGGGAGTAGGATTCAGTCCCTTTGAATGGCCATCCAGTCAGAGGTCCATTGGCCCTGATTAAGGAGGGGTTGGAGAGTGCTCCTTCCCCCAAGCCAGTCAGAGTGACTGACTATGTGATAGGTCTCCGGAGGAGAATGTCACACATGATGGCAGAGGCAAGTGATAACTTGAAGGCTGGTCAAGCTCTGGTCAAACATTGGCATGACCAGAAGGCTAACATGGTTGAGTTTACTCAAGACCAGCTTGTTCTTGTTATGGTCCCCACAAGGCAGAGGGCCTTTCAGGACAAATGCATAGGACCCTTCAGGGTTGTGGGTAAACTTGGAGAGTTGAAGTATCTGGTGGACTTAGGCAATCCTAAGGAGGCTCCCAGAGTCTTTCACACCAACCGTTTAAAGGCTTATGTCTCTAGATCTGAAATAGGAGCTTTGCTTCTAGCTTCAGCTCAGGAGGAGGAGAGTGAACCTCTACCTGACCTCCTCAGAGGCTTACTTTTAGATGAGCAAGTGGAAGGATTTAATCTCTCTTCCAGTCTCACATCTGACCAGCAGGATGAGTGCAAGTTACTGTTGAATCAGTTTGCCTCCCTGTTCTCACTTTCACCAGGCTTGACCCCTAGGGGCCAGCATGACAAACACACTGGTGACTGTTTGCCTGTCAAAAGCAGGGGGCACAGAATGTCAGACAATGTCAGATCCCACATAAGGAATGAGGTCAACAAGATGCTTGAACTCGGGGTAATAGAACCCTCTACTAGCCCATGGTCTAGCCCAGTTGTGCTTGTACCAAAGGCAGGATCCAAGGAGGTGAGATTCTGCGTGGAATATAAAGCTCTAAATGCAGTCACTACGACTGATGCCCATCCTTTGCCTAGGACAGATGAGCTGGTGGACAAACTTGGTGCAGCCAAGTACCTCAGCACATTTGACCTAACGTCAGGCTATTGGCAAATAGCCCTGACAGACCATGCCAAGGAGAAAACTGCATTCTCCACCCCAGCTGCCCTCTACCAATTCAAGGTAATGCATTTTGGATTAACGAATGCACCTGCTACATTTCAGAGGATGGTCAATCAAGTTCTGAATGGGATGGAGGACTTCTGCATGGCATACTTGGATGACATTGCAGTGTTCAGCCCTACATGGAAAGGACATGTTGAACACCTAGGTTATGTATTGCGGGCTCTTTAACAGGCCCCTCTGACCATAAAGGCAAGCAAATGTCAAATTGGTCAGAGTTCAGTGGTCTACCTTGGACATGAGGTGGGAGGAGGTGAACCCAAGTGAGAGCCTGGGTACTATAGGAACTTCATAGGGACCATAGCTTCTCCCTTGAATGTCATCTCCTCTCCCAAATTTCCTAAAAAGGTCAGGTGGAATGAGGAGTGCAATCAAGCCTTTGAAGGCCTAAAGAAAGCTCTTTGTCAAGCTCCAGTCCTAAGAGCTCCTGACTATCACCAACCATTCATTGTACAAACTGATGCTTCTAATGTAGGTATAGGTGCAGTCCTTAGTCAACTGGATGAGAAAGGTAGGGAACACCCCATTTGTTTCATCAGCAGGAAGTTAAAGGATCCTGAGACAAGGTGGGCAACAATAGAAAGAGAATGCTTTGCAATTGTGCGGGCACAGAAGAGGTTTAGACCATATTTGTATGGATCTACCTTCACTATTCATACTAACCACGAACCCTTGAGATGGCTGATGCAAATGAAAGGGGAAAACCCAAAGTTACTCAGATGGTCAATCGCCTGCAAGGATTTGATTTTACCATTGAGCACAGAGCAGGAAGTCACCACCAAAATGCTGATGGTCTCTCTAGGATGTTTGTAACCGACGAGAGGTATGAGGTCCATCCAGGAGTAGATTAAATCCTCCTGTCGCTTAGTCTGGGGCGCAGTGAGTGTTGGGGAGAATTCTCATTTATGGCTAATTTCCCTCACCTAGTGAGTCCCCCAGCAGCTTTGCTGGACTTCTGGAGTTTATTTTGTTTCCACTTGGTAAGAGTGAGAGCTTTTCCCCCACTCTTACCTGGGTTTTGCTATGTGTTTCTACCTGTTTTTGTGATTGTGGACTCTGAAGTACACCACTTCAGTAGCCCCCTTCGTTTTGTATGTCACAGAGCACCTGCAGTGCCGTGGCACAGGGTTGTCTTTGAGACTTCCCTCGACTCCATTTCTGAGGCGACTACTGTCCCCCTGAAGTGGGCGAATGGGATAACACCCTCCCCCCAATCTCATCCAGACCATGGCCTTGGGGATCATGGCCCAGGCCCCCCCCACGAGAGGAGTTCATCTACTTATCAGATAACAGAGTACCCTGTTTCAAAAACCTACACATACGAGGACTATGTCCACCAGCACGCCGTGCTCAAACCAACGCCTGCGACATGGATCAGCTCGACTAAAACAACAGCCATGAGTATTCACAGTCGTTAGAGATGCCATGACGACAGACAAGAACACACGTGCCACCATGCACACTGGTCACTCACACACCAATCCACACGAAGAACATACTCAGTGCTACGATGTAGCGGACTGTCATGTCCACGGACATGCATCATTGTTATTTTTCACATAGGCCTTCTACAGCACCGCAGAAACACAAGACACCTGAAGAGCTTGTGTATGTGCTTGCTGACGATTCCTCGCTACCTATCCCTATGAAGACGCTACCATGTATATCTAATGCTGCCTATGATGCTTCGTCACCCTGCGATCCCCATAATATGGATCATGTACCGTCACCCACGCACTAGGCCCTAGTAGGCCGCAAGCAAGAGTCCCCAGGCCGGAGCCTCGCAACCGGAAACCCTCCCAGAGCGAATGCTGACCATGCAGAACGAGCCCCACAGCCAAGGCCACGATGTTGCAACCCACACACCGTGCGCTCAGCGCCAAGATTACACCTGCAGGTGCCAAGCCCTCAGAGACAGAATACAAAATCTAATGCTCATAATTCTGCTCCAGCTACGGTCTCCCCACACGTGACCAAGCCGAACTGACAAGATGCCAAGCTCACGAGACAGAAAGTCGCCAGGGACCCACGTCTGGGACACAGGTTGCAACAACAAAGCGGCAAAGATGGACACCTACAGCAATGGGAAGGACCTGCTCACCAGCCCATAAGCAGACCTGTCCATTGTCCGCACTAACACATAGTTGTACATTGTTGCTAATGCCAGGTACACCGCGGGCTGGGAACAGCGATGGTCCCAGGCTTGGGGGCTCGTGGGAGAACCAATCAGAATACAGGGGGCTTATTACTGACACCATTACTCTTAGCCAATCACCAAGGGTCCCCTTGTAACAATTCCAAAGTAGCAACTGTTAGGAACAGCCCAAGTATACCACCTGACCTATCCTCCACCACTAATATCTCTCCCCATAGGGGACATATACTAACCCTACCACTCGGGGGACCAATCCAAAGTGGCGATAGGTTTTGTGATGATTTTCCCAGGTGACGCGAGCAGCACGTCATACTGCTGTAAAAAGGGCCTGCGAGCCCCACAAACGATGAGAGCTTCTCCGGATGCATACGGACTAAGCGTATCCCTGCCGATACTCTAATAAACAGCAGTAATTGCCTTACTTACTCCTTGTGTGCGTGTGTCATACTCCTTCTGGGACGCGGGAGGAGTTGGGGCCTCCCCAGCCGAGAGGTCTGTGGACGGCTCTGCCGACCCCCGGGATAATCACCCCGACAAGTTGGAGGCACTGCTGAGATCTGTTTGAGGTCTATTCCCCTGAGAGCATTATTCCAAGGATTCTTGCTACGAGGCGACCCGGCAGCGCGGCCCCCTCTGTCGTTGCCCCTTTTGAGGACTACTGGACCATCGTGGAACTGCGTGAAGACCGGACATCACAATCCAGATATTGGCCCTCGGGAGCTGGCTTGAGAAGCATCCCGCCCGCGGTTGGCGAGTGTACAGACGTGGTCCAGACGAGGGGAGTTGGCGAGCCACTTTGGAGGGATGAACGCAGTCGAGCGGCTCCACCTCAAGAGAACTTGGTGAGTATGACACACCCAACAAGCAACGTAATGTTGTGCGGGAGGGGGGAGGAGTTGTGAAAAGGGTGGCGGGAGGTGTTTACAGTGTACAGTGTATTGTAAAAGATTTGTGAAATAAGTGACAATCAACGAGTGAGTGGTGGCAGGACAGGCACGAGGGCCGTCTTGTACCACGTCACAGAGTGAATTGGGTGGAGCTGGAAGGCACCACGTGTGGTTGTTAGAAGGCACTGATTTGTTCAGCTCGCGGGCACCTGTAGGGAAGGGGTGTGGCTTTCCTATGAAATGACGTTTTAGATCAATGAGTAGATGAGGATCCCTACTGATTGAGTGTTGAAGCTCGTTAGGTAGATGAAGTTTCCCCGCAGGAGGTAGCTAGTTTGTTTCTAAGTGCGGAAGATAGTTGGCTGGTTAAGCTCCCCTGGTGAGGAGCGTATCACACGCGAGGCGACGCAGTGTGCGCATTCCGATTATAAGAGATTTTTGTGATTTTCCTTGCTCCGGTTGTAGCGAGAGGACAGATGTGGGGTTTACGAGGGACAAAAGAGTTAAAACATATTGTGCGCTCTTTCATTTTATAAAGGTTTCTTACCGGTAGTAGTTTGAAGAAGTTGGTGATGTCACCCGTAGGGCTTCTATTGGACACCGCGACAATCTTGTGTTGTTAAAGGGGTTCCCGGGGGATAGGAAGTGGGGAGAGGGCGGCATGGAAGAGATGAGGAGGCCGCGCATGGAGAACTACAAAGAGGCTATCATCACCGCAAAAAAAGAATCTCTCAACAATCGCATTCTGCAAGCTGATTCGAATACAAAGGAACTTTTCAGAATCCTAAAAGACCTAGAAACTCCAGTCGCACCCCCAGACCCTTGCACGAAAGACAGTAAATGGTGTGCTAACATTCAAGCAGCCTTACTAAATAAAATCTCCACGTTACAATCTAAAATCAAAAACAAGCAGGAAAGTCTGAAGCTTGACAACCGCTCACAGTCCCCAGTTAGGGCCCTCCCTCCAGACACTGCTAACACCAAACCATTTGCCTTCTCACCACTCACCGTTACCGAGATAGAAAATATCATCCTGAGAATCAAACCATCCAAATGCCAAGGGGATCTCTCCCCAGCTCCCATCATTAAAGACTCTGCACATGATCTGGCCCCATTCATTACGGCCTTTATCAACTCATCCTTTAATACAGGTACTGTCCCGGACAACCTTAAGGATGCCTGGGTGATCCATTTGCTCAAAAAACCATCCCTAGACCCAAGCATACCTACTAAACTCCGACCTATTACCACGGTTCCGTTTTTGCTTAAGATTCTAGACCGTGCAGCATACCTTCAGATCCAAGATTACTTGGAATCTAACAACCTGCTAGGTCTATGACAATCCGGATTTCGCCCCAGACATGGGACGGAAACTGCTTTAATAGACCTAAAAACCCAAATTGAGGTATTGAAGGACACTTCTCGACCTCTCAGCCGCATTTGATTTGGTCAACCACCAGATCCTATGCAGGCACCTCCACTCTGCTGCCAACTTCTCACCCTCGGCTGCAGCCTGGATCAAATCCTTCTTGAGCAATAGATCCATGAGGGTCTTCGCCCCATCCGCAGCTGCGGACCCTTCCCCAATTCACTGCGGCGTACCTCAGGGATCTTGCGTGTCACCTACACTCTATAACATTTTCACGAAACCTCTCTTTGATGTGCTTGACTATCTGGGTGTCTCCTACACCAACTATGCGGACGACACCCAGATACTCATTCCCATCACAAGTGGTTATCTAGCTGACACCAAGGCCCTTAACAACGTCGACCTGGTCACCCAAGCCTGGATGGCCCAACACCAGTTATGCCTAAACGATGACAAGACGGAGCTCCTGACCCTGGGCACTGCACAACACCTGAGCAAACTAGAGCCGTCCTATCAATCATTCACCATTGATGGTAACATCATGCGAGTCTCGAAAGATACTAAAATGTTAGGTTTTTACCTGGACGCCACCCTATCTTTATCCCGTCAAATAAATGCAGTCAGATCTGCTTCGGCATATACCTGCAAACTCATTGCAGCTTGCAGACTGTTTCTTACCACCCCTAACAGTATCATACTAGCTACAACTCTCATTATGGCTAAAATTGATTATTGCAGTGCTCTTTAGTTAGGCACCAGCCAAGAGAACCTGAATGAACTCCAAACAACCCAGAATAATGCAATTCGTGCTGCCCTAAACATTCCCCGCAACCACCACATCTCAGAATCTAGAACCAACCTAAAGTGGCTACCTGTCAAGCAGAGAATTTCACTAAATACACTCGCCCTTACGCACAAATGTTTGGCTAACAAGGCCCCCATCTACCGCTGCAGCCGGCTGTCGCGCCACTCGACCTCCCGACCACTAAGAACTGTCCAGACCCACTGTCTATCGATCCTGAGGTATAAATTGCAAAAAGCGGGGGGCTCGAGCTTCCCTGTCCTTGCCTCTAAGCTTTGGAACTCCCTCCCCGCTACAATCAGAGTTGAAGACTCATTCAACACATTCAAGACCAAAACCAAATCCATGCTTTTCGACCAACTTTAGACATGTTAAGCACCCATGTTGTACATGCTCTGACCTGCCGGCCTCCTTTTTATTTTTTCTGTACACCCTGTGGGTATATCCACTGCTAAGCCTTAGCGGCACTGAAACCACTGTAATATTTGTAGATAGGAACCTTGTCAATATTTCTATTATTGTTAATTTCTGTAATTGTATGTCTGTATATATGCATTCCTGTAACTTTGCACAAATTGCGCCCTGATGTCTCCGGGCCTGATGGTTTTGCGCATTATAAATGAAACAAATACAAATACAAAACCCTCGATAAGGGAGGGGCAAGAAGGGAAGAGGTGACCGTGCACGGAGAACGCCGGTCACGCTAAGCAAGGTGGTTGAAAGGGGAGGGAGAGGTTTGAAAAGAAGGAAAGGTGGGGCGGCTGTACAAGCACGTCACACAGGGCACACAGCCGCAGGGGGCTTCGTGCGCCGTGGCCGTAGGGGGCTGTACTAGTGACATCAAGGGGGACAAATAATGCAGGAAAAGAACTGTAACATTGCAATTGTATTACTTTTCAGTGGACGGTCGTAAGTCCCCAGTTTAAGGGGCCAGGTAAAGAAGGTTACCATTGGAGAAAAGTAAAGTGTAACATGGCCACATCTTATGGGTTGGGTCTGGGGTGTGGGGAAACGCTTTAACTACACCCCTCCAACACATTTGCATGGCACTTTCACCATACAAGGAGAAAATTATCAAGTATAGTATTGACTGGACACAAGGAACAGACAACAAAATACTGACACCATGGCAGCCTAACGGTAGCTTTGACCCATACACCCAACACTCGTTATTGACATACATACACAACACGTACGAGGGGAAGAAAATAGCTCACCTTATAGAGATGTTCAACTTATGGAAGATGTTTCAGGGAACCAAGCCAGGGGCAATGGGAATGTTTAACATGGAAGGAGCGGCAGAAGAGAAAGGGAGCAAAGAAACGAAGGGAGTGAAGGAGGAGTGAAGAGGGCATGGGCACAGCAAGCAGCAATGCACTATGCACAGTAGAGGGCAAGAAGGAGAAAGAGGAATCAGGTACAGTATCAGATGAGAAGGTGAAAAAGGAAGGGTCAGAAGATATGCCTCTGGCGAAAGTAGTGAAGAAAGAGGAAGGTGGGTTGTACCCAGTAACGGAATTAAGAGAAGCTGCCAGACAACAACTGATGGCCGTTGAGGGGTGCTCAAACCCTCCATACAGCCCTCCACAATATGCCGCTACAGATAGCTACCAGAGGGGGGAGGAGTTGACGAGCACGGTAGGTTCAAGCTTTACTCAGGCAGGTGCGAAAGGAGGGAAGAAAATTGAGGAACTAATTGCAAACATAGGACAAGATGAATGGATAGCAGCGCAGGTGCTCCTGAAATTGCGAGGGACATTAACAGGGGAAGAAGAGGACACAGTAAGGAGGATCACTAAGGAAGACATGGGTAACACACAGACAAGGACCGAGGTAAGACAAGAGAAGGCCAACTGTCACCGGTAGAGGAAGAAATGCTGGAGGAAAGGTTGGCTGAATTAAGGGATGCACGAAGTGCACTGATCAGACAGCTCGAGCAAGAAACATGGAAAAGGAAGAAGGAGAGAAAGGAGAATAGGGACGAGCAGGAAAGGATGAAGGAGCGAATCGAAGACAGGAAGAGGGAAGCAGAGAGGATTAAGGCAATTGCAGAGAGGGTATCCTGTGCAGAGCAACAAGACATGAAATGGAGGGAAGAAGAGAAGGAAAGGGAAATGGAACTGTGGAAAAAGAAAATACTATCTGAAAGCGCCAGGAAATATGAAGAAGCTAAAGTAAAAGAGAGCATATTAAAAAGGCAAAGGGAAAAATGGGAAAGGAAGGAGGAGGAAGGAAGAATATTAGCGAAGGTAAGTAGTGAGGTGATGGAAGAATTGAAGAAGAAGAGAGCGGAAATAGGTGGTGAAATAATGGGGAACCAGGATGAAGAGAGTGGAGATAGGAGGGTGGAGCACGGAGTAGGAACATACACACGCCAGGACCCGGACGCGGCCACAACTTCAACTAAAGGGGCAACTGCAAAAGGAGAAGAGCACCGGGAAGCGGACTTAATAGATTTAAGGACGGTGACAGTGGGTGGAAAACGCAAAGGGCAGGGTTTGTCTTTTATTGATGGATTTTGCAGTGAGGAGGAAGAATGGTTGGGGAAAAGTGGAATAGATGAAAGGAGGGAGAGTGTAGACAAACTGTACATAACACGCACTAATCGCGAGTCACCATGGTCGTGCGGGAAAAGGGACGAAGATAAGGAAGGTGCAGAGCAGGTAAGTGAAGTAGAAAGGAGAACGCCACAAACAATAACACCAACACCACGCCCACAACGCCCAATAACACCAACCCCTGCGCACACACCATATGTCGGCAGACTCAGAGACCTCCCGGGACGTAGACCGGAAGAGAGGGCAAACACGCCCGTGGTGAAGCAAGAGGGAAATAGACGAGGGAGGAAGGATACTGGAGAAGATAGGACAAACCACTGTAATATTGATATGATAACAGAATGACCTGACACAGAGGAAGAGGACGAATACACTGACATTACCCCACGGGCACTGGGGGAAATGAGGGGTTACAATTTGATGCCACTGTTGGAAAGGGGAGGGGCCAGACCACAATATGTCCCCTGGAAACATGCCGACAAAGAGAACATAAAATGTAGACTCCCATCACTAAGTGGAGTAGCAGGGAAGTGGATATATGAGATTGAGAAGCACACTGCGGGGCAAAAAGTAGCAGTGGGGGACGTGAAGGGACTCTTAGTATCAATATTGGGGGATGCTGCAGATGACATTTGGAAGAGGGCGGGCTTCCCAGGGGTTACAATAACAGACACGTCACATGATGGAGCACCATTTGCCAACTGCAGACATGCACTGTGGCAGGCATTGAGGGTCCAGTACCCAGACACGTCAGACATAGGAGCAATTACGTCACGCAAGATGTGTGAGAATGAAGATCCTGTTGATTACATCCAGGAGATTCAGGAGAAGTGGCGCCTGGAAACTCGGGAGCAGTGAGATAAAACACCAGCAATTTTTTTACCACATACTTGTACAAGGGCTCCTGGAGTAAGTACAAAGGCAGAGGAAGAAAATAGTGGGGATGGAAGCTAAGGCATGGCCGGAAATACAACTAACAATAATACACCACTGCAGGATGTGGCAAGAAAAGATTAAACAAAAGGAAGAAAATAGAAAGGCAAATACCCAATGGAAGGAGCACTCATAATAACGCCCGTGGTCGCAGCACCAACCCCCACACAAGTAGCAGTTGCACAGGACTCAACACAACCACAAGTAGCACAATTACAGCAGCCAACCCAAATTATAACACAGCAGATGCCACCACCCCCACCATAAACGGCTCCCGCAGGAGGATACATGTCAATGGGAAATGGATACTATAACAACTAAAGGGGGAGGTGTGGCATGATGAGAGGGAGAGGATTTGGCCAACTTGTACAGCAGCAAGGGGGAGGGTTCCGAGGCTACTACCATAACAGAAAGCAAGGTACCAAGACAACACGGGGAGTTTTCCATGGCAGGCTAGAGAACCACCAATATGTTGGATCTGTGGGATGGTAGGACACATGTCATGCACATGTAGGATGAAGACCGCTCAAGCAGCCTGGGGGGAACAAGGATTTATGGGAGAACAACAGATCTTCCAACAACAACAGGGACTACAATGCCTACCACAACATCAAGCACCACTGCAGCAACCAACACCACAGCAACAGATAGAAACAAACACACCACCACAGCAACAGACGATGGCAACACAACACCATCAAGTGCAACTGGTCCAACAACTCATACAAGTACAGGACAATGCAGTATCCACCACCAATGAACAACTACAACATACACAGCTGGGGAAGGTGACAATATTGGGTCACAACCCTTACACAGGAAGCAGTCAGTCACTATATCCACAATAGGACAGCCCACAGATGTCTTTGATGTGTCCCATCCTATCGGTAATACCTAATAGTGTGGAGGAACCACGCATACAGGTAGCGATAGGTGACAAAAAATGTTCCTTCCTGGTTGACACAGGGGCCACTAAGTCCTGCATAAGGGAGGGTAATTTTAAAATGTCAGGCGAAGCCATTCACACTCAAGGATTCTCTGGGGCTCGAGCGTTGGTTCCTTTCACTGACAACATCTCTTTATTTATAGGTGATCATGACATATCTCTCCCACTTCTGTACTCAAAGCAGTCACCAGTTAACATACTTGGGAGAGACATTATGAGCAGATTGAATATGACAATCTCCTTCACAGAGAGAGGCATAATTTGCTCAACACCAGGAATTAACATGCTCACAGCATGACAAATACTGCAGGCATACTGTGGTAAAACAGTGGCCCGGGCTGAGCCTGTAGATGCAGAGGTATTCCAATATGGAACAGGCATGGTGATTGCACCAGCAGCATACTTATTCAGACCAGAGACACCAGCAAGTGAAACTCAGGGGAAAATGATTTCAGTAAGCATAGAGAGCATTATGGCAACTGCAGACTACATCGTGGTGCATGGCCAAGACAGGGAGGGGAGGGCATGGAGAGCAGTAATATCACTGACAGAGGGTTGCAGGCTCACACAGGTGTCTGATGAGGACCTCTTCTCAGACGTCAATAGTGAAGGAGAAATGAGCATTAACATTTGGCTGAAGGTAACATACAAGCAGGTGGCACAGAAAATGGCATTTTACGAGGAGGACCTGGCAGCAGTACCATCATCTCTGTGCACTACTAGTCCATATGACGTTGGCTGCATCAAAAGCATTGGAGGAGTGAAAATAAAATTGAAAAAAGGAGCCATACTACCGAGAGTGAAACAATACCCGCTGTCAAAAGAGGCAGATGAGGGCATATATGAAACAATAATGACCCTGATAAACAATGGTATACTAGTTCCATCAGAATCACCTTCCAACACTGCCGTGTACCCTGTACTCGAAGCAAAAGGGGGATCTTGGTGTTTTATCCAGGACCTCAGGCCTTTGAACAACATTGTCGAGGCAGAGTACCCTATAGCAGCTAACCCGGCTAGCATACTATGTGGGATACCATTAGAGGCTTCACGGTTCACTGTGATTGACCTCAAAAATGAATTTTCTCGATACCTCTGCACCCAGACTCACAGGACCTGACAAGCTTCACATACCGTAACACAAAGTGGAAACACACTAGGTTGCCCCATGGGACCCCTACTTGAGGCCCTCAGAGAAGCACAGAGGGGGACAAAAAGTTGGGGTGAACAAGGGAAATGAAAAGCATTTGAAGAATTAAAACATGCCATCTAAACAGCACCAGTACTGGCCACTCCAAACTATGAACATCAATTCTTTATCTTTTCGCATTCCAACTCAGCAGTAATGAAGGCAGTACTGACTCAGAAAACGAGCATGGGACACAAACCAGTAGCTTTTTACAGCGGCACTTGGACCCTGTAATTTTGGGTCACTTCCCTTGTGAACAGAGCCTCGCCGACGCAGCATTCGCGGTGGAGAAATCATCATCAATAACAATGGGGTGCCCTACCACACTATTCATGGAACATGCACTCTTCGCCATTTTGAACAAGCCCAAATCCACATTGACGACACAGAGGGCATCAGGATATGAGATAATACTAGCCAGACAAGAATTAACAATTGTAAGGTGCAGCAATGTAAACCCAGCAAGATTTATAGCTGAGGTAATTGAAGATGGTGACTACACTCATGATTGCACGCAGGACATTGAACTGTACTCCAGCGTGAGAAAAGTTGAGGAAAAAGCCCTAGAGGGGGGATAAATAATGTACATTTATGGGTCCTCAACAATTGACCAAAGGGATGGTGTCAGAAGAACAGGAGCAGCAGTGGTTAAGTTGACAGAAGACTGGATGTATGTACCAGTGAAGTGTGTTCAACTACCTCAACATTACTCGGCCCAAGCAGCAGAACTAGTGGCCATAATTTTGGCACTAAAAGAGAGCTATGATAAAAGGGTAACGATATATTCCGACAGTGCATATGTAACGTCAACAGTGCACTCGGCATTAATAAAATAACAAAGGAGAGGATTCAGAAGAGCAGATGGTACCCAAGTACAACATGCCCTACTACTTGCAGAACTAATTGAAGTAATTGATAACCCAAGAGCTATAGCACTGGTAAAATGTCAGGCCCACACCAACGGGGATGACCCTATCTCGAAAGGTAACGAAACAGCAGACGCACATGCCAAGCATGCTGCATACTTTGGAGAAGTTTGGACACCCCCAGAAAAAGGAAAAGATAGGGGGAGGGTGGGAGCAAGACAAATGCTGATGAAGGATGGGTACACACACATCCCTGACACACAGATAATGGAAATACAGGCAGCAGCACCTATGGCAGAAAAAGAGCTATGGGTCAAAAGGCGATGCACAATGTCACCAACAGATGCATTGTGGCGTCAGAATAATACAGGAAAGGTAGTGGTGCCCCTGGCTCTATTGAGAATAGCCCTGGCGCAGCTACACCATCCCACACACACAGGAAAGGAAGTGATTGCAGCACATATAAAAGAGGACTGGTTCTGCCCCGAGTTAAATTCTCATGTTGCAAACTTTATCAGCAGATGCCTAACTTGTCAACAGTTCACGACCGGTCACACGCTGCAAGTGAATGAAGGTACTATTCCCTGGCCAGAAGGACCGTTTCTGCACCTACACATTGACTACGTTGACATGATCAATGTATGTCAAGGAAACAGATACATGATTGTAGTAGTATGTCCATTTTCAAAATGGGTTGAGGCGGGGTCCTGCTCTCATGCGGACGCGTTCAGAGCAGCAAAATTTCTGATGAGGGAGGTCTTCCCAAGGTGGGGAGCTTGCGAAGTGCTGCGGTCAGACAATGGCCCACACTTTGCAAATGAGATGTTCAATCACATAACTGTAATGCTTGGCATCAAACACAAGTACGCATGTGCATATCACCCGCAGGCTAACTGTATTTGTGAACGCCAGAACGGCCTGCTAAAAGAAGAGTTTGCCAAAATTCAGCAGACAACTAAGTAAAGCTGGTTGTACTGCCTCCCCCTGGCCCTGTTTGAGTTAAGAAATAGGCCAGGGTCTGATCGCCACCTCACTCCCCACAAGGTGGTGACTGGACGTCAGATGCACCTTCCGCTGACTCCACCCTCAAGACCAATGGCCTATTATGAAAGTTCTGCAAATGCTTTTGGTGATGTAATGTATGAATATGTGTCTTCCTTGATTACTAGTGTCGCCTTTATCTCTCAACAGCTCGAGCGCACGCGGGGCGGGTCAAAAATCACCCAACAAGAAGAAACAAATGAGGAACAAGTACAACCAACAAACTGGACAATAGCGGAAGGAGACCACGTTCTCCTCCGCAACTTCAATCACCAGTGGAAAAGCCCTCGCTTTACAGGGCCCCATCAGGTGGAAGCAGTAGCTCCTCGTGCTGTAAAGTTGCACGATAAAAAAGGTGTGTAATCACCTGCATGACGTCAAGCCCTACAAAGGTCAGACCCGCTCTCGCATTGACGACAGGGCCACTGCAACAACAACAGCATCAGCAACAACAACAACAGAAAAAGACGCAGCAACTACAACAAAAGACAACTGTGACACTGCCCCTGACCCCTCCCCAGTCATAGACACACCCATAGACTTTTGGACAATCGCCCATAGCCCACCCCATGTTCACGAGATCTCAGTGCAAACAAACAAGCTGCCCCGCCCAGCCCCGTCCCTGCCACTACCCAATAAAGGACACTATCTCACAAAAATGAATACTGCACCACACATATAAACACATGCATGTTCTCTTTCTCTTTTGTCTCGCACATGCAGGTACTGCATATTACTGTGTTGTAAAGAAAGTGAAGTTACTAACATCGTGTTTTGCCCAGGGGTAAATGCTACCTACAGACGACAATACCCCCGAAGCGCTGTCACACCAATTTGTATACCATATAAAGAGACCACATCTCCACAAGCACGTACCCGCTCTGAGAGATAGGTCACTGAGATTAGCGTGGGAACAACTTTTCACCTGGGCACTAAATGACTACCTGATAGGGAGAGCTTGAATAAAGAAAACTAACAAATTAACGCATATTTTCAGAATTTTCAGGCGGGCATCTTTAACATCACAAAGAATAAGATGCAGGACTGCAGCAAAGGTAAGAACAAAATGCCAGTGATATTAGGTATTGTAATAAAGATAGTAGGAGTGTTGGTCATCACTGGTCTAATTGCTGCCTCTGTCTGGCAGTCACGCTATGCTTCTCGAATTGTGGCTACACCCAAAATTAACATACCCCCTCCCTCTGCTGCAAGAGGTACGGTGTCAGGTGGTACAAGTAACACAAGAGGTGATGGGAATAGGGTGAAAAGTAGTACATATGGTGATAATGATGGGATTGACACATATATCACAGATTCAGCACACGTCACAAATAACATGTGGTATCACACATGTCCAAAATTGGTAAGCAGACAACTAAGGACAACTGCTATGTGTGCTCATTGATCCCATACGCCATGAGCGCATCGAGGACGTTTGTAGCTACTGAAGTACCAGGGAGAACAGTAGAGTGCCTGATATATATGGCCCTTTTCCAAACAAGAGAAAGATTCAAAGGGACAGTGGCAGCATTACAATGGAAGACAAGAGACTCATACCCATATGAAAATAATTTCATAAAAACGCTTAGGATGTACAACAGCTACCGCCTACACACACACGGATTCATAATACATAACAGATGGCCCTGATAAAGGAGAAACAAAGAAAGTAACATTAGAATACCTGCCGTGTGACTGGTATGCAAGTGAAATTGCAGGTCAACAAAGTTGTTGGGAAAGAGCACTCATTGCAATATATGGAAAGATATACACTAATGAAGGATGAACAGATGGAGTGGTGGGGGGCAATATGGTGACAAATGAAAATGCACACTCAATCAATGACACAAACCATAAGTGTTGGATGGAGTGGGTAAAAAATGTACCACTGTTAACATGGCTGGAGAAAGACGAAGACCCAATAACTATACTACCGCTAACTGCACCCACACTGTGCTATCAACACTTTAGCGATGTTGATGTTGGAAATAACCACAACTGCAGAAGTATTATATTGATCCCTGAGGGGGATGCCGGACAGCTGTTCTAATGGATCACTATTGGGCCTGCGGCGATAAGGCATATCACACGTTACCTCCATCATGGAATGGGATATGCACTATGGTAAACATTAATGTACCATCTCTGGTTGTGCCTCAGAAACACATCAACATGGCCAACTTCCCCAAGATGGACGAAGGTAATAAAAAGAGGAAAAATTCTGTGCAAGTTGAAGAAGGTGACGAGGAGCACGGCAACACCATTCCATCGAGAGTGAAAAGACAAGGAGAGCCCCTGACCGGAAATTACCTGTGGGGAAGATCGTAAACAGCTCTCACTTCCATTCCACCAGAACACAGACTATTCAGCAGAGCAGCAATGTTCGCCTCATCAATAATACACCCAGGACTGCAGGAATATGCAAATGCAAAATGGCTCCAGATTACCCGCTGGGAGCTAATGATGACCATTAATTCAACCGTCAATGGATTCAATGCAATAAAAGAAGAACTGAGGGCAGTAAGAATGGTGGCACTACAAAACAGGTATGTGCTGGACCTTCTCACGTCGATGGAAGGAGGCGTTTGTGCGAAAAATGGACAATCATGTTGCACATATACACTGCCAATGACACTTACAATGGAACACATACAGAAACAGTTTCACAACTTGCCCTGATGCACTCGAAAATGGTTGACAAAAGTAAAGGAGTAAAGGGAGATGGCAGCGGGTTTTACTTTTTGTGGTCATGGATGCCTTCATGGCTATCAGATGGCCTGAAGTTAATAGCAGGATGCATTACATTGGCAGTGGCTATATTGATTGGAGTGAGATTATGGAAAGGAAGAAGAAGTCGTACAACGGACGAAATGATGGAGATGGTTGGCATGCATGCCTTACTGCCAGCTGATGATGACAAGCACACAGAGATGATCATACAGGAAAGGGAAAGGTTGCGCAAACAGATACTTGATAATCACATAGATCTGCCATCTGTGAAGGTGGAGAACCCAAGGAACCCAAGGAGCTATGTTGGAAGATGGGTATAATGCAAACCTTGCGGCGGCTGCGTTTACATGTATTGGTCATTTGAAGGTCATGTCAACCACTATGGGCACCTGGCTGGAATAACTAAAGTATGGAGAGTGAAAGGAGATAAGGAAAAGGATGATTTTGTGGTCGACAAGTCAACCAGAGGGGGGGACTGAAGTGGGAGAATGGGATAACACCCTCCCCCTAATCTCATCCAGACCATGGCCTAGGGGATCACGGCCCAGGCACCCTCCACGAGAGGAGTTCATCTACTTACCAGATAACAGAGTACCCTGTTTCAAAAACCTACACATACGAGGACTATGCCCACCAGCACGCCATGCTCAAACCAACGCCTGCGACATGGATCAGTTCGACTAAAACAACAGCCATTAGTATTCACATTCGTTAGAGATACCGTGACAACATAGCCAACAGACAAGAACAAACGTGCCACCATGCACACTGGTCACTCACACACCAACCCACACGAAGAACATAGTGCTACGACGTAGCGGACTGTCACACCCACGGACATGCATCGTTGTTATTTTTCACATAGGCCTTCTACAGCACCGCTGAAACACAAGACGCCTGAAGAGCTTGTGTATGTGCTTGCTGATGCTTCCTCGCTACGACGCTACCATGTATATCTAATGCTGCCTATGATGCTTTGTTACCCTGCGATCCCCCTAATATGGATCATGTACCGTCCCCCTCGAACTAGGCCCAAGTAGACCACAAGCAAGAGTCCCCAGGGCAGAGCCTCACAACCGGAAACCCTCCCAGAGCGAAATACGAGTGCTGACCATGCAGAACGAGCCCCTAATGAGAGCCCACAGCCAAGGCAATGATGTTGCAACCGGCCCGCCGCGCGCCCAGCACCAAGGTTACACCTGCAGGTGCCAAGCCCTCAGAGACAGAATACAAAATCTAATGCTCATAATTCTGCTCCAGCTACGGTCTCCCCACACGTGACCAAGCCAAACTGACAAGATGCCAAGCTCACGAGACAGAAAGTCGCCAGGGTCCCACGCTGGGACACAGGTTGCAGCAACGAAGCGGCAAAGATGGACACCTACAGCGATGGGAAGGACCTGCTCACCAGCCCATAAGCAGACCTGTCCATTGTCTGCACTAACACAGAGTTGCACATTGTTGCTAATGCCAGGTACACCGTGGGCTGGGAACAGTGATGGTCCCAGACTTAGGGGCTTGCGGGAGAACCAATCAGAATACAGGGGGCTTATTACTGACGCCATTACTCTTAGCCAATCACCAAGGGTCCCCTAGTAACAATTCCAAAGTAGCAACTGTTAGGAATAGCCCAAGTATACCACCTGACCTATCCTCCACCACTAATATCTCTCCGCATAGGGGACATATACTAACCCTACCACTCGGGGAGCCAATCCGAAGTGGCGATATGTTTTGTGATGATTTTCCCAGGTGACGCGAGTAGCGCGTCATACTGCTGTAAAAAGGGCCTGCGAGCCCCACTAACGATGAGACCTTCTCCGGATGCATACGGACTAAGCGTATCCCTGCCGTTACTCTAATAAACAGCAGTAATTGCCTTGCTCCTTGTGTGCGTGTGTCATACTCCTTTTGGGACGCGGGAGGAGTTGGGGCCTCCCCAGCCTGCAGGTCCACGGACGGCTCTGCCGGCCCCTGGGATAGTCACCCCAACACCCAAGAAAAGGGTAAAGTTACCATTAACTTTACTTAGTCAATCTACCACAATCCAGTACCCACCATCTTCCATGGAGTACTGGAAATGGTTAACTTGTATCCCTTTGTATCTGTACCTCCTAGAGGATTGTTTCGCTCTTTTAACATTTAGACTTGGCTGGTGGCAGTGGTATCTACCCTAACTTTTCTACCGTGATTATATTAGATAAACGTGGTACTGTTCTTGGCTATTATATTAGCCTCGAACATAAACCAGCTTGACCAAATCGTCTTTCTCTTGGCTCCGGTTGGGTTTATTCGGCATTTCTTTTTGTTAAAGTCCTTCATGTGTTTTACTTTGCGCTGCAAACTAGGTTTGCCTTCTTTGTTCACTGTCTTTTGGTGGGCTTCTGCCCAGAAGCCCTCCTGAAGGTGCCTGGGTGTCTAGGTGGGCTGAATGTAAGGGAGGGGTGTAGTCACCCCCTGCACAGGGTATCCTAGGAAACCCAAGTCGCACTTTGTCATGATTGGCCCGGGTAGTTGTCCGGGCTGGACAGCCCCCCTGCTGGGTGATTGACAGCCAGGCTGCGTGAATGAGGGTTTTTCGCATAAAAGGCAGGTCTCTTGTGCTAGAAGTCAGAGAGTCACCACTGGAACTACAAGGAACTGAAGAGAAGCAGAGAGAACGACGGCTGATGCAACTACCCCATCCCGGTGAAGCCCTACTGCAGTCCTGAGCTATCTGCCCTTCAATGACTCAAAGAAGATCCAGTCTAGAGTCTTGTTCCCTTGAGCTTGGTGGGGATAACCAGCTCATCTTCTACAGCCAGAGGATCCTCTTCCATGGTCAAAATCGCTGGACACTGCTGTAGTGGTCCGGATAGCCACCTGAAGAGCCTCTCCTGTTTTTAAGGAGCGCACCTTTTATTCCTTATCACTGCTGCCGTCTTCATCCCTGTGTGGTGCAGACCCCCTTCAGATGTCCTCCTTCACAACGAAGCTCCAAGAATCTTGGGTCTATGAGAAACCAACAGGAACAACTGCCAGGGCACTAGCTGCACCACTGCAACAAGGTACTGTGCTCTGTTGAGGAAACGGGGTGAATCCCTTTTTCTTCATTTCCAAGGCTTGCCCTTGTCTTCCCTGCTTCTTATAACTTTTGCTTCTGAACATTGACAATATTGAAGTACTTTTGGCTACGTTGAATCGTGAACTGTCTGACCGTGTGATATTCGGCAACTGGCCCCGGTGTCTTTCGACCCTGGCTCCGGCCATTTGACTTTTGACCTCCTGTCTCTGAGTTCTGCCTGCCTAACCAAAATATTGCCGGTGATTTTTGCCTCCAACTCCCTCTGGGTATCTCAGGTGCTAAGTGTGTTTTTGCCCTGCTAGCATTTCATGTCACGGATACGCGTTTGTTTAGTAGACCGAACTGTCAAAAAGTTGACGCAATCGTATTTGCGGTAATATGTTTTGTTCATAACACCGGTTCATTCAAACACAGGGTACTTACCTTGGGACTTACTGTACAAAGTGAATTGGTTAGTTGTAGTATATTTAACGTGTGGTTTTTATTGAAGTTCAATAGAAGTGTTGTGTTTATAACGAATGGTTTAAAAATAAATGTACTTATATTTTTCTACCTGAAACCTTGAGTCAGTGTTTGCTTGAGTCACAGTAATTGTGGTCCCTTTGTGTAATATCTGCTACTGTTCATATACTCTTGAGATAAGCCTGGCTGCTCTGCCACTGCTACCACTCTGACATAGTAGTACAGGCTTGGACCAAAGGTAAAACTTGTATTGCCACCTGTAGTCTTAATTGTGTGTAGTGGTCCCAAAGGGCACTGCACAGGATTCTGCCTAACAATGGTTATCAACACTTACTTTCACATCAGCCACAGTGCACAGTGAGAGTTCAAAAATCAAAAGGACAAAACTGCAGAAAATGGTGGCTTTTATACTTTCCAAATTGAATACCAAAAAATAGGACTATATACAAAGAAATCACTAATATGGCTGACACATTTTCAGCACAACCTATCAGTAAGCCCTACACAAATGCAATAGCAAACAATGAAACAGTCAGAAATCTATTTTTCCCCACCTACCCTCTTTCATAGCCGCAGCTATTCTAAACAGCTAAAGATTTTGGTTTGTACCTGCTGCTCCACAAAAAATGTTCTGCAAACCCAACATCAAAATAAATTGGCCTTCAAACCTTCAAATGTAAGTGAACAACTAAGTACAGCAAATAACCTATATAAAGAAACATCTGTACTGTATCATCCACAGGAACATATGATTATTGCACACAACATTTATGTTTATAGACGTGGCCACAAATATAGCTGTGGCTACTACACATGATGTGTCAATTGTCCTAATATAGACGCAGCTACAGAGTGTTTGTGTGCATGCCTACCTGAGCCACGGCTACTACACATCCACAAACACATGACGTGTCATTTGTCCTAGTATAGCCGCGGCTACAGATGGGTGCTGTGGATGTCTACCAGTGAATAGCAATGCAGCAAATAATAACAACACCACCATCAACCAATTAGAAACGACAACAGACACACATCATACATACACCACTCATACAAACTACTTGAAATTCAAAGTAGGAATCATTTTCCTGGAAACAGAGAAACAATGCAGATATCATGGCTGCAATGAAAACTGTGTGGCTGATTGGAGACAGTTGGCTGTTTTGTTTGCTGGCTTTTTGCGAGAAACAAAATATTGCCATGCATCTAGGTGTGACAAATTTCACAATTAAATGGTTTGGAATGTGAGGAATGCAGTGGGCTCAAATTCTACCAAAGTTGCTAAGTCTGAGAAGTACCCAGATGTCATACTCATTCATTGTGGAAGCAATGACTTGGGAAATATAGGAGGAGTGTCCCTTCTTTTAATGATGAAACAAGACATGGAAAAACGAATGGAACTATTTCCTCACACCATCTTCATCTTTTCCAATCTAACTCAGAAGCAAAAATGTAGATGGACAAACAGATGTAATGGTCAAATTGAGAAATCCCGGAGAAATATTAATAAAATAGTTTCAGCATTCATGACAGACCACAACCAATTATGGATTTCGAACAACAACATACAGTTCTATAAAGCCAATTTCTGTCGGCATGACTGAGTACACCTAACCGATGAAGGAAATGCAGTGTTCCTTCATAACATCAAAACAGTACTCCTGATATGCTAACGTTCTGCACTTAGTGTACCCCAAAACAGTCCTTTTAAGGACTACTTATCATATATAAATACACAAATACAAAAAAATAATAACAAAGCAAAATTTTTCATTGTACCCATGGCTACAGTTCATTGACTTTTATCATAGCCGCGGTTGCAAAAAGTTAGTTGAGAAGGCGACTGACTGTAACTTTTATACTACTATAAAACTTGAATAATCAGTACTGAACTGATTATAATGCTCATGTACTTATATGAAATAACTGAAAAATAATAAAAATATATAACAATAAAGTAGATAAGCTAACGCTCCGCAGCCACACAATATGAAACCTTAATTGAAAATACACACTCTTAAATACATTCTATAGTACATCTAAAACTACATTACAATTTCTCCTTTTCATATTAATTTTGTTAAACTATTTTCTTCTATTTCTCTTCAAAGTCTCGCACGCTCAAAAATCTTAAAACACACATCCAAAATAAAAAAGACTCTCTAATACCTGACCATGGCCTTTGGTTCTCATGCCATGACCACTTTTTGTCCCCGATATTCAACTCTAGCCATCCTTAACCCTTGTCTATTTGGCAATGTTTCCGTCCTGGCTTCACTAATCAGTCATCCCTTAGTCTGTCTACACTCTTTGTCATACCAAAGAGTGGAAGCCTTAGTTGATTTACTTATTGCTTTTGAAGACTATGAAAACCAGGTCCCCACCTTTGCTGTTATACTCTCGTGCAAAATGATTAGTGCAACCACGTCATTGGGGTCTATCACGACCAGTTCTTCAAAGTTCGGGACAATATCATGATATGCTAGAGGCAGGAGTGTCTCTAGATCAAGTTTAACTCTCAACCCTTTTGCAAATATGGAAGGTTTTCACTAAGGTCCAGGTCTCGATGTTCACAAAGATATAGTCAGCCTTGCTATAAGCCTGACAATTTTAAAAAGTTGGTACAACTGGGGTGTCATACGGAAATCGGCCATTACAAGCCCTTGAATGGGCCACCATTAGCAGGATGGCTATCTCCACTGTATTCCTATGTTGTCTAGGTGGGTAGGCCACATTAACAGGCCCTATTCCCCAGTGGCTGTCCTCCTCGTCCATGATGTCAGTCATACAGTGCAGGGGCTCAAACTGGATATTAAGGTCCCCCATGTCCAATATATTCAGAAGGCCAGAGGAACATAGTCTCCAGTTCAGGACCCTGTCTACCATCCTACCAATCAATTCCACAACCCTACCTGACAAGATTCTATTATAGACGTTAATCAGCAGAACCGTGAAATCGTGCCTCAATTTAAGCAAGTAAGTCAGGCGAGCCAGTACCCACTAGCGTAGCCAACTTAAACAGAGCCACATCCACCTATGTAACTAACCCCCCACTAGGGCCAACCTTCTCCCCTTTAAGTGCCGGGATAGCAAAAGGGGCATACCCCTGGATTTGGGGAGCTTCAATGGCCCACATTTCCTGAAAGCGAATCATGCTGTAACCTCAAATAAAATCAAGTATTTGTTTACCCCGGCTATGTTCCACGAAACAACCCACACCCCAGGGTCAGTATGATCAGGGCCTGCACCAAGATGTTGATTCGGCATGTCCGAAACAGCCTCTGAATCTGGCTCTGGCTCATGCAAAAGTCGGGCCTGATTCTGTTCTTGCCTAGGGTGCCCAGTCCATAAATTCCGGAGTGAATCCGGGTACCTGCTGAGCTACATCAATCTATACTGAATCCCTGAGGTGGGCGACTGGCCATCCCATGACCCTCCCCACACTGGGCACTAATGGTGGCCTGGGTTTCTGATCTCGATCGAATGGAGGAGGCCTGGTTGAAATGACTAGCACCTATGATGCCAAATGGTAGAATGCCCGGATTCTGATCGTACCCCTTTTTCCCATTAGTTTTCAACACACCTACACTAGCGCTTTCAATGAGCCATGGATGCAGCGTCATTTTTCTAAAAATCACCAGGGCATTTTAAGTCAATTACTACTGTTCCATTTCCAAGATACCCTGGATCTCTCATATGAATTCAAATAGCATCCACCTCATGTGGTCCCATCCATTCTTCACAAAGTGCAATATCACTATGTATTATCGAGAGGCATCCTCTCTTTGCTCTCAGCCAATGGGTAACCTTATTAATAAGGCCTTCATCCCGTTAATATTTGATGTCTCTAAGCTTTGGGACATTTAATTAAATAAAAACAGGGTGGCCTAATTGTACCACTCATGTTGTTCATAGGGGGGTACAAACTGAATTAGGATCATGTTTGTCAGAATAGACGTATAGCCCAAGGGTACTCCTGATCTTGAGGTTATTTCTAGACATCAGTACTTACTATCAGTGGAATGTTTGATGCTTTAGATTGCAGGATCTCCTTTTTTACATATGTTTTGTGGAAGTTTGGACACTTCTGAAAATGTGTAATTATACATATGAATGTGCAAACATTTTTATAAAATTGTGATATGATTGTATGCTTTTTTTTACGATAATCAAAAAGTATTTTTTGAAGTATTGTGCATAATATTGTTTAAATAGGCACCCGTGGAAGACGATTGCTTTTTTGTTTACATTGTATAACTACCCTGGTAGTAGGCATTGTTTTCACACTATTCTTTATTTGGGAGTTTCCTGATTGAATTAAAAAGTTCATAGCGGGGACGTTTCCTCGATGTCAGTGATGGCCGATCACACACATTGTTATCTGATGTTGACAAACTAGGGGGGGATATCAAGAGGTTAAACATTCTTCGCCTTTCTGCTCTTGCAGAATGTGCCCGTTTGACCAGCATTTGACAGGATGTGCCCCCTTTCTCTGTTTGACTGCCCCAACTTTCACTGCTGATCCCTCAATCATGCACACAGGTGGAGGGGGTGTACATAATGCCAACCCCTCAACTATGTTAGACAATCTACTCAAATCTTTTTTTAATTCCTCATTATGCTTCTGCATTAATGCTATAAAATCTAAGGAACACTTACAACCCTCACACCCACGAGGCCCTACATCACTCAAGGGATTTATGTCTCAGTCATCCTTCCCGGGCTCAATAATAGGGGGTACAAGTGTGGGGGCCGATTGAGGCACAGTGCTTGCAGTTACATTGGTGTCGTTGCAATGGGTGTTCAGCGCCTCAAACCTATTACTAATAGCCCCTTTGTGAGGGTAGCTAATGCTAGTCGTTACCTATTGATCTGCCTTCCGCAGAATGTTGGCCCCTTCCTCACCCTCTCCCCTTCCCCCAAAATGTTAGCCCGTGGTAGGGGCAAATCAACCTACACTGTATATGATAAAACATCCCTAAACTTTGGTTTGGGTGATTTTGAACCGGATACCTAGGCAATATTTTCCCCACCTCCACAAGTGCAGTTAGACTTGCCTTGCAAGTACCTATGCTTTCATTAGCAAGGGATCGCATCTCAACAATGCTAAGGATCCAACCTTCCCCTGCAGACCATGGAGGTCACCTCCGTATTAACCATTGTGATAATTTCTACGCCATTTGGGACACTACGGTAGGAGGTCACTCTCATGTCCCGGGGACCAGCTTTGCCACAATCTTTCCTCCCACTGCCTGGCTCTTTGCTAGTAAGGTCAATATTGTATAACAACCCAGCAATCTGATTGATCATCACATTGCATTAGCCTCCTCAATATGGTCTACAAACTTTGTGGTACGTTTCCTCACTGAGCCACTCGCTGGGAGGCTTACCGCCATTCATTTGGACATGGCACAAATAAATTAAATTAATAAATTAACGTGCAAAAGGATGTGCACCAGGAATGCTTTCGTTTCCACTTTCTCAACCGTCACAAATGTCACAAACTTGCAGTAATTGAAATGCTAAGGCAGTAGATAATCTACAATTTCAAAAATTCTTCAACAACCTTAAAACTAACAAACACAAATCATGAACAATATAGAATTCATTCAGTTTCATTAAAATGTGCATACATAGAACCATTAATCACCAATATTGAATCTAATACGGTAACATGTTGTACAACCTAATAACAAAGTAATCATGTATCCCACTCTGGCCCTGGGAGCACAAAGGCCCCCTTCACATTGTGGGCCACCAAACAAATCCACAACGTCCTAGGCAAGGGTGTTTGGGAGCCACAGTAAAATAAACAGGGCAGACAAAGTATTTAGCTTCCTGCTCTAAATTAAATGCAGGTGTGGAGCAAGGTACGCGCGATGCTCGAGGGGCTGCCTTAGTCTGACACGCCAACCTGGAGCCAACACAGAAGTACAAAAGACCTTGCTCACCAGAGATACCAAAGTCAGTTGAAAGGCAAATTTCACCAAGGCCAGAGGCAGCAAATAGGCTGGATTGCAGCATTCATCTGATGCTATGTAACAGGTGCCCAATTAAACGTATGTGTGTCACTTAGACACTCTCCAGCTGCCAGTCTTTCAAGTGGCTCCTCCCGCAAGCATCTCACTCTTTGACAAGTTCCAGAAGTCACCCCCTCTATATGTGGCTTGCCTTATATCAAAACAATAGGATCTTTAATATATTTAGTGTTGGGCTCAAACATAGAACACTGCAGGCTAACAGGAATAGACAGTAATCTGGCCCTTGTTACTGACTCCTCCCAAGGGTGAAATGTGCTTCATAAGTCTGTCGGGAACTCACGCAGCTCTCATGGTACTTCCAGTCCGATTTCAATCTGGCTTTATATTGTCTACAGAGGGCGAGACACACAATACCTCTGGATCACATAGATAGCATGTTAAGATTTACGGACATCAAGTTGCACCCGCCCCCCCCCCCCCACTGCCAGCGGACACACTGTCCCTACCGCATCAATCCAGCCAGAGAAACCACACCTGACTCTGCAAAACGCAAATGGGGGATGGAGGAACACTGTTAGGCAGAATCCTGTGCAGTTCCCTAGGGGAACACTGCAAAAAGATTAAGACTACAGGAGCAGCAGTAAACCCAATTGGTAGCAGTCTGCACCACCCAGATTTACCTGATAGCTGTGGCTGAGCAGTCAGACTTCTCTCAAGATGAGTGGGGCAGTATACAGAGGATACACAATAGGGCCAAAAATACAGTGGAGCAAACAGGTTTATAGTGATAATTTCGAAAACAATAATGTCGAAAATCATTATTTCGAGAAAAAAAATGTCGAATTTTTTTTTCAATACGTTTTTTTCGAAATGGGGGGGTTCCCCCCCAATTCGCCTTTTTTGGATTTTCTTTTGGTTTTACCACTTTTTTTTACTCCCGGACCCCAAAATAAATATATAATAAAAAAAAATGGAATTCGACATTTTTTTTTTCGACATTTCTTTTTTGACATTTTTGTCATTCGACATATTTTTTCGAAATTATGACTGACCACCGAGCAAACAAACACTGACCAGAGCTTGGTATCAAAAGTATATAATTATTTATTTAAAGCACAGTTTAGGAAATACACTAAGCACTATAGAGCAAAGCAAGTTCAAACACAATCAGCAAAAGTATACACACCACCCTTAATAATTATTTAGATAAGTCTAAGTCAAAACACCACTATTTGTAAAAACAGATGCGAGCGCTTAACCCAGATGGCACTCCAATAATTAAGTTAAAGGGAGAGGAAAAGACAGGTCATCAAAATAAAACAGTTCCCAACACTTTTCTAAGGCAAAAGCAAGCTAGTGAAGGCAGAGTCTACTGTAGAGCCAAAGTTCATAGGCCAGGGCCACTTTAAACGGAGCAAGGCGAAATGTGCCCAAGATCACACAGTTTAAAAAAGCACTCAAGTCTTTACAAAAATGTTCAGAAGAGGTTGGTTTGAAGCGAAAGATAAACAGGCCGATTCATGGAATCAACGTGCACCGAAAAAACGGCGCACGCGTGCGAAAACGTGCGATTCGCAGTGAAATAGCGAAAATTGCAGTGCAAGTGCGATTATCGCAGAGCAAGTGTGATTATCGCACAGAAAACATCGCACATCTATTCATGGAAGTCCGCGCACGCGCAAAATGTGGTATGTGCGCTGAAAAAGTGCGTGGCGCACGCTGGCGCACTCTGGCACACAGGTCACCGAACGCCGTGCGATAAGGCCACAGCGAATTCGCACATAGTGCGGCGCACATAACAAAAGTAGGCATAACACGGGGCGTCACACGCAGAATGGGGAACAACTCGTGAAAATGTGGGCGTCACGGGGGAAGTACAGGAGGCAAGTGCGCAGAACGCCACACACTCGCCTACAACACGTATTCATGGAATCGAATAGGGAAAAACAGCGCACGGCCAAAGACGCGCACAGGGCCATACATGTCCGCCACACGAAAGCAGGCGGTAGCGTCCCTGCGCAGGAAAAAATGTGCGCCAGAGAAGGCCCACACGCGATCGGGCCTGGGGGAGCGTGTGCGTGTATTCCAGGGGTGCGCGAGAAGTTCCACACGCGATTTGCCTGGGCGCGTGTATTTCAGGGGTGCGCGAGAAGTTCCCACGCGATTTGCCTGGGCGCGTGTATTTCAGGGGTGCGCGAGAAGTTCGACACGCGATTTGCCTGGGCGCGTGTATTTCAGGGGTGCGCGAGAAGTTCCCACGCGATTTGCCTGTGCGCGTGGATTTCAGGGGTGCGCGAGAAATTCCACACACGATTGGCCTGTGCGCGTGTATTTCAGGGGTGCGCGAGAACTTCCACACACGATTGGCCTGGACGGGTGTATTTCAGGGGTGCGCGAGAAGTTCCACACGCGATCGGGCCTGGGGGAGCGTGTGCGTGTATTGCAGAGGTGCACAAGAAGTTCCACACGCGATTTGCCTGGGCGCGTGTATTTCAGGGGTGCGCAAGAAGTTTCACACCCGATTGGCCTGGGCGCGTGTATTTCGGGGGTGCGCGAGAAGTTCCACACGCGATTGGCCTGGGCGCGTGTATTTCAGGGGTGCGCGAGAAGTTTCACACGCGATTGGCCTGGGCGCGTGTATCCCAGGGGTGCGCGAGAAGTTCCACACGCGATTGTCCTGGGCGCGTGTATTTCAGAGGTGCGCGAGAAATTCCACACGCGATTGTCCTGGGCGCGTGTATTTCAGAGGTGCGCGAGAAGTCCCACACGCGATTGGCCTGGGCGCGTGTATTTCAGGGGTGCGCGAGAAGTTTCACACGCGATTGGCCTGTGTATGCGATTCCATTGGACCAAAAGCCCTGACAGCGCAGGCGCGTCTGTGACGTGACACGCGCGGGCGTGTCCCTGTACCCGGGGGAATGTTACAAGACCAAAAACTGCACGTCCGAGTGTTAGCCCGCGTAATTGGAGGATATTGCCTCAGTGCTTATACGCGGAAGTGACGTTGGACGTGTGGTGTGGTTTAAAAGGTGCGTGTAGTACGTCATTTCCTTGTACGTGCTTCCCGTGGAGAGCGAGTGGGTGAAATCTGTACTTCTTGTCAGTTCACACGCAATTTACTTCACAGCGTTTCTAGTTCGTACTCCCTGTTACCTCTGTCAGTATTTTTCTGATTTTCTCTTCGACCTGTTTCCTCAAACAGCGTTGACTTCTCCTTTTGTCCTGTCTCCTCAGACAGTGTACAATTCTTCTTTTGGCGAGGGTGCTGCCAACGCGCACACGCGCGTATTTTTCACGCTCTTTTCCCAGGCAGACGGTGAGTCACGCACGTATTTACCAACTGTGCTAGCCCTGTGTGTAGCGTACCCCTTCAGAGGTTATTGTAGGCTGCGTGTGACACGCATACGTTCATTTTTGTGTTTCTAGGTGCCACAGCGTAGTGCAGGTTCCTTTTCCCATGCACGTGGTCTACGAGGGGTCGCGTGCACGTCATTTTCTGTTTTAGAAGTTCCTGTGCGTTGTGTGACCCGTCATCTTTCCCCAGGGGTTCCATACAGCCTTGCTAGAGCACTTGGGTACGAATTCCATCTAGTACCCTACCCCTTTGACCCCCAATTGCCTAGGACAATTGTCCACTGCAACTCCCATACACACAACTCCATCAGTGCCATGGCTGGGAGGCGAGCAAGTGGTAAGGGTGGCAAAGGTGGCCGAGCCTCAAGAGGTGGGCGTGGTGGGCGCGGTAGGGGACGTGGCCAGGATTTGCAGGCTCCCCCCTAGCCCCCCACGTGTGGAGGACCAGTCAGGGACACACATCCCCCCCCATGGTTGAGGGAAACGTGGCTGACACCATCCCTGCTCAGCCCTTGTTGGACCGGCCCGTTGTGGCACCTGACCTAGCACAGGGTGACTCCCAGGCTGACTTCCAGGTCGCCAAGTCTAGGCCACGGGTGGTGGCGCAAGCCAGTGTCACCAGGCACGTGGTACAGGGGCAGCCATGTCATCTGCTGCCCTGAGTAGGCGGGGTGGGGAGGCTGCAGGGGCAGCTGCAGCTCCGTCCACCCCAGCTCTGACTCCCCCAGCAAGGACAGTGTTGGTCCCGGTACATCAGACTGAGGTTCCCCCTGCCATCATCACACTTCAGCTAATGCCTGCAGAAAGTCATGTGGTCAGTGTGCCATCGCACACTACTACTACACAGTCCACCGGTGCTCCTGCCCCTAGTGCCCAGAGCGGCGTAGGGCACTCCGGATCCCCACCTCCCACAAAAAGAAAGAGGAAGAGTGCTCGTCCAGTACAGGCTGATGACCCCGACACGGCTACATGGTCCGGCACGCCAAGGAAGCCTAGCTTCAATGATGCCGAACTGGATGCACTTGTGCATTATGTGTCCGAACATGACGCCGAAATGTTGGTCACTTCAGGGTGTAGTATTACACCTGCTCGACGTCAGGCACACTGGCAGTCCATCGCGGACAGCATAAGTGTTCTTGGGTTTATAAGGCGCACAGCTGTTGAGTGCTACAAGCGCTGGAACGACCTTAAGCGTAGGGCTAAGAAAAAGCTGGCCTCAAGTCATGCCGCAACTCTGGTGACTGGAGGTGGGTCTCCACAAGAGGACATAGAACTCACTCTTCATGAGCATGTTGCTGGGACCTACGTCACAGAGGAGCAGATCCAAGGTGTGGGAGAACTGCCAGATTACGAGGCATTGTCCGGTGAGTGCACATGCATGTGTGTGTGATCCATGTGTATGTTGTCAGTGGGAGGGGTTCTGGTTGAGTGCCAGGTCAGGGTGTGTGTGCCTGAGTGTTTTGGCCCACCCATGTGCTTCATCCAATGCATTCGGCGCCCCAGGATTTGGGTATTACAGTATCCTTTCTGGCCACAGTAGGTGTTTTGCACTACATCGCGCCAGTTGCCCTTGAAGTGGCATCTTGCTACAACATTATTCCGTATTTAGCTGTGTTCATTCAGGCTGATTGTAGGAATTCACCTGGTTCTACTGCCCATCACTCTGCCCTATTGTCACATATATGACATGCCTATGGTACATGCCATCTGTGTGATGGCATGTGTCATGTATGTGTATTGGACATGCCACTCACAAGCCAATGTGTGATGGCACTGCTAGCCAGCATGCAGCTGATGTGTTGCTCACCCATCTTGGTGTCATCAGTGTCTGACATTTTCCCCCCCTTCCAACTCATGGACAGTGCATGCATGGGAGGGTTATAGTCATGTGCGACATGTGTAAATCAAGTACTGGTACTGTAGCTTGTCTGGCCTAATAGCGTGCCATGGTGCTAATCCCTGTTTCCATTTTTTGTCTTTCATGTCTTTGCAGAGGATGACGCACCTGATGCTGTTGAGGGAGTGGAGATGTTGCAGGCCCAGGAGGGATCTGAAGCACGACCAGGCACCAGTGGGGGACGTGGTTTGGTGGTGGGGGAGAACCCTCTCTTGCTGCAGGCCATACTGTCCAGGGGTGTCCCTGGCTGCACCTCCCCAGAACTCTTTTCAGGTGTTGATTCGGATGAGGCCTATGTGGATTCGCAGGTATGTGTTCATGGAAGGGATACTGTTCTGTCCGACCCACCTGCACCAGGGGTAGAGCCCACTATGGGGATGTCAGTGTTGGTAGGTGCGCCTGTGGTGGTTACGGATGCAGGGCCACACTCCGCAACATCAGATCCTGTTCCTGGGCCAGCAGTTCATAGGGGAAATGCAGTCCTGCAGCCTCAGGCAGTGACGACACAGCAAGGCGCAGTTCGCCTTGCCCCAGACAGGTGTGGTGCCCGCCAACGCGGTGGCCGTCTGCCACCAGGCAATACCGCATGGGAGCAATCCATTTACGGTATGGCCAACCAACAGGCAGCATCATCAGAAATGATTGCTCAAGCCATGGAGAGGATGGCCAATTCCATTGTCCCCCCAGAAAGGCAGATGGAGCTACTACAGCAGGCAACAGACTCCATTTGCCAATCAGTCAGGGAGGACATGTTGGCGTCCAACAGGGACAGACAGGCGGCCCTGGACAATCTGAGGGAATCAATTTCTATAGATGCCCAGGGACAGAGGGAAGCCCTGAGGGGAGAGGTCCGGCACCTCAGGCAGACTCTTGTGGACCTTGAGGCTTCCACTGTCACCAGGACGGAACAGCTGCTGGAGCACGTCACCGTACGCTCTCAGCAGAGATGCAGGCAACTCGGGCGGAGGTCCGGGCAACACGTCGGGTGTTGCATGGGGATCTCCGCACCATATCCCTCCAGAACGAGGCCTTCCAGACCCGCATGCTTGCTGTAATGGAGGACCAAACTAGGGCTTTGCATGGGCTGCCTCCCATAGCACCACCACCTCCTGTGGCAGCAGCAGCAGAGGTTGAGGAGAGCAAATCCAGCAGTGAATCTCCCACTATTTAGTAGCCGTGCAGGCCATGAGTCCATGGAGGTGTTTTTTTTTCGCAACATTCACGCAGGTGGCTGTTGGTGGGCACCCTGTCCTCGGACCTCGTGGGTGGCCTCCCCCACCCCGCCTGGCCCACACATGGCCATTTTTGATTTTTGATTTTTGATTTTTTGTTGCAGTGTGTTGCCTTGTGTGGCTCCCGTGGGCATCCACTGTATTCCGGCTGGGCACATGCAGGCTTGTCCTGAGTTTGGGTTAGATGCTTGGGTTCGTGAGACACACACCCCTCCTGCTTCCCGTTTCCATGGGCTTGCAAACGGTGTGCCCAAGTGACAGTGAATTACACAGTGACATTGGACTCCCATGAGCTGTGTGGGCAGTCTGTAGTCAATACTGTGTATACATTCCTAGTGCATATTGTTGTTGTATTGTACACTGCATGGTGTATTGATGTGTGCTTGTGCATCCATGTCTCCCTCCTAATTTGCAGGTTCATTCCTCATATCTTCACAAGGCCGTCCACTTTGGAGATGGAGCTCATGTTGTGAGCAGTGGACTTCCAGATGTGAGTGGCAACAACACTGTACAGTTGGAGGTGGTGGATGTGCTGGCATTCTCATGTTGTAAGACTACGTATCCTTTGCCTTAGTACTGTCATGTTTATGCTATGTCAATTGTATTGTGGTAAGTATTTGGTCATGTGTGTTGTTGTTTCTACATTTATGTGGGCATATTGTGTGTGGCCAGTTTCCATTAGGGACACTGTACTTTGTGACACGTGTCATGTTTGGGGGATGACTTTGTTTGCTCTCACATGGCATGTCATGCAATGGTGTGTTGGGTGGCGGTGCTGGGGAGGGGTTGGGTGACATGGCACTGTTGTCATGTTGTGTCTTGCAAGGGGGTAATGATTTTAGCAGCATAGAAGTGTGTCTTTTGAACACAGCATTGGTGGTGTTTGTGTAGGTAGGGAAGCACACAATGGAACACTTCCAGATGTACAATCTCAGGCTGGTATGGTTGTGACAGTTGACTGTCCATTGACACATCATAGTTGTCAGTTACAATCATCATTGATTGTCAGCTGGTATGTGCCAGGGCTGTGTGCACTCCACAGGGGTGTGATTTTATGTGAAGTAATTAGCCACGAGCTGCGTACGGGCTGCCTCACCTCGTGCCCTTTCCCCTCCCATGCGCAGTGGGCATGCATGTGGTTGGGGATGTGGGGGCACCACCATGTCCACGGCCAGGCCCCGGCGTGTTGCAACGTTTTGCAGGACACATGCTGCCACTATGATCCTGAACACTACTGGGGGAGCGTATAACAGCTGCCCGCCAGAACGGTCAAGGGAGCGGAAGCGTGACTTGAGCACTCCGAATGTGCGCTCCACGATGCCCCGGGTTGCAATGTGGGCTGTGTTGTATCTTACCTGGGGTGGCGTGGTGGGGTTCCGAATTGGCGTCATCATGTGGGTGCTGAGAGGGTAGGCACTGTCCCCTGGCAAGGTGGTGATGGGTATCATCAGTGGGGTTGTGACATTACTCAGTATCTGACATGCTTGCATGCGCAGTGGCATTTATACTCACTGAGCAGCCATGTATCGCCATGCCGCCCAGCTTCTATGTCCCGGTTTAGGGTAGACATACTGTAGATGAAACTGTCGTGGGTGGAGCCTGGATAGTTGGCGTATACTGAGGTGATGATTCCCTTGGCATCACATACTACCTGGGCGTTGATGGAATGCCAGTGCTTGTGGTTTCTATAGATGTGCTCAGTTGCCCTGGGGGGACGTAGAGCCACATGGGTGCAATCAATGGCACCTAGCACTTTGGGGAATCGTGCCACCCTGTAGAAATCCTGGGCAACATCCTGCCATTCTGCAGGTTTTCTGGGCAGGTATATGTGCCTGCGGACTGATGGGCGTGCAGTGATGATGGCCAAGACCTGGTGTAGGCAGCGTGACTGCGTGGCCTGTGACACCCCCTCCCACTATGGCACTTGTCCGCTGGAATGATCCAGTGGCCAGGAAGTGCAGTACATTGAGGACCTTCTCCAGGGGGCTGAGTTCTTGGGAGCACAGGGTGGTTGATGTGAGGTCATCCTCCCACTCACTGACCAGGTCGAGTATTATGTGAGGTGGAAACCTGTACCTCCCATACACATGGTCATCAGGCATCCCAAAAAGGCTGGTTCTGGGTGTAAAAATTCTGGCCCGGACTATCCTCCTCCTCCTCCTGCGGTATCCCACGGCCACTGCTGCTAGGAACGGTATGTTCATCCTGGCGTCTGAGCTTGTTTGTTGTTTGCGTGCACTTTTATGCTGTGCGGGTGGACGTACGCCTCCTTCCTGCTGGCGTACGTGTTTCCGGATTGGCCACATTCGTTTCCATGAATACGTGTTTTAGGCGAGCGTGTAAAACTTCCCGCGCAGCCCTGGAATACCCGCACCCAGCCCAATCGCGTGTGGAACTTCTCGCGCACCCCTGAAATACACGCACACGCTCCCCCAGGCCCGATCGCGTGTGGAACTTCTCACGCACCTCTGAACTACACGCGCCCAGGCCAATCGCGTGTGGTACTTCTCGCACACCCCTGAAATTCACGCACACGCTCCCCCAAGCCTGATCGCGTGTGGAACTTCTCGCGCACCTCTGAACTACACGCACCCAGGCCAATCGCGTGTGGAACTTCTCGCGCACCCCTGAAATACACACACACGCTCCCCCAGGCCCGATCGCGTGTGGAACTTCTCGCGCACCTCTGAACTACACGCGCCCAGGCAATCGCGTGTGGAACTTCTTGCGCACCCCGAAAAACACGCACACGCTCCCCCAAGCCTGATCGCGTGTGGAACTTCTCGCGCACCTCTGAACTACACGTGCCCTGGCCAATCGCTTTGGAACTTCTCGCGCACCCCTGAAATACACGCACAAGCTCCCCCAGGCCCGATCGCGTGTGGAACTTCTCGCACACCTCTGAACTACACGCGCCCAGGCCAATCGCGTGTGGAACTTCTTGCGCACCTCTGAACTACACGCGCCCAGGCCAATCGCATGTGGAACTTCTCACGCACCCCTGAAATACACGCACACGCTCCCCCAGGCACGATCGCGTGTGGAACTTCTCGCGAACCTCTGAACTACACGCGCCCAGGCCAATCGCGTGTTGAACTTCTCGCGCACCCCTGAAATACACGCACACGCTCCCCCAGGCCCGATCGCGTATGGAACTTCTCGCGCACCCCTGAAATACACGTACCCCGCTCCCCCAGGCCCGATCGCATGTGGAACCACCCGCGAGCCCCTTGAAATACACGTACCCCGCTCCCCCAGGTCCCATCATGTGTGGGACTTCTCGCGCACCTCTGAAATACACGCACACGCTCCCCCAGGCCCGATCGCGTGTGGAACTTCTCGCGCACCCCTGAAATACACGCTCCCCCAGGCCAGATCGCGTGTGAAACTTCTAGCGCAGGCGTGTTCCCGAAACCCGTAATACCCGTTTCCCGCTTTGCGTTTGCTGTTTGCCAGTCCGGTAAACTGGAACAGGGTTGGCACGGGCCTTTGCGATGGTTTTGCGATCCTGATGGCTTTTCCTTGCGCAAGGGCGTTCTTGGGGGCGTAACTGGCGCTGCTGCAGGGTCGCTGCGCCACTCTGCGCCACGTCTGCTTTTGGAGGCGAGAATCCATGAATACGCTGTGCGCGGAAATTGATTTTATCGCACACGGCTGGCGCAGACATTCGCACGGGCACGCTGTGCGCCAGCCGCGTGCGACACTTTTGGAAGGAATTACATGAATCGGCCTGTAAGTTAGAAGGTCTGGGGGCCAACCCAGTTGGAAAGCCAAGGAGTTAAGGGTCACCTTTAGCGATCCGAAGAAACGGAGGCCAGGCGGAACACAGTACCTTTAAAAGTGAGGAAGCTCCAGCGGTGGCAGTTGTTCCTGGCAGCGGGTGCAGTTCGTGGTTTCGCCCAGGAGAAGAGAAGATCTCGTCGAGGAGGAAATTTGGAGTTGTTGCACTGCCCAGGGATGAAACCAGCAGTGGGGTTCATTCGTTTAAAAGGTGCGCTCCTTTTATTCGCGGTCCCAGTGGACTGAAGGTTGGCTATCCAGCCGCCGGGGTGCTTGGCACTGGCGATTTGACTAAGGGGCGTCCTGGAAGGCGAATGTCGAACTGGTTGTCCCCACCAGCTCAGAGGGAGAAGACTCTTGCAGCAAAAGATCTTCTCTTGTCGTCGGGGAAGTGGTGAGGTTGTTGCAGCAGGGCTCCACCGGTGGTGTCGTCATTGCAGATGGCTCAGCTTCTCCCCTCTTCGGATTTCTTAGGTCCTGTGGTGACTTCTGAAGTTCCAGTCCCAAAAGCCCAGGTTTTATGCAGAAAAACCCCCATTCAACAGCCTAGCTGTCACTCATACATGCTAAGTGGTGAGCCGGGCGGCTCACCACTGGGCCAATCAAGACAGAGTGCGACTTGGGTTGCTAAGGCAACGCAGTTCAGGGTGCCAATTCCCCCACCCACACATCCTGTGAATCCCATACAGAGTAGCACCAGTTGGAGGGCTTCTGTGGAGAAGCCCGCCAAAAAGTGTAACAAAGGGGCCCAACCTTGGTTGGAGTTACAGAGACGGACACGTATGCCATTTTGCGACAGAGTTCTGGCAAAAAGACACAACCGGTAATTTTATATTAATTAAATAAACGGCGGTATCTTTACAATGCACCAAAAAGTGGTGCATTTAAAATGAATGGGAAAATCCCATAGGAAATATTCCGGTGGAATATTTTGCGTGGTAACCACTGCCACCAGACAGAAACTCGACAAGGGGGGACTGGACAGTGCCCCCTTGGAAACAGACCCACGGGCAATCTAATTAACCCCTTCCAGTACTTCCACAATATGATGGTTTGTACTGGTTCTGTTCACAATTTTGGACTAATAAAGCCAATGGTGACTTTACATGCCCTGAGAGACAATAGTCAGTCCCAGGGTATGGAGTCTATGTTTGGGGGTCACTATGACACCCCTGTGTTACTGCACTGAGGGTGCTGTGTAACACATCTACCAAAACAGATGATACCCTATGGAGTAAAAGACCCCATAGCCCATAAGCACATACTAAGTCAAAGACATACTTCAAATCATGCCTAAGAGTGGGAGAAAAAGAGTCTCACTCTTAGAAGGAGAAAGAAACAAACCCCAAAAATCCAGCAAAGCAGCTGACTCACTAGGTTTGGCAAATTAGCCTTAAAAGAGAATTCTCCCTAACAAACACCTACAGCCGCATACACAAAACTGATCCTTTTGCAGACACAGCCGCCGAGGACGGTAGGTTTAACAGATAAAACAGGACAAAACAAATCAGCCATAATAGGCCAATAAAAGGGCATGAGAATCTTGGAATACCAAATACACAGAATTACCAGGTAAACCATGAAAGCGTAACTGGAGGGATCCCCTTAGCTTCAGACAGTAGCTAGGGGAGCCAGGAAGCCAGCAAGACTTAAGGACTGTCCTTTGCAGTAGCTTCGCCGTCCCAGAATATTTTCCAGTCAGGGCAGGTATGTGGCAGTAGCAAGCCCCTCCTCCTCCTCTCTAGCCTGTGCACAGCACAGAGTCCACTGCAGGACTGCCCTTTGCCGCCCTTCGCCATTAATGTCCATTAATGTTGCTGTTCCTTTTGCCAGATCTGGAATGAACATTGTCTTGTTTGTGCCTACTGGCACAGTTCCATGCCCTCGAAAAAACAGAACTGATATTCATCTACTTGTTGCACTTTTACTGGGGTTTCACATGCTTCAATCCATGTTAGTTTAGGCATATATGCAGTCCACATCCCAAAACAGTTCTTATTAATGTTCCATATGACTTATTTCCTAACCCCCTGCTGCACAGCTCACTACTGCTTTTTCCCATCTGTTTGACACATACAACATGGTCTGGGGCTTGAGCATTGTCATCCTTGGCACATTTCTCTTCATCTCTGTCCATTAGAACCACTTGCACCTTGTGCCCTTGGAATAGGCTGCGGACCCGACATAGAGCTAAGTGCACCAAGTTCTGAGCCTTTAAAGGCAATGGGCCTCATTACGAGGTTAGCGGTAAGGGAAAAATGATGCCGGTAAAGGATTACCGGCATCGCTTACCGTTCCGGGCGATCATGACCTGCCAACCCGCTATTAGCGGCACCGTAAATAACGGTGCCTCGAATAGCAGCATGGGCGCGGGCACGCGACCCTTCATGCCGGGAATACTGGCATGGCGTAAACAGGAGGACATAACAAGTCATGCAGACATGCAAACAACGGCCTACTGAAGCCCGAAAAGTACCTTACCGGCATGGAGTAAATACCGGCATTGCGGACCACCCGTAAACGGCCATGTGCAGTGTTCCCAACTGCCACAGGTGCACACAATCAGCACAGGTAGAGGCAATATAGACTGGGCTAGCACAAAAGGAGCACACCCCACCCCTTCCCACACCCAGTCACACACCAAAATGATTCCCATACTACTAGCAATGCTGGGGCTGGAGGACATGATTGCAGTGGAACTCCAGCAACAACAACAACAGGCAGCACAGAGGAGACACAGGAGGAGAATGAGGGTGAGGCAGGCCCAGCATGCCCCACCAGTGCAGCCAGTGGTACCACGCAGGCAGCCCCCAATCCCTCGCATCAGAGCCAGTCGATTCAACCTAACGCCTGAGCAGATCCACACCCTGTACTGTCTGGACCGGGACACTATCACCACCATTGTTGACATAATACATGATGACATCGTCAGCCTGATTGAAATACGCACCGCCATCCCACCACTACTGAAGGAAGTGTCTGTGCTCCACTTCCTGGCTACAGGCACCTACCAGCACACAGTGGGGCACATGCATGGCATATCACAACCATTATTCTCACATACGCTGAACCAAGTGCTCGATGAACTCCTGAAGCACACAGGCAAACACATTTTCCTACCACTGACAGCCCAGGAGATCTCCAACACCAAAGTTGGTTTCCATTCACTGGCCGGCATCCCTGGTTGCCTTGGCTCCATCGACTGCACCCATGTCGAATTGTTGGCCCCACATGCCATGGAGGTAGTGTACTGCAACCGTAAGTCATACCCCTCCATCAACGTGCAAATGGTATATGAATCAAACAAGATCATCACACATTGTTGTGCCCGATTCCCCGGATCAACCCATGATTCAATGGTCATGCGGAACTCCACGATACCACGCTACATGGAGCGACATGCAGGGCAGAGATCCTGGCTTCTTGGTGAGTTGCATATTAAGCTCATGGAAATGCGATGTGGGTAGGTGATTGGGGGGAGAGATGCATACTTCACGTGGCTGACAGCACCTGAGAGGATGTACCATGCTCATACCCCAAAGCAGGCCAGACTTGACCCAACACCTGACCACTAAATACAAGACGTAAACTGAACTTCCACGAAACTCATGCAGTGCAACAACCATCACATAGCCATCAACATGTACACTGCACATAAGCAGACCGTAGACCCCACAGCACAATGCAGCAACAAGCAATGAGGATGGCCAATGCACAGCGCCAAATACCATCAACTAAAAGTACAGGTCTCCATTACTGTGTACAGAGGAGCCACATGAGGGCAAGATACAAGAATGCACCCCTACACCAACACAGAGGTCCACCAAAACAGCATGTCTACATTGTTTTTGCAAATTGAGATCATCATGACTCTGCCATCAACGTTGACAGGATGGCAGCATAAATATCACTGCATATAACCCACATCATGGGAACAACCATCGTGGACTACCACAGTGCATGAGCAACCACAAAGAATTTGCCCCCCTGCGCCCAATTGACAATGGCACGCACACCTGCCTATAAGTGGAATACACACATAGCAGTCACTTCATGTGTCTCTACTCATGCACAGATCTGTGGGTGCATACAGGAAATGAATGCTTGCTAAGGTGTCATTGATACAGCTGCAACACAAAAAACAAGGCAACGTTGCCTTATTATCACTGATACATCTCAGTTGGCCCCCAATCTAGAGGGCTGAAATTTGCAACAAACTATTTTTCTTCAAAATGTATATATCCCACTTTCAAAATAAAAACTTCAGTTATAACCATGTAGTTAAAGGCAGGAATGGTTTAATCACGTTCCCGTTTTTGCAATAGGAATTATTCGCAATCTTCAGTGTTGGGCGATCATCTTGAGCCATAAATATACAATTTTGCCAATGCATTTCGGTTTAGAACCTTCATCATGGCTGTACGTAGGCTCTTGATTACATCATTAAGCTGCTCTGGGTTATAATGTACATATATTCATTGTCAGTACCAATGCATTACGTGTTATATTTTTAACAAATTAACACATACCATTAATGTTGTCCCACAAACATTCGAAAGATGAACCAGAGAAATGAAAAACAAAAAGTAATATTTTATTTTCAACATTGTGTACTGTATGTGCTTGGATTATTAAATCCTAAACTGTGTCCTACCTGATCGCATAAAAAACGCTGTCTCTGTGATGCATTTCAAGACTCGGGGGCTATCGTTTCTTGTGCCGTATAGGAACGCCTATGGCAATTTTGCCACGTGTGTTTCAAATGCGTAAAGAGGCGCATAAATCAATCCTGTCTCTGCTGGGGAAACTTGAATATAGGTCAGCCACTCTTCCGTGTAATTACCGATCGGGTCGATCATGCGGCGCATCATCGCTGATGCTTACTTTCACTTCCAGCGATTTCCAGCGTTGTCCTGCAAGCCGAAGAGAGCCGTGCTCGAGCATGCCTCCCTGCTGCTTTTCAAGGTAGTCATGGAGACGGTTGTGAGGTGCCGTGGTCCAGCTGGTATGCCGGAGCACGTACGCCTCGCGCCCCACCCCCGGGTGGTTACCCTGGGGCGAAAAAGTCTCCATGACAACCTCTGTGTTGTTCTAGGTTCCCGTGATCTGTTACACTCGTAACTAAGCTGTCAAAAATAATTTGAACGTATTTTCGGATGTGTGCATACTGGATAAAATTTATAACAAAGTGTGGGTGCTGACTGCTGCTGTATCTAACACCAAATAATTTTCTGGAATTCCTGTATTATATATTGGGCTGTCTGCGCTTTCAAGAATATTGTGATATTAGTAACTAAAAAGAGGAGTGGTGCTGGTCTCTATTGCGTTCACAGACTCCAATGACTAAAGTTACATGAAACTAATGGATATTAGATTGCTTTGAATAGTGTACTTTAAATCTATTTCCGGCTCATGTGTAATGGACAGAAGGCAATGGGTTAGATTGAAAAGCACAGATAGATAATAAATCTTTTGTTATCAAACATTCCTAAAAGACCGCATTTCTTTTCTTAAACATTTTTTTTGAACAATAGAGCACGCAGACCTTATTCTCCAGGAGATGATGTGAAGAACGAAATTCATTACTACTCCACGTATCTTTAACCATTGTGTACATATCTGCCTATTCTATGCTCATATGTTTATGGACCAAAGGCAATGAGTCTGGCACTGAGTATGCAGCAAAAATCAATCACAAATCTCATTTTGTAAAGCATATGTACAAACAAAAGTTTTGCTTCTAAAGCTATTTGGGCATATCTGAACCATAGTGCAAATCACAGAAATTCTTCACCTACAGCAAATCTACATTTAAAGAAAATAATTTGTTAATGCTTCAAGGGTCTGTGTCCATGGTCAAAGCATCAAACTCAGTGGGTTTCATGTCCGGGTCTCAAAATACTAGACCCCGACCCACACTTGTTACTATCTGCCTATATTGTGCAAAACAGCAAAATCTAATTGAAATGTATCTCTTTGTTCATTCCTTTTGGTATCAGGGAACTCAGACGGTCGATCCAGAAAGTTTCTCGTTGATCCATCGTTTTTGGGAAGTTTTCATGTGGATCTCTCTTTTCTACTATTTCAAGAATAGTAAATCAAATCTGTGCCAATATTCTTGAAAGCATAGACAGCACAACATATAATACAGGAATTCCAGAATTTTTTGGGGTGTTAGATACAGCAGCAGTCAGCACCTACACTTAGCTATACATTTTATCCAGTATGTACACATCCAAAAATACATTCAAATTATTTCTGACAGCTTAGTTACAAGTGTAACAGATCATGGGAACCTAGAACAACACAAAGGTTGTCATGGAGACTTTCCCGCCCCAGGGTAACCACCCGGGGGTGGGGCGCAAGGCGTACATGCTCCGGCATACCAGCTGGACCACAGCGCCTCGCAACCATCTCCATGACAACCTTCGAAAGCAGCAGGGAGGCATGCGCGAGCACGGCTCTCTTCAGCTTGCAGGACAACGCTGTAAATCGCTGGAAGTGAAGGTAAGCATCGGCGATGATGCGCCGCATGATCGACCCGATCAGTAATTACACGGAAGAGTGGCTGACCTATTTTCCTGTTTCCCCAGCAGAGACAGATTGATTTATGCGTCTCTTACGCATTTGAAACACACACGGAAACATTGCCATAGGCGTTCCTACACGGAACAAGAAGACAATAGCCCCTGAGGCTTGAAATACATCACAGAGACAGCGTTTTTTATGCGATGAGGTAGGACACAGTTTAGGATTTAATAATCCAAGCACATACAGTACACAATGTTGAAACTAAAATATTACTTTTAGTTTTTCATTTCTCTGGCTCATCTTTTGAATGTTCGTGGAACAAACATTAATGGTATGTGTTAATTTGTTAAAAGTATAACACGTGACTGGCCACCAGGGGGCGCACGGGTGATGTCGTGCCCCGTCTGAGCTCGCTCATCAGAGGTCCTGCGAGAGGTCTGAGCCCCCACTTCTTGGACCCCCCCACAGCTGAGACTCGAGACAAGGCTTTGGGAAGGTGCCCCCGCCAGTGGCAAAAAACCCGGAGCAAATTGGTGGAGTTTTCGCCTTACACCGACTGAAGTTCTCCCCCGTTTCCACATTGAAACGATATGAACGCGCAGAGCCCAGCGTAGGCCCCGCCTAGCAGGAGCTCTGCGGAGGCCTTGCTCCCAAATACAGGCAGCTTCAAGTGACTGGAAGCGGCAGCGGCACAACGCACATACTGCACCTTCCCCCCCACACAGTTTCGAGCGGCGGATCGGCAGAGAAAGGTGCGCGGAGGTGCGCTCCCGGTCTGCGGGGAGGCCCGTCTGCGCGTGGCTCATGTGCTGTAGCGGTAAGGGGACCCACAAAACTGCAGCGGGGCAGCTCGCACCCCCGGCGGATGAGCCACGGATAGGTCCACCGATTTGGGAGCCCGAAAGACCGCACTACACTGCCCCACGCCCTCTTAGCAGTGCAGACGGCCGCGGGTGGGGTGGGGTACCACCGCAGAGCCGCGGAGCCCCATGAGATCCGAGACAAAAAAGGACGATCACCCCTTCCTACAGTAACGGGTCAATCAGGTGAGTGCACAGCTCGGCAACTTGCGTCGTAGACTGCAGGCCCACGGACAAGGCATCTAAGAGACATCCATGGGGGAAAATTGAAAAAACAACCCAGACCCACGGGATAGCATGGCGGGGTTCGCCCAGTTACTGTCACAATTGGCAAGCTGAGGGTTGGGCCCCCAAACCTTGGGGCGTGTGCCCTCCTCGATTACACTGGAAATCTTGCTTCAGCCAAACCACGTCAGTAGGTAGACCCCTCACACGCTTGGGGTGGAACTCACAGCGATGAGTCTCTCCTACTCCTGATAATCAGGCAACCCACTCATTACGCACACAGTAACCGAGATAAGGAGCTACAAACCCTGCACCTTGAAAACCACACTGCGACTTAGAGTTCCCTCTGCCGCCCCTCTGGCGCGCTACAGACTCGTTCCAGCACTATTGGGACCCTGCCTAACGGATTACTGGCCTACTTTAGATCTATGGACTTTAAACAGAAATTGGCCAAATTTCAGTATAATCAGGTCTCTGAAGCACCGCCCCTGCGCAAACCCTTCACCATGGTCTCCAAAAATCCAGAGGCTGCACTGACCAGGGGTGACATCGCTGACCTCCTTTCGTAAATGAAAGGGATGAGAGCAGACATAGGCAATAAGATCGACAAGATCACAAGCAGAATTGACAAGATTGTGGAAAGAATTGAGGAGGTTGACCATAACCAGACCTCCTCAGGTATCCTTGAAATGTAGGTCGACCACCGCCTAATGGAAATTGAGGGCAGAGAGGAGGAAATCCGGCTAAAAGTCGATGATTTAGAAAATAGAGAGCGTCGGAACAACATACGTGTCTTTGGTGTTCCTGAGGTGGACGGAGAATCAGAGACACACCTCAAAAAAACCCTACATGACATTCTGAAACTCCTGTTTCAAGACGATGGAATAGATGCACCCAAAATTGACAGGATCCACAGAGCCGGAGGAAAAACGGGTAGCCCGAGGTCCATCCTGGCCCGGTTCCACAATTATGCAGACAGAGCCCAGATTCTAGATAAAGCCAGGCTTGCATCGCAGATTTCCCTGGAGGGGTCACGCATCACCATTTACCAGGACCTGTCCTCCCTTACACTAGTGCTGCGAAGGAAATGCCAACCAATTACCAAGTTTCTCAAGGATAAAGGTGCCAGATATCGGTGGGGCTACCCATTCTCACTAACGTTCGAATGGGACGGCACAAAGATGAAACTCACATCAGAAAGAGACATTTCCAACGCCATTACTGAATTACTAGGCCCCCAAGCAGATGGAGCTCCCATCCCGACAAAAAAGAATGCTGAAGAAACCTGGCAAACTAAAGGCCCTCGAAGACGGAGAATGCAGGGTTCCAGGAAATTTAGGAGGATGAACACCTCATCAGACATGGAACATTGACTTCTCCACTATTTTGAACACCCACTATGAAGAGGCAGCTCGAACGACAGAAGCGAATCGGGTGACACTTCTACTATGCTGACTCCCAAACTGGACCCAAGTAAGAGGTTGGCGGGCGCTGTCACGCGAATTGAGGTACAGGGTGGGATCAAGGGGGGGGAAATGAGTAAGATGTCGACTACACCTGGGCGGAGAGGGCCATTTTCGAGATTCTGTTGGCCGGTAATGGAGGAGGCCTCTTTCCCTCAGGCATCGAATGACTCGATTGGGGGGGCTCGAAAGTTTAAGTTATGATGTGTTCTTATTGAGAACGGACCGATTGTTGTGCGGTTCACACTGGTGGTTCGATAACAGTTGGGTGATGTCAAACCAACTGCATCGGACGCCGCAGGAGGGAATGTTTAGGGGTGACCCTACAACGGGCCACTTTGTTCTTGGTGGGAGGGTGGGGGTTTGTGGTAGAAAAGTTGGACTTTTACAGGTTCCTTTTACAGAACACAGGATACATTTGCAAACAGGTGTCGACCTAAGAGCACTTACTCAGTGTGGGAAGGAGCACAGTTCGACCACATGGCTACGAGAGTCCACAGAGTCAACACGACAGGCACAGAGAGTAGCGAAATCTTCTTCAGTAAGCCCTGATGGCAACCACACATAACATTAATCAACTACGCATAGGCACACTGAATGTTAAAGGCCTAAACTCCCCTACGAAGCGTTCCTTGGTTGCAAGAGAATTTAAGCGCTCCAAGATTGACATCTTATTCATCCAAGAAACACATTACACGAGAGGACAAGAGAGGGCAATCCCAGGTAGACCTATTGGCTATACCCTATGGAGCTCCGGTATAACAAAAAAAGCAGGAGTGGGGATAGTAATTCGTAAGAACCTACGCATGTCGGTCCAAATCTTGTGGGTGGACACAGAGGGAAGAATGGCAATCATTACAGGACTCATACAGAATGAGTCTGTCACGCTGGCCACGGTATATGCTCCCAACCAGGGCCAAAAGAGGTTTCTCCACAAAGCAATTGAAAAAGTGTTTAATATGGCAAAGGGGCAAACGATCCTTGGAGGAGACTTCAATATGTGGATGGACCCCGCCCTAGACATACAAAGTGAAACAAACACACCCAAACCCCCACGCCCGGCTGAGGACACTGATATGAAAGTAGCGCTCTCGACATTTGGGCTAACTGACAGTTGGCCTCATCTCCACCCCACAGACAGCGGCTTCACCTTCCGCTCCATTCCCCAGGGAACCCTCACACGAATTGATTACGTGTTCCTGTCTGAAAACCTACTACGAAAAACCTCTGCTGCAGAAATATGTCCGATCTCGTGGTCAGATCACGATATGGTTATGATAGAGATACGATGGGTGACGCACATCCCCCAGAACACAAAATGGAGGTGCAACGACTCTCTGTGGAAAGACACGGCGTTCAGAGATGAATTTGAAAACGAAATTAAACAATTTTTCGTCTCCAATGACACTGGGGAGATTTCAAAAACTTCGGTATGGGAGGCAGCAAAAGCAACATGGAGAGGTATTCTTATTAGAGAGGGGGCCCGCAAAAAGAGAGAGCGAACCTTGATCGAAGAAAATATCAGGCAGAAATTGAGCGCAGTAGAGAAGCTGGCACAATCAAACCCACAGGAAAGAGCGAAATACATCAATGAAGCCAGGGAACTCAGAGAAGAACTAAAAATACTAGAAGACGGCAAAATTACCCAAACCCTACAGTATTTAAAGCAAAAATTTTACGAAAAAGGTGACAAGGCTGATGCTCTTCTAGCAGCAAGACTACGCACACAGAGAGCTGAGAGGTGGGTGAACGTAATAGAGAGAAGGGACGGCACACTCCTAGACACCACCGAAACCTCACCCCAAGGAATTCAGGAGGCGTTCGCTTTTTTCTACGAAGACCTGTACACTTGTGACCCGCCATCTCCGCCAGGTGCCATAGAAGATTATCTCAAAGAAGTCAAACTACCACCGTTGTCACAAGCTGAATCGGAAGGGCTCGATGTTCCTGTTAGCGAAGAAAAAGTCGCCGACGCTATCAAGAGACTCAAAGCAGGGAAGTCTCCAGGAGACGATGGATTCACCCTTGGCTTCTATAAATCATTCACCGCGTACGTTGTCCCCTTCTTAACAACACTCTTTAACGAAATCTTTGAAACAGGCAAAGTGCCCCCCTCCTTCGCACAAGCACTGCTAACGGTTATTCCAAAAGAAGGCAGAGACCCGAAATTATGTGAATCATATCGTCCCATATCGCTTTTGAATATAGACGCCAAAATATACGCAAGGGTCATAGCAGCCCGAATGGAAGTCCATTTGCCGCGACTGATGAATCCGGATCAGGTTGGCTTTGTGATCCAAAGACAAGGGGCACACACCATAAGGAAAACACTCAACCTGATACACGAAGCACGGCGCATGCCAGGAGACCCCACCCTCTTGTCACTGGACGCCGAGAAGGCCTTTGACAGGGTGGACTGTGACTTTCTAGAAAAGGAACTCATCGAGGTGGGACTTGGCCCGAGGCTCTGCCTTGCTATAAAAGCTTTATATTCATCCCCGCAAACATCTGTCTCTGTCAATGGTGGCTATTCTAGATGGTTCCCCCTGGAAAGGGGAACGAGACAGGGATGCCCACTGTCAGCCATCCTGTTTGTCCTCCCTCTCGAACCTTTGGCACAACGGCTAAGACAAGACACCGGGGTCCGAGGGATCAGAGTCGGAGACAAGGAATATAAGTTGGGTCTCTATGCCGACGATATATTGCTTCATCTCACCTACCCGCTCGAATCTATACCGGCATCTCTAAATATTATTGAAGAATATGGATAGATGGCAGACTTGAAAATCAACACTGGGAAATCAATCCTGCTCCCGCTTGAGAGACGATGAAGTGGAAAGATTCGCCCCACTAGGAATGAAAGTAAGCCTGACCACCCTACGATACTTGGGCATCAACGTCACCCGAGATCTCGATACTTTGTACCAAGCTAACTTCTAGCCCATGTCACTAACATTGTAAAACGATATGAAAAATTGGGCCAAACTCACAATCTCCTGGATGGGGCGCCTAAACGCCATTAAAATGGTAATTCTCCCTAAGATCCTATACCTGTTTCAGATGCTCCCTATAAAAATGCCTAAAGAATTCTTCACTGAAATGACGAAGTCCCTGTTGGCTTTTCTTTGGCAAGGTAAAAAACCGAGAGTCCCCAAATCCCTTCTGTATCTCAAGAAAGATGACGCAGGAGTGGGCCTCCCGAACTTGGAATCATACTACAGAGCGGCTCAGCTGCGAATATTAATCCCTCACCTGAGACAACAGACGGACTCACATTGGATAGCTTTGGACAATTTTCATCTTCGTCCGTATACTGTTGGCAAATGGATATGGGTTCCTGGACCACAACTGCGAAACAGTATCAGAAATCACCCGATACTCGGGACCATTTGGTCAATCCTGAAACCAAATAAGGACATGAAAGGGATTACAACCTGGCCCTCTCCCCTAGGACATCTTTGGGTCCTGGGAATATGTGATGACTTATCCGAACCACTAAGCTACCAGTCTTGGTATGAAGCCGGCCTAGAGCGGGCAGGCCAATTGTGGAGAAATAAGGCTTTCATAACCATACAAGAACTCGAGGAGGCACTCAATATAGGTCCTCTATCAGTTTTCCAATATCACAAGAGAAGTGGAAGGACCAGCTGCAGAGGGACCTCACGCCTTTTGAAAAAATTCTGGACACCTGGACGGGCTCCAGAGGTTTGATAAGCACCATGTATAACGCCCTGATAACAACCAATATAGCCCCCTCAACCAAACTGAGGAACAAATGGGAAACAGACCTACGCAGACCCCTACACGACGAGTTGTGGCTGCGCATGTGCAGGCAGACAGCCAAATCATCAATATCATGTCAATATAAACTTCACACGCTCAAACTCCTCCACAGGTGGCAGTACAACCCGCTCAGACTTGCTAAAATGTATCAAGGGGTCAACCCGCAATGCTGGAGGGGCTGTGGCCAAGACGCGAACTACTGGCACATGTGGTGGGGCTGTAGCAAGGTACAGGCTTATTGGGATGAAGTCCTCAGTTGGATAAAAGATCTAGATGATGAGGACAGAGAGAAACATCCCATACTGGTCCTCTTTGGCTTAATTGAAGAAGACGAAATGATCCTAAAGGCCCCCAAGATGATCTTGGGTTTACTGCTGGCTGCAAGAGCTTGCCTCACAATGGCATGGAAAAGACCATCCCTCCCCACTAAGACGGAATGGGTGAATGTCGCACGAAACTTCTTCAGAATGGAGAGTTCGACCGTTGCTCTACACGGACATAGTACCTCGGTGGAAACCGAATGGGCTGACTTCCATGCACAATATATTACTTGAAAATTGGTGTGTGTAATGCCTTAGTTTGATCTCATAGAATCATCTGATGCCTGTATAGATAACATGTTGTTCTCATTTCTCTCGAACACTCGTGCCTACTGTTGTCATCCGAACTCTGTAAAGAACTTTAATAAGTAACAGAAGAAACGTCCCTGTTCGCATCTTGGACGCAACTGAAAGGGGGGGGTGATTGATGTTTGCGATGTTCTCCTTTTGCTGTTACCAGTATATCACATGCCACACTCTTATATGGTTTCTTTTGTATTCAGATTATATGTTCTTTTTCCGCGCACATGCTTGCATTGAAGAGGTGTCTCTGTTTTACCTGTAAAAACCAATAAAACTGAAATTTCAACAAAAAAATAAAATATATAACACGTAATGCATTGGTACTGACAATGAATATATGTACATTATAACCCAGAGCAGCTTAATGATGTAATCAAGAACCTACGTACAGCCCTGATGAAGGTTCTAAACCGAATGCATTGGCAAAATTGTATATTTATGGCTCAAGATGATCGCCGAACACTGAATATTGCGAATAATTCCTATTGCATAAACGGGAATGTGATTAAAACATTCCTGCCTTTAACTTATAACTGAAGTTTTGATTTTGAAAGTGGGATATATACATTTTGAAGAAAAATAGTTTGCTGCAAATTTCAGCCCTCTAGATTGGGGGCCAACTGAGATGCGTCAGTGATAATAAGGCAACGTTGCCTTGTTTTTTGTTTTGCAGTTTAAGATGTCCTTGTGCTATAGGACCAGTTTTGAACTGACAGCTCCAGGCTAAAACTTTAAAATAGTAGCTAACAGTTTTTGAACATTTAATTGGAGAGAATAAAAACTTAGTGGTGCCCACCGCTCCTGTATTTTTCTAGTTTTTTTCCTCAGCACAATTGAGATGGAGGCACACCAATTTTGAATTTTTCAATACAATTCTAAAATTAAATAAAGAATGTCATTTACAGAGATTGAGGCTCTGACAAACAACAGAGCAGATACGTTGGGCTCCACAACAGAAGAAGCAGATACAATACTTGGGCTAATTAAGGACAGTGGGTTTGGAGCAAGCAGCACGAAGAAACAGGATCCTAAATAACACATTAAACAATTGGAATATCTTATACATAAAGAAATAAACCGCAAATTACATGCTATTACGCTAGGGAGGTACCACAAGAGCCAAAGGATTCCAAGAGGCCTAAGAATACAATTGCGACCTACATTGTGCAAAGAGAGTAAATGTTTTGTCAAAAAATGGGAGGGCATATTAAATAAATGTTCCCTGGACCTCATATTACTTACCATTAAGGAGCTAGCAAACAATCTGGCAGACCTCGACAATGAAATCCAAGAAATAGAAAAAGAGCTTGTAGCAACATTGAACAGAGAATAAGTTGATGTAATTCTGGAAGAAATTAATGGTAAACTAGCAGAATATAAGGCGGAACTCGAAACCAAAAAGATTTGAAAATTCAAAAGAGACACATATGACTATCTAAAAGATGAAGTCTATACCTGGATGGATAAATATGGTCCTCCAATAAGGAAACCTAAACCTACAAATACCAGTGAGACGTCCAGTTCAGGAACAGACACAGAAAGAGAGTCAACTACCGTAGAAAAAGACAATCTCGGAGCAGCCTCTGGACACACAAGATCCTCGGAAATACCCACAAGAGAGAGAACAGCTTTTTTAGAGAAAGGCAGAAGCCAACAAGAAGGGGGAAGAGAAAGACTAAGAGGAAAACCAAACACAAGGCTACAACAAAAGAAAACATTGTGATAAACCTATCAACAAGGATATTGACGATTCAAGAAACACAAACACTACAGAAAGGCCTACGTTTTGTGCCAACATATGACAGTACACTTTTTGAGGCTAAAATTGAATTATACAAACTAATTAGAAAAATGAAGCTAAAAGTGTTTTTCAGCGAATTAGAACAAGAGGAATTAGGGAACAAAAAAGAAGAAGTACTGAAAGAATTCAGGAGTAAGATCACCTTTATCCCTCCCATCAGCATTCCACAGAGACATTTTTCAGAAACAAGTGACAAGAGATTTTGAAAAAATGCACTTGAAGTCTAATACTAGACGTAATATGAAACCACACGAATTGAAATTAATACAAGACCCATATTGGGATTTGAGCATTACAATAAGAGCTGCAGACAAAGGTGGTGGTCTAGTACTGTTGAACACGACAGACTATGAGGCAGACTGCAAAAGACAGCTTGGAGATATTTATACCTATGCACAACTAAAGCATGATCCAACAACAGAAATCAAACAGAACTTGGCAGAGCTTTTGGATAAAGCGAAAGAACTCAAATGGATAAATCACCACACAGAAAAATTCTTGACTAACCCACACCCACGGATACCACATTTTTCCACATTTTTATACTCTGCCAAAAGTGCACAAAGACACAAAGATTCAGTCAAACCTCCAGGGAGACCAATCGTCGCAGGGATAAACAGCATCCTAGAACCTCTTGGAAAATATGTAGGCTATTTTCTACAACCTCTAATTCAAGAAACAAGCACATACATCAGAGATTCTACACATTTTTTGCAACAGCTGAATTCAATACCATTTGTCTCTAAGAACATCTGCTTCACAATCGACGTTAAGAGTTTGTATACGTCAATCCCACACGATCTAGGCAATGAAGCTGTAGAATGGATACTTCTTAAAACAGATGAAATACCAGCTGAAAAAGAATTCATAATGGCACTCCTCGAATTTATCAGTAATAATTCATACTTCAGATACAAAGACAAATACTACCTGCAGGTAGCTGGCACAGCTATGGGAGCCACCATGGCTCCCTCTTATGCTAACTCATTTATGCACAAATTTGAAACTGAGAATGTCTTGCTTAATCATCGGTGGAAACAACATCTAGGGATCTGGATCAGATATTTTGATGATATTTTCGGAGTATGGAAAGACAGTGAATCAGAGCTACTTGAATTTTTTAACTACCTGAACAGCAAGGATGCAAGAATTCAGTTCACACATGAATACTCCAGGGAAAGCATACATTTTCTGGATGTCCAAATCAAAATAACTAACACAGAATACCAAACAACTATCTTCCGAAAACCTACAGATAGGAACAATTTGCTTCAACGATTAAGATTTCATCAGCCAGTCTGATCAAAAATCTACCATATAGCTAGATGCTCCATGTAAAGAGACTAGTGAGTGATCCTATAGAATATGAAAAGGAAGTCAAGGAAATGGGCAAAAGGTTTTTGGAACGTAGATACACAGAAGAAGAAGTGACCGCAGCAGCAACACGCATAGCGACTCAAGACAGAGAAGATTTATTGAAAACAAAAACCAAGAAAGATGATGTACCTCCCTTAGTGTTTGTGTCCAAATATTCGAGACAGAGCGACCAAATCAAAATGATTATCAAAAAGCACTGGAACACAGTGACCTGCGATCAACGAGTAGAACATCTATTCAAAGAGATCCCAACATTTGCCTATCAACGGAGTCATAATCTCAAGGATAAACTTGTAAAGACCAGGCCAACAAAAAAGAAGAAGGTTACCAACAGAATTGGCACTTTTCCCTGTCTAAGTTGTAGTAATTGTGGCTATATTATGAAAGGCGATTCCTTGAAACATCCGTACACAGGTGAAACAATAAAACTGAAGAGTTTTGCTACATGTGACTCACAAAATGTGACATACACCATAAAATGTTCCTGCGGCTTACATTATGTTGGACAAACCGTGAGAATGGCAAAAACTAGATGGAACGAACACAGATCCTGTATACGTAACAACAACAAAACTTCTGCTGTGGCAAGACATGGGCATGACAAGAAACATAACTTGGCACAGATTCGATTTGCTATTCTTGAAATAGTAGATAAGAGAGATCCACATGAAAACTTCCAAAAAACGATGGATCAACGAGAAACATTCTGGATCGACTGTCTGAGTTCCCTGAAACCAAAAGGAATGAACGAAGAGATAAATTTCATGTGTTTCTTATAAATTAGATTTTCCTATTTTGTACAATATAGGCAGATGGTAACAAGTGTGGGTCGGGGTCTAGTATTTTGAGACCCGGATATGAAACCCACTGGGTTTGATGCTTTGACCATTGACAAAGACCCTTGAAGCATTAACAAATTATTTTCTTTAAATGTAGATTTGCTCTGGGCAAGAATTTCTGTGATTCGCACTATGGTTCAGATGTGCGTAAATAGCTTTAGAAGCAAAACTATTGTTGGTACATATGCTTTACAAAATGAGATTTGTGATTGTTTTTTGCTGCATACTCAGTGCCAGACTCATTGCCTTTGGTCCATAAACATATGAGCATAGAATAGGCAGATATGTACGCAATGGTTAAAGGGAAGGCCTACTACTACTACTACTACGTGGAGTAGTAATGAATTTCGTTCTTCCCATCATCTCCTGGAGAATAAGGTCTGCGTGCTCTATTGTTCAAAAAAATGTTTAAGAAAAGAAATGCAGTCTTTTAGGAATGTTTGATTACAAAAGATTTATTATCTATCTGTGCTTTTCAATCAAACCCATTGCCTTCAGTCCATTACACATGAGCCGGAAATAGGTTTTAAGTACACTATTCAAAGCAATCTACTATCCATTAGTTTCATGTAACTTTAGTCATTGGAGTCTGTGAACGCAATAGAGACCAGCACCACTCCTCTTTTTAGTTAATAATATCACAATATTCTTGAAAGCTCCGACAGCACAATATATAATACAGGATTTCCAGAAAATGTTTTGGTGTTAGATACAGCAGCAGTCAGCACCCACACTTTGTTATAAATTTTATCCAGTATGTACACATCTGAAAATACGTTAAAATTATTTTTGACAGCTCAGTTACAAGTGTAACAGATCACGGGAACCTAGAACAACACAGAGGTTGTCATGGAGACTTTCCCGCCCCAGGGTAACCACCCGGGGGTGGGACGCGAGGCGTACGTGCTCCGGCATACCAGCTGGATCACGATGCCTCGCAACCGTCTCCATGACAACCTTCAAAAGCAGCAGCGAGGCACGCGCGAGCACGGCTCTCTTCGGCTTGCAGGACAACGCTGGAAATCGCTGGAAGTGAAGGTAAGCATCGGCGATGATGCGCCACATGATCGGCCCGATCAGTAATTACACGGAAGAGTGGCTGACCTATATTCATGTTTCCCCAGCAGAGACAGGATTGATTTATGCGTCTCTTTACGCATTTGAAACACATGCAGCAAAATTGCCGTAGGCGTTCCTACACGGAACAAGAAAACGATAGCCCCTGAGGCTTGAAATACATCACAGAGACAGCGTTTTTTATGCGATCAGGTAGGACACAGTTTAGGATTTAATAATCCAAGCACATACAGTAAACAATGTTGAAACTAAAATATTACTTTTTGTTTTTCATTTCTCTGGCTCATCTTTTGAATGTTTGTGGGACAGCATTAATGGTATGTGTTAATTTGTTAAAAATATAACACGTAATGCATTGGTACTGACAATGAATATATGCACATAATAATCCAGAGCAGCTTAATGATATAATCAAGAGTCTACGTACAGTCCTGATGAAGGTTCAAACGGAAATGCATTGGCAAAATTGTATATTTATGGCTCAAGATGATCGCCCAACACTGAATATTGCGAATAATTCCTATTGCAAAAACGGGAATGTGATTAAAACATTCCTGCCTTTAACTACATGGTTATTGTTGTGATGCTTTCCCCAGGTAGCAGGGAGCTTGTACCAAGTGCAAGTAGAATCCTCACTACATGGCGTTCTATATGATGTCATGGAATCTTAGTTGTTGTTCCTTTGTTTACGTTCTATTTGTCAATGCAGATATAAAAACTAAGGCACATACTACACCAAATGCTGCTTTGGTTTCCCTAGACCAGTTCAGCAAAAGGACAAGTAAATAGCTTCATGTCACCTGTAAGACACATTGTGAAAGGCAAATCGACTAAGAACACATACTACATTAAAAGAAACAAAACATCAGAGTACATCAATGATTACAAAATAATCATTGCCCTCTTGTGGAATGCAAACATAGATGTGCAGTGCATTGCAGACAAGTCCACTGCTGTTGCACGATATGCACAGCCTACTTAACCAAATCCAAGAAAACAGAGCTGAAAGACCTCTGGGATGACATATCATCTGACAAAACACTGTCACAAAAATTGTACAGCTTTAGCATAAAATGCTCTCCCATAGAGAATGTGGTTGCTACAAAGCTGCAGACCTTTTAACATGAACAGCCTTATATGGCAAATCAGAAACATAGTCTGGCTAAGCCTTGGTCCTGCTGCATCCAGAAAAAGAGTGTTCAAATCGTACCAAGACATAGAAACAATAGCCAAAAATGATCCCAACATCTAGGACATTTTGAAAAACAATTTATTGAACACATAATACCAAAACAGGAGTACTGCTTTCGAAACCATGTGTCTATACCACATGGCCCAACATTTCTCGTACAAGAATAAAATTAAAACAGGTGAAAAAAAAAAGCTAAATACATAGTCAAATGTTGTCAAGGCAGCCTGGTTAAACTTACCAAACCCAGCCTTATTAATCATATGAAGCTGAAAGCAGTATAACAGATATGAATTTCAAGTTGTACAAAAACATGTTGGAGAATGAACATGAACAAGAGGAAGAAGTGGAAGCACAGCTAAATGAAGACACTCCTGAGGGCAGTCAACCTTCTGTTACAGGAATCCAAGAACCACTTGGAGTGCCACTCACAATAAATGAAGCAGAATTGGCCATGACTGAAGTAGAAAACACCATGGGTCTCATTACGACCCTTGCGCTGATGGAATGAAGGGAGCCGGTACGGGACCGAACCCCTTCATTCAGTCAGGGCTGACTACGAGGTTTCCCTTTGCGGGACCCGGATCAGACGTCTGGTAAACCCAGATGTCTTTTCCGGGTCCTGCCAGGGGAAGAGGGAGGTAACAACGGGACACTTGTAATGTGCCTGTTGTTACATCCCTCCCCATTCCCATTAAGCCCTATGGGGGCGCAAATGGGAATGGGGAATGGTTCCTGCAAGGGGGACCTACCCTATGTCGGAAAGACCCGGTAAGTCCCCATTGCAGGAACCCGGTAATAGAGCCTGGTTGGAGGCCTCCAAACTCGTAATGAGGCCCCATATGTCAGTATGAGGAATCTGAAGAAAACCTTGCTCTGCTGAAATCAAAACTCAATGCTGAACAACGTAGCATTTTCCTGGAAGTAACTAAAGAAATTGAACATGGTGTACAACATGAAACTAAAACTTGTAACTGTCAAACTTATAAACCTGTACTCCTACATGTAAGTGGTGAAGCTGGATCAGGCAAAACATTCTTAATAAAAATCATCAGCAAGTACCTCCAAAAATTGACAAACAACAAGCTTTCAGCTGTTGTAACAGCCCCCACAGGTTTAGATGCCTACAACAATGGTGGTGTTACTTTACACGGATTGCTGCTCCTTCCAGTAGAACACCAAACAAAGTACTACAAACTTTCAGCAGAGGTTGCTATGGAGCTCCACAGTATTCAGAAACAAAATTAAATGCTCTTAATAGACTAGGTGAGCATGGTCTCCAACCTAATGTTGGCTTTGATTCAACTCAGATTGCAAGAGGTTCTTAAAACGAACTACGAAGAACTATTTGGAGGAAAACGCGTTATTGTTTTCAGAGATCTTCTTCAATTAACACCAGTGAACCTATTTTTAAAACCTTAGGACACAAACTGTGCTGTAACACACTTGACAGCAATGGACATGTAAATCTCTGGCAAAAATTAACAATACAGAGAACTAACTCAAAACATGGGTCAGTCTGCAGACCTCACCTATACTAACATTTTGGAAAGCATTCAGATTATGTCCTTTCTATGGATGCACAGTCTTTCTTAAATAGTAGACTCATCCATGAGCTATACAGGCATAACACATCTGCTGCTGATGTCATGGAACAATTAGCACACAAAAATGTGAAATGTATTTTCTTAATGCCAACCCTAGTGTTACGCTCACCTGACTCCCACGGAGGCGCTGGCCAGGATCGTGCTGCTGTGACCTATTGTAAGGTTTTGCGCGGGGCTCAGAAGATGGACTGGACCGGACTCCCAACTCCTGCTTGTCCGGCTTGCAAAAGTATCCTTCTGTAGGCGAGAATAAGGGATTAACTGTCTGCGGGGAATGCTACCAGCCTCCCCCTTTCCCCTCTCACCCTCCTCGAAACCCTTCTGTGCTTCCCGTGGCGTCTCACCTTAGGGTCTTGAAGGGCGAGCTCTCCTTCCTGCTTCTGATGCAGGGGCGCGTTGGTATCCAGTTACTTCACTGGATTCTTGGTTTTATGAGAACCAAATTTGCTTGGCTTCCAGGTAGGTTCCTTGAAAGGTTCCCCTTTTGTCCTTGCATCAATATGCTAATGTCAATGTCTTTTTCCCCATAGGGGCCGGGGTACGGAATGCCGGGGAAAAGGCACCGACCCGAGATGCGAGGTGCAATCCCTGTAGAAATCAGGTAAGTCTTGATGAGCGTTTTTGGGTAATGTCTTTTCATTCGCTCATTGACGCTAATGTCTTTTTCCCCATAGGGGCCGGGGTCCGGAAACGCCTGGATGCGGCGCGGACCTGAAATGAAGAGGGAATGAACCAACAGGTAAGTCTTAACATGGAGGTTTAGGTTTCCTCATTCCCTTCTCTCTCTCACCTTTGCTCTTGTCTTTTTCTCCCTAGGCGTGGAAGCGTGGCTGCGAATCTGGGTGATCGCTGCTGAACATGGAGGAGCCCTGTGAAGGTGAGTGGAATGTGGCGCTGCGGCGGTCGATACGATGTGCTTTTAAATTAAGTGTCTTCCTTTGCAGGATCGTCGGCGAGCTGACTCCGGAATGCGGATCTTGCAGGTAAAGTCTTTTCCTTCTCCTATTCTCTCTTTCTCTTCCTTTGTAGGTGATCAGGATGCTGGCAGGCGTGGCAGAAGTCCGAATGCAGGAGCAAACACGGTGAGCGTCCAGCTGCTAGATGCAGAACAACGCGAAGCATGTGCTGCTCTTGGGGTGTGGTTTAAATAGCCTGTAAAGTAGTTCCAGGTATGTATCCTTCCACTCAGGTATGTAATCTTCCTAAGACCACACCCGAGTGATAAAGTAGTCCAAAAGATAAAGTAGTCCCATTCAGTCCTCAAGAGGGCCTGGATGTAGCAGCACGGTCTGCTTCAGGTAAGTGCACATTAAAACACTTACACACATGTCTTGCTTTATGAGCCTGGCGCCTAAGGCGCCAGGACTGGGGTCCAGAATGAGCCTGGTGCCAAAGGCGCCAGGACTGCGCCCAAAAGGCCCCAACTTGGGCCCGCTGAGACGTTCTTGGGGAAAATGATGTCTGCCTCTGGGGTTGCTGGGCTGGGCCTGGCTCCTTGGAGGTAGGCATCATGACACCTAGCAAGCTAAGCACAATTCAATGAAACAATGTTAAAAATAGAAATGCAACCAATACTGTAAATGAACTCCACAGACTAACTGGAAGTGCACAATATGACACTGCCTATATGTCAACAAGCCTCTGCACGACTAAATGCCTTTGAAAACTGTATCTTCAACGCAGCTGGTTTGGAAAAAATGTTAACATTATGTTTAAACTGAAGAGTAATGCTAAAACGTAACCTTGACGTGGAGAAAGGTTTAGTTAATGGAGCACTTGGTACAGTTGTTGGCTTCCAGACATATCCACGTGACAACAACATTCAGTTTGTCCAACATCCACTTTGACAACCTTTCAGAAGTTAAAAGGATAGGATGCAGCCTGATTCCTGCTTTTCAAATGTATATATGTATGCAGAGAACAGTTTTCTCTGTCTCTTCCATATGCAGTAAATATATATAAATCGGAAGGTCTACCCCTAGATCAGGCATTGATTGACATTGGCAGCACAGTCTTTAAAGCAAGTATTTGTTACGTAGCACTGTCATGGCTACGTACACTTGAAAGACTATTTCTAGTCAATTTTGTTGCAAACAAAGTCAAGGCTGACATTCCTCGCATCACAGAGTACAACAGACTACTTGCACTCTACACACCCCTTCTTAATATGTACACTGTTACTCAAAAAGGAACACTTGTTAAAAGAAAATGAATGCAAACTGAAATTGTAAGCGATCTCCCAACAGTACCACCACATAAATTGAAAGCAGCTGCTACTCCATCAAGTAGCACAACCACAGAATGATGTAGTGAAAATGCAAATGCACACCCAACAGCACAAATAAAGAGAAGTATATATAAAAAAAAAACAAGTGGAGCTCCAGTCGGAAACAGAACTGTCAGGTCCATTCACATTTTCCAACACAACCGGTGTAAATTGCTATGCAAATGTAGCAATCAATGTTCTCTTCCAATTGTTGAAAACATCTACTTCAATGGTACTTGAACGGCACAGACCACTTGTGTTTGCAAATGCTACTCCTTCATTGAAATGCAACAAACAATCCTGACAACACTTACAGTGTCTCAGGAATAAGGCAGGAATTGGACTACTGTGCAGGAATGTTGAGATTCACCATAAACACACAAGAAGATCCACAAGAATTTCTAATGTACTTACTGCAAGTGCTCGAAAGTAAAAACACACCTATAAATGAAATCTTCCAGATTTCATACATGTGGAAACATACATGCACTATCTGGAGTCATGTGGCACAGAAGCAAGTCCCTAATGAGCACTTTGTGTATGTATCTATACCTAATTGAGAATCCATTCCATTTCAGCAGCTAGTGCAAGTTGCAAATATGGCATATTATGTACGGTTTGCAATTCAGATAATCATTCCACCTTACACATAAACTCACATAGCCAATACGTAATAGTAATGCTTTTAAGATACAACCTAGGTGGTACCAAAAACAACTGTAAGCTTACTAGCTTTACACACGAGCAGGTATTGCGTGGCAGGAAAACCTTCACAACAGTAGACATAATCTACCACATGTGTGTCACTACCAGTGCAGGTCGCTAAACTGCATACATTAAAAAGAAATGTGGGTGGTTTGAATGCAATGATACTTCCATTACTCTGAAGTAGAGAATACCAGCAAATATAGCAAATGCCTACTTAATATTCCTGAAACCAAAATGTACTCACTGACCTATAAAAGTATCATAGCCTACTGCCCGATAGCCACCAACAGGTATGTAACTGCAAATGAAAAATACACTTTTGCCCTGTGAAACAGTAACAACTTACCCTACACCAACTGGCCCTTGAGCACTTCAGTTGCGCTGCTGTACAGTTTTTCCCCAATGACCAATGATTATAGACACAAACAACTACAGTGGAAAACACACACTAATATTGTTTCACCCATAGTATTTAAAAGGTACTGAGTATGAGGGTCTACAAACTGTCCTCACTAACTTGTAAAACTACCAACTGTTAGAATAAGACAACTGCACTAAAACTCTGCCCATAGCACTGCAATGAATACGGCAACTGGCATCTAACTGCACCTATAATACTACAATGTCACTTGGCAATAGTGGAAAACTTAAATCCACCAACAGGGATGAAGGTGCTTCAAAACATATCCTGCAAAACTGTGAAACTGTGAACAGTTGGAATACGCCAACTGCAACCGTAATACTGCAATATTACTTCCCATTACTACAAAAGTTAAAATCCACCAGCAAAAATGAAAGTTCTTCTGAAGATGCCCTTCAAGACTCATAAAGTATCAACAGGTAGAATACACCAACTGGTATCTCAGTACACTCAACATTCGACAATGTTACTTCAAGCTGTCAAACTGATAAAATCCACCTTCAAGAATTAAATTGCTTCAAAAGATACCCTAGAGAACTGTGAAACTAGCAACAGTTTGAATACACCATGAGTTATCTAACTGCCCCCACAATACTGCAATATTAGTTTTCAATAGTACAGTACTTACAATACACCAACAGGAATGAAACTGCATGAACGGATAGTGTGAAAAAGTGAAAAAGGATGAACAGTTAGAATACACCAACTGGCATCTAACTGCAACCATGCCACCACCATTACCGAAAAGCAAAACACATACACCATTTCAATACCTCCTACTGCAACAGAGCTTGTAACAGCAAAACCACGTAGATGTGCACCTTAAACATTCCTGTACATGCTGCACACTTCAATGAAACATAGTGTGACACGTAACATCAAATAAATTTACTAGCTCATGGATCCCACAGACACAATGATTATACAACCCAACACAGGAATGGAGCACATTGCACGTTAAACTTGTTTGAAGCATAGTATTTGTAATGTACTCATTAGGAGGGTCCACAAAGTACATGAATATGTGAATTTGTGTACAATGCGACATTATGACGTACCTTCCCTAACATGTTATGCTGTTTTTTTCACAGACAAATGAAACACAGATTTCTCCTGCATTTCCACATGTAACAAACAAAATGTGTGCCCACAATGGCACAATATTCAAAAGTGCTATTTCCACTAGTATTCTGTCACTGTGTTCCAAAAAGTATGCAGTGCCTGGACAGTATGTATAGTGAGTATACGCTTATCACTGGTATGCTTCTTTGTAATGGGCAAATTGCATTTCTATACACATTTTTGTGCAATGCTTATGCCAGTGAGCACATTCTTGGGTGCATGCCCGTATTAGGCTGTGGTGGTTGTGACCAGCCCCTAGACTCTTGGGTGCATGGCCTGTGACATATGGCCTCTGGCCATGCACCAAAGAGTCTAGGGTCTGGCCACAACCACCACAGCATAATACGGCCATGCACCCAAGAATGTGCACAGTGGCATAACCCACACACAACAATCAACCCTTACCTTCCCAATTTGAAGACCATCTGCACATATTGAAGGAGCCCACCAACCCTATTTTCCCCAATGCCAAAAGCACCATAGCATGCAGACTCCTCTCCCCTACTGTAAGAATCCCTCATGCGGTCACCAAATAAGCCCAAACAGGTTTGTGCAACTGGTCTCCGAACACTAGCTACTGCAATAGTTCTGGGTAAAGTCTTGGTTGCATGGCAATATGATAGTGAAGTCATTCTGCCAGTGCCTAGATTCTTCAATGGATGGCCTATTTTAACCTATCCAAACATCCTCCTATAATCTACATTCAACTCCCCTAACCAAATGAAGCCTTCCTGCATTCACCACATAAGCTGTCTGCTCAAAGGCCTGGTCTATGCACTACTGTGCACATATTATAGTATTTTTTTTTCAAATAGCCGAATTCCACTTCGGAACACATACTATTACAGTACTTGCAGCCAGTGGCCAGACTCTTGGGTGCATGGCTCGGGCCATGCACACAAGAGTGTAGGAGCTGGCCACAACCACCCCAGTATAATAGATCCATGCACCCAAGAATCTGGCCAGTGACCACAACCCACACACATAAGCCAGCCTCTAGAGGCCCTGTCCACTTCTGTACACATACTATTGCAGTACTTGCAACCAGTGGGCAGACTCTTTGGTGCATGGACTCCGGGTTTAGACCCAAGAGTGTAGGGGCAGGCCACAAACACTACAGTATAATACAGCCATGTATCCAAGAATATGGCCAGTGACCACAACCCACACACATAAACCAACCGCCCAAGGCCCTGTCCACTTCTGTACACATACAATTACAGCACTTGCATAAGCCAGCCGCCCGAGGCCCTGTCCACTTTTGGACACATACTATTAGAGTACTTGAGGTCAGTGGGAAGACTCTTGGGTGCATGGCCTCTGCCCATGCACCCAAGAGTGGAGTGGCTGGCCACAACCATCACAGCATAATACAGCCATGCACCTAAGAATCTAGCCAGTGCCCACAACCCACACACATAAGCCGGTGTCATGATTCCTGCCCCCCATGTCGCCAGCCCTCTAATATGTCAGGCTGGAGCCAGGCCACAATCACCTACATGGTCCTCAAGGCCCTCTCCATCCCTCCAAAGACCGATCGGAGTCAGACTTGGCGCTTGTGGCACCAGACTCAATCACTCCCATAGGATAACATTGGGGATTGGACTTGTACTGCATTGATGGGGACAAGATGGATGCCCCCACATATTTAGGTTCCCAGAACTGCATGTGAAGTCTAGTCTTTTGGGTGTGGTTCAGCCCAGAGACACCTGAGAAACCCAGAGACTATTTAAGTCACGCCCAGGCTGAGAAACATGCTTTGTGTTTTCAGCACCTGCAGCGTGACACTCACTGTGTTCGGATCGGTCTCCATCAGGCCTGCATTTTTCTTCTGCGCTCAGCTCCTGCAAGAACAAGAACACCGTTAGGAACAGCATTACCTTGCGGCGCTTCTGCTCATCGTTCATCGCTCCTTCTGTTCTGCGGGCATCTTCGGCGGTGTCATTCCCATCCCGGCACACCGCTTCCTAAGGAAAAGGGAAAGACTGTACGAGCTTCAAACGCTTACCTGAATCCCAGCCGCTCTGGGGGAACGCTGTCTCCTGAACTTCTCGTCCATCTGCAAGAGGGAAAAGACACTCCAGGTTAGCGTGGAAACATCTAGAGGCACCGCATACTGTGCTTACTCACCGCATTTCTTCTTCATAACTGGCATCCACGCTGAAAACGTTGCGCCACCTAAAAGACGCAGAAAAAGAACTCAGTTCAATACAAATACGAAAGGGGTGCATCGCGCATCGAGCTCTCCCTCACCTTCAGCGCTACTCATCTCAGCAGCACGCCGCCATCCCGGGACGCCGGCCATCATCTAAGGAAGGAAAGGAACGAAGTTAGAGAACTGTTCAAAAGACTCATTATACTTACCTGTCAGACTCTTGCCAGTGAAGTAACTAGGCAGCAACAAGCCTGCATCAATCAACACACCCCTGCGCTGAAAGCAGGACGGAGAGCACACTTTCCAAGATAACAAGGTGAGCTGTCAATCAAAGGGAAGGGTTGGACCCCGGGGAAGAAGGGGTTCAAGCACACAGAGACAATAGGGAGTTAAACTCTACCAATCCTGTGTTTCAGGCCCAGTCTCCAGTCGAGTAGACTGCAGGGAAGGGTTTGAGGTCATAAGAGGTCAGAAGAGGCTGAGTGACATCCCCGTGGATACCAGGTGAGCGTTACAGCCAGCTGCCAGAGGCCCTGTCCACTTCTGTAAACATACTATTGCAGTACTTTTAGCCATTGGGCAGACTCTTGGGTGCATGGCCACAATCACCATCTTTCACTCCCCCACCCTTCCCAGCCCCTCTTCCCAACACCAAATACCCCAAAACATGCATGAATATGAAAATATGAAAAAGAATACTAAAAATTATAAAGAGGAAAAAACAAATCCATACCTCGTCCCTGGCTTTTATCAACAACACAACCTCAACAATAACAGTAGAAGAGGAACACAAAACGAGCAAAGATTCCACAAGAAATTTGTGTCATTTTCAAACTCATCCAACAGCAGCAACAAATACTGGTACCTCAACATCAACAAAGAGGTTGTTTGTACAATCCAAATCGACTTTCACCCCGTTAACGTCAGTGGTATGCCCAGAGATCTTATCCTTCGAAAACAAAATCTTCAGAGAAATGGAATCCATTTATAAAACCAAGAATTACTACAGAGATAATCTAACGTGACAGGAAAGGAAGGCATTGATTAACTTGGAAAAACATGAAGATTTCCTGGTGAAGCCAGCTGACAAAGGTGGGGGAATTGTGCTATGGGGAAAGGGCCTGTACGAAAATGAACTGCAGAAACATCTTAACGATGCACATTTTTACAAGAAACTAGATATGAATCCAATTACATGTATATCAAAGAGATAAAAAGCCTGATGCTATATGCTGCAACACAAGGTTGGATAGATGAAGATGAGAAGTCTTTACTCAACAAAGAACATACAGTGATGCCAGCTTTTTATTGTATCCCAAAGATACACAAGCACAAAACCATACCACCAGGAAGACCGATAGTGTCAGGGATAGGCTCACTTTTAGCGCCGTTGTCCATATACACTGATATATTTCTACGACCATTTGTTAAGAAAATGAAGTCCTTCATTCAAGATACCACAGCAATGATACACCATCTAGCAACCATCAAACTGGAACATAACAACATTCTAGTCACCTTAGATGTCGTATCGCTTTATGCAAGCATTCTGCAGAAAGAATGCATAGATGTACTGAAGACTTATCTAGATAGACGAACAGACATGTCTACTAGTGCCAGTGCGATAGTTCATCGGGTTGAGCACTCGCTGCTGCGATCTAAGCGTGATCTGCAGGTCGCAGGTTTGAATACCGGGAAGGCCAACTCAGCCTTTCATCCTTCCGAGGTCGATAAATGAGTACCAATTTTGGTTGGGTGATATTGTATGTAAATATGTGCTCTGTAAAGCGCTTTGGATCAAGGCGCTATATAAATAACACATCATTATCATCATCATTTTCATTACTCCCACGTCATTCATTTTGGAGTATATTTGACTTGCACTAACCAAAATGTTCTTCATGTACCAGGGACTATATTATCAACAAATATGAGGAACAAACATGGGGTCGACATTCACACCAGATATAGCGAACTTGTACATGGACAACTTGGAAAACACGTTCATCTACAATGATAATAACAGGTACAAAACACAGATGATCTGCTGGTTCCGGTACATTGATGACATTTTCACAGTATGGAGAGGAAAGGAAATTCAACTACAAGAATTCCAGACATGGCTAAACAGGGTAGACCCATGCATAAAGTTCACTATGCAGTATGACAAGAGTAACATACCGTTCCTAGACTTGGATATTCAGATTACAAGAGACAGCACTTTTTCTACAACATTATACAGAAAACCAACAGATAAAAACACAATGTTGTCTTTTACAAGTTTCCATCCACAGGCACTAAAAGAAAACATGCCATTCTGCAAATTTATGAGGACAGAGAAATTGTACAACACTACCAGATTTTGACCATAATGGGAAAGAACTTGAAAACCGCCTCAAAGTTTGTGGATACCCCCCACAGATTATCCGAAAAGCACTCAAAACAGTGAGGAACACCAACAGGGACGTTTGCCTAACTAAACGTCTAAGGGAAGAACACAAAGAGAAAATCACACGTGTAACCACTTTTACACCAATAACTAATGATATCAGGAGAGCCATCCTAACAAACTCGAAGATTTTACAAACGGACACCTTCAAACCAGAAGAACCTTGTTTCGCCTTCAAGCGGATCCAAAATGTAAAGGATCGATTAGTCCATACATATCTTAATCCGACAAGCAAGAAAAACACACAAACCAATCTGTGAAACCTTCCACCCGTAATAGGACACTTCAAGTGCTCGGTTTGCAGTTTGACCCAAGACCAAAAAGAAATCTCCCTAAATGGAATCATGTGGAAATACAGGACTTTTACAAATTGTCTAACAAAATGGAGCATATATGCCATAAAATGCCATTGCAACCTGTTGTACATAGGAAAGAGTAAACGTGACATAAGACAGTGGGCCTCATTACACGGACGGCGGTAAGGGTTAACGGTCACCGTTAATGGCAACAGTGACCGTTAACCCTTACCGCCGTACTACGAGGTCCCTTTGCGGGTTGGAGGAATTAACGCCTGCTTCTTGCAGGCGTTAAAATCCAACCTGCTAAGGGACCTCGGAGCTAATTACGGCACCGCAAAATTGCGGTGCCGTAATTAGCGCCTTCCCCATTTCCATAGAGCCCTATGGGGCAGAAATGGGAATGGGGAAGGGCAATGGCGGAAAGGGGATTTACCGCCCCTCCAACCTTGGAATGGGGCGGTAAATCCCCTTTCCGCCAAGGCGGTGCCGGTATTTTACCGGCATGAGCCATGGCGCTAATAGCGCCATGGCTCACCGCCTACCGTGTAATGAGGCCCAGTGTATTTGTGAGCATCGTTCTTGTCTAAATAACTTAATAGAGGACAAACCAATGGTGGCACACTTTATGAAAAAGCAACACAAAAACACAGAACTATGCTGGTTTGTCATACAAACAGTCAGCGCAAAACCAAGAGGAGGAGTCCGCGATCTGGCACTGAGAAAGCTGGAACAAAAATGGATCTACCATTTGGATACAGTAAAAAATTGATTGAATGTATCCATAGAGTGGAATTTATTTTTCTAATTAACCTACCATTAGTTAATTGAACATGGCATGATAATAAGATCAACACTAGACATTGAGACACTGTATTGCCTGTTCCAAATCAAATCAGACATGTGATGACAGTGGTGTGTGTGATACCTTAATAACCACACAATAAAATGTAATTTGCACAATCAAACCAACCACATATATATATGTAATGACAATATCTGTTGCGTTCTGTTTTGTGACCTTTATCGAAATCTGTATAACTGAATGTTCAAAATGTGCCTATGCTAATACATGTTACTTGACTACCTGGACCAGTCGCATTTGTAAGAATAAGATAATATTTTGTTGTTGTATTAAGGAAATCAAGTGTAATATGATGTCTAACCTGAACTAAAAATATGTGGCGAGAAGTGTGCCTCAATTGCTGGGTAATAGGAGCCAAAATATTTTATGAATAATGGCTACACCACACACACCGGTGTACACATACAACTAGGTTATTAACAGCACTGGGACTTCCCATGACGCAAATATCGCATTAGAACAAACACACATTGTTGAAACTACGTGTCTGAAGCATTTCCGCCACTGAACACAAGCGCTGATTTAACAGCTTCCTGTATATGTTGACACAGTAACAGACAGCTCATATCTAGACACAAGAATGACTAATCCCCCACACTAATGTGAGATGGGGGTTTAGATTATATTAAAGACAAGGAGGCGATTATTATGCATTACAATATTTACTCTGAAACCACAGCAGCAAAGAAAAACACTTTTACAAACAAAAAAGTTGTAACAAACAGAACTAAATAGAGTTCAATGTCAATGTAAGGGAGCTTCCCAATCCATCATGGAGGAAAGGTCATGCCCTGCAGGGGACCAATGAGCAGGGACCCTTCCTTATATAAGTCCATTACTCTAATCCCAATTCCTCTTTCTGTAGCTGTCTTGAACCAGATGTCGACTGCACAGATCAGATGATAAACGATGAAGGTAAATCCAGCGAAGCTCTCGTACCACGCACTCCATAACTTGTAACTGCGAGTCACACTCCTGATCAGAACCTCAACTCGTAGTTGAAAGAACAACAAGCAAGAAGGGTGGTTGGATGGGAAGAACAACAAGCCAAAGAATTTCTCTCTTGAACCACCTGTGTGCATACGTGTCATAACTGTCAAATCATATCAAATCAAGGGTGGGTGGGTAGGATAATAATCGCCTCCTTGTCTTTAATAGAATCGAAACCCCCATCTCACGAGGGGGATTAGTCATTCTATGACAAGACAGGAGGCTCATATTGTGCAAGTTCAAAGCCCTTGCATCCCATTAGTACAACATGATCAATATAATAGAACAATATAATAGAATAATATAATAAAATAATAGGAAAGAAAATGTTTTAAATGCTTTCATTAAGTCAGTCAGCAGACTGCAAGAGAATTGCCTAAGACTAGACTGCCCAAATAAGTGACTTATAAGGCATAGACAAATCCACTGCAAGAAAAACAGGAAGATGTGCCAATTCCAGCGTTCCTTACAGGCCACCAAAAACCTACTGGTTAAAAGAGGGGAAACATTGAACAAAGTTCTATATCAATATGTTAGGAAAAAACCCCATCTGAAATAAACTCCTTTGTTGTCCAATCAAACATTAAAACACTTAAATTCATACCCTCTTTGGGAACCTAGACAGCAAACCAAAGAAAAAATAAACACCAAGCTCTCCTAGAGATAAAGAAAGAACCCCATAGGGATGAAGGTTTTGTAGGCTCCATCCCATGCGTTAAAGGAAGGTATCGCATTGGAAACAGGGCATGTCACGTAACTACACTGGGGAACAAGTGGGAAAGACAAACCTTCATAAAAGGTAAAATGGGAGTAAAAAGCCATTTTATTAATTTGAAATAGGACAACCTATCCTGAGCTGAGCAGAAATGCAATAGCCTTAACCCACAATTGTCTTCAGACATATGTATATACTAAGAAGCAAATGGAAGAGAGGAGCCCCACCTGAGAAGCTAAACCTGTCCAACTGCCAACACAGAGACCTTCAGACCTCCTGAGCTCTTAAAGAACTCTGCTACCATGACAAAGGCAGATATTTACAACCTGACCCTTAAGAGGCCAAACCTGGCAAGGAGAAAAATGTTATCTTACAACCAATATTTACCATTATAGTGATAAGTAAACCCCTTTGTAAATATGCTCGGTGCTTGAACCTTGTTCCCTCCTCCGCGGTTGATAAAACCCCTAGAGGATCAAAAACTAAGTGAAGGAGGACTCCTAAATTCCAAAGTCTTAACAAGACTCTAAACTGCAAAGAGCTGATCACCAAACAGTTAAACTGAAGTTGCACACCAGAAGAGGTCTAACCTCTATTTTTCTATATTTCAGCTAATTTGAAGATCCTTGAAGCTCACAGCACCCTGAGCTGGCACCTTATTGCAAAACAACTCTTGTGAAAACCCAAAGGTCGACCTGTCATACAGGAGGCTAGGAGAATCAAGTCATTAACTAAATGTGTATCCCAGCCCTCTGGGAGTCACACTGGCAGACACCTTCTGATAGTTAATGTAGAGACGCTGGAACGCATTGTGATAGAGGGTCGTAATAACTTGGATGGGAGATTAGTATAACTCCCAGACCCCTCTATCCCCTCCAAGGGATATTGGGCCTTCCCAAAGGCGGAGAACCCTCCCTCACTTATCCAGGGAAAAACCGTGGAACCCAGAAGAAGGCTACCCTGAGGACCACATTAAAGCCCCGCTTTACACCCCTAAGAGAAATAAATACACTCTTGCACTTCTAACCAATCCCCTGACCGTGGACGGGCTCCGCGTAACTTATTGAAATACCAGGAATTAGGCAAAGGAAAGTAACTGACGGGAGGGAAATGCTTAGCGCGAGTCTGCACTGGTCACAAGCCTGAACTCCTGTAAAAACGGAACCCGAAACCATCGGGAGCATTCCAAGTGGTGTAAATCATGATGCAATCTCCCCCAGGGATGGCGGGAAAGGGAACGAGGGGGAAAAGGACTCTGGGATAACTATCATGCCCCACAAATGAAAGTTTGTGAAAGAAATCTGGGACCACTGTCCCCTCAACCCCTGAGGTCCGAGTCTTTGTATTTGTGTGAGGCTGACTGGTCATAAGGGAATCAGGGGAAGGAAATTAAGCACATGGTCCATAGCAAACAGCACTAATATAATACTACGACCCTGAAGTATACAAGTGGTTCTTATCACTACTATGAATGGGGTGTGGTGTGAGGTGTTCACTTATCGATCTCAGCAGGATAAAAGACTGATTTAGACCTTTCGAAATTAGGAACCTGTATCAGTAGGGTCAGCCCGGATGTGAAAACCAGCACTCTATTCGCCGTACTGTAGACAAAAAATATATATAACAAAAGAGGCTAAACAACGCTCTTGAGGGTACAGAAACCTGCTTGAACTCCCTGAGCAGAGGAGAATTGCAACACACCGTTAGACGGTTAGCTGAACCACAGGCCAAGCTTTGAGAGGAAAACCATGGGCAGGCATCATGAAGTTATTATTTGGCAACACATCTATCTGATACCATCAAGTGTTTCCAAACACCTCCTTCAAGTAGAAAATGGTTGCTTATCATGCAACAAAGCAGAACAGTTACCCTCGATCTGACCCTGTCTCCACCAATAGTCCAATAGAATAATGAATGTCCAATGGGACAAATCGAAAGGGAAAACACGTCCCCAACAAAGACCCTCAAGCCCTGCAGACCTCAATAGAGGCAACGCATCATCTTTTCCTTCCTCATGTTGAGAGAAAACACTGCGGCTTAAGCAGCACAGGTGTTAGGTGGAGAATTGATATCGGGAAAGCAAAACCTAAGGAAAGGACTGAGTTGTCCTGAAACTAACTAAGGTAAAGGGCAACAGAAGTTTAACTAAAAGACAAAGGTTAACACCAGTGTCTAAAGAGGAAGGTACAACCCCCCACATGGGTCTGTTTTACAACAACCTTCACACACTCTTTTCTTTAAAGTACTTTATTAATTATATAAAATAGACATATAAAACATCCAAAGAAGAGGGCTTAAGCCCTCACAGGGGTCCGAACCCCCGGCCCTTCTATAAGCTGCTACTTACTGAGCTATCCGGGCTACTGACAATTCTGAAAACGCAAATGTGTTCCATTCATCACTTAAACATATTGTTTAGCAAAAGAGTAAACTGAGCAAGTACACCTTAACTGCTCACCCTAGCAGGGTGTGGCAACCAGCAGTACACGAGGGGGTCCCTCGCAGTAGAATCCAGGCAAATCCTGAAACCGAGCAGGTTATGGCGTGCTTACAGAAATAATTACATCTGCCATATGCAGCATCTAAACAGACTGCCAACCTTAAGGGAGGAATACCCTGAACAATTGTGCCTCCAACTGCTCGCCCGAGCAGGGCGTGATAACCAGCAGTACACGAGGGGTAACCTTGCATTAGAACTCAGGTAGAAACCTGAAACCGAACAGGTTATGGCACACAAACTGTTAAGGTAATCACCAACGCCATATGCAGCACACCAACAAAGTTGCCAACTTTAAGTGAGGAATACACTGAGCAAGTGTACCTCAAACTGCTCACCCTAGCAGGGTGTGGAACCAGCAGTATACGAGGGATCACCTCGCAGAAAACACAGGCCAATCCTGCCACCAAGCAGGTGACGGTACCTTTCCAGGGAGGATAATGCCATCTGCCACCAGCAGCACCTAAACAAAAAAAAAAACTGCCAAGTTTAAGGGAGAAATATACTGAGCCAGTGTACCTGAAACTGCTCACCCCAGCAGGGTGTGGAAACCAACAGTATACGAGGGGTTAACCTCACCATAGCATTCAGGCAGAACTGAAGCCGAACAGGTTATGGCACCTACCATGAAGGCAAATCACCTATGCCCTGTGCAGCGCTTAAATAAATAAGAAAATAAAAAACAGCATGTTGGTAGCGTATGAGGCTCTTCAGTAGGCGAACTAGTGTACTGAAAATATCAATTTAAACACAAAATAAAATATCAATTTTTAAATATATATAAATACGTATATACATATATGTAAATACATGTACATAAACATATATATAAACACGCATCCATATGTGTAAACTGCCAATTGCGGGCAGCGAACCCAGGTCCCTCTGCATGGGAAACCTGCAACCTTCCCTTGGAGCTATGTCACTTGTGTGCTGAAACAGAAGCCTTCCTGGAACCATATACATATAAATATATTAATAAATATAACAAAGAAAACATGGAGGTGTTCAACTTAAAAGGGAGAGGGCACAGCTGCATGTTGTAGGAATGCTCAATAAAGAGCTTCACCAACGAAATTAGGGTCTATCAAAACTGGCTCCCAGCCGGATCCCAAGAACAGGCATAGCCTGTGCACATGATTTCATACGCGAGCAGCGTATAAATAGAAAAAACACACACACGGCACGTGTGAAGAAAAATGAAACTACTTGGAACTGAATTGCAGCCATGAGGCGCGTTGGTAGAAGCTGAGCTTCTTAAACAGACCGCGCGCGTCACCAACGGACATGTGGGCCATGCGCGCTGGCTCTGGGGACTGGAGACAGCAGCACAAGAGAAACCAACTTCCCCCAGGGGAAAAAGAATTCAAATACCATGTGGGCAATGCGCGCACTGACTCTGGGGACTGGAGGCAGCCGTGCGCAAAGAAAAACAAACTTCCCCGCGACGCCGCCTGAGTTCAATGAAGGGAGGCGAAGCGATTAGATTACAGTGAATGCGGCGAAAACGCCGCCCAGGGAAGACTAAACAATCAAACAATGTAGAAGTGGAAAGTCCCCAACGGAGCGCCACCGTGTCTCAACATGACCTGGCAGGCAGCGTTTGAACAAGAATACAGCACTCAGCCAATTTCCAATATGACATGAAAATACATGACCTTTTTACTGGGACAGTGCAATAAATCACCAAACTCGTTCCATATACATAAAATAACACTCTAAACTCCATAAATTCAACACTAAGGCAAGAACTAGGAGGAGTGACTTAGCTGTGGATTTCAGCAGCAAAGAAAGAGGAATTGGGATTAGAATAATGGACTTATATAAGGAAGGGTCCCTGCTCATTGGTCCCCTGCAGGGCATCACCTGTCCTCCATGATGGATTGGGAAGCTCCCTTACATTGACATTGAACTCTATTTAGTTCTGTTCGTTACAATTATTTTGTTTGTAAAAGTTTTTTTCTTTGCTGCTGTGGTTTCAGAGTAAAGATTGTAATGCATAATATGAGCCTCCTGTCTTGTCATAGAATTGCTTTAGCAGCTACGTATCAGTGCTCATCAAAGTACGTGATTCGTACATACATCTAATCAGGTTAAAAGATGGATAAACAGAGCCCACCTAACTGATGTTATGAAGTGCGATACTGAGGGACGAGATATCGGCACCACCTATAACAAACACTAGGTATACATTAATTAAGTCCTCAACAGCACTAGGGCATCTGATTACGTGAGAATAACATTAAAGGGAAAAACACAGTTCTAATATTACGTGTGTAATTCTTTCGGTAACAGAAGATAAGTGCCAATATAGCAGCCTGGCACATATTTCGACATAATAGCAGGCAGCTGGCATGGAGATATGACTAAAGTGACAACGAGTCATTGCTGAGCAACGCACGAGACACGTGCACACACCCAATCAGGTAAAGGAACGGCTATGAGCCCCTTGTCGGGAGAGCGCATGCGCAGCACTCCGGCAGCAATACACAGCGTCCAGGATTCTTGCTGTTACGTAAAGCTGTAAGTAAGCACAGAAACCAATTATTATATGGTGGTTCTGTCTAAATTTAACAGCAGTACAAGGCAGACATCAAGTAGTAATACGATTCACTTAGGAGTAAATACGGCAGAGCGCGCACACGGCCTTGCATTTCAGAGTCCCGTTACCTAGCAACAGCACTCAAGTCATTATACACACTAGAGCAGTGGTATTTATTTTACAACCCTAGTGCACAAAAACAATATAAACCCTATTTTCCACACAACGAAGTTGGGCTATAAGATATTTATATGTGAGCACAGTACGAGAGTCAGCCAGTACACACTCGAATAGCATGCATTGGGACACGCCAGCTAAACAAAATGGTGGTTAATAAGAAATGTACAGACAACACTTATGACACAGTCAGTTATCCTGAATCTATGGTGTTATTTTTGCAGACACACTCTGTGATGAGAACAATCTAAGTCATCAACAATACGGAAGGTTGATTCGATCCGATAAGGCATCGGAAAATAACCAGTGGTGTGCACGAGACATCTAATGAAAGAAATACGGCCCGAAACATCGAACAAACAAGAGCAGGTATGAATGATACCCACAATGTTTTAGCAGATTACGACAAGCATGTAGGTACTCATAGCCCCAATACATGTTTATAAACATTACCCCTATTTGTTTTTTAGATGTATTACTCAACCAAAGAAGGTCGAGATGAACAAGACAACACCAGGGTCCTCCTCTCCTTCTTGCCAGTCCTGAGGAAAGCATGAGCACAGATACCACAACAACAGTAGAGATTTTACATCATACTGGAAACACGAAAAGTGTCGATTTGATAGGTGTATTGGAATGACAGCAACACTATAAGTCACCATAAATACTAATCCCTCTCGCTGCGTATTCAGCATCCCACACGAGCATTATATGATTTTACAATATACTGTATCTGTGTGGGTACTAAGAGAACTGGTTCAGAATTTTGGTTGTGTATGTTTAAAAGTCTCAGAGCCTCGGCTTAATTGTACAACTTGTGATAAATAAAATTGTGATTTTGTTGGAACAAAACAGTGGTGATCTACTAAATGAGAAATACAGATTAATTTATTAATCTGTCTGATATGGTGTAAAACATACCTGCAAGTGTTAAAGGGAGGGGTAGCCTGGGTCCTTTCATTTATATGCTGTGTAAACCCTCATGAAACAGGCTCCCCGTAAGCAAAAAAGAGGGTCATCCCACCCCATATTATAATCTCTGTTGGCCAAGGGTTCATACACATTACCCCCCCAATCATCCAAACACAGGAAAAACTCACATATTGCCTTCCACAGAGGAATCAAGACGCTACTCTTCACTTAACCACCACCACACTCCACCTGTATACAATGCTCTCAAAATGATTTGCCTATGTATAATGTACTATGTATATATCTAATCTGTATGTGCCCCTAAGGGCACTGTGATGCCTCATGTAACTAAGCTCTACACACATAACAATGCCTTGATGCCCATGGGCTATTTGCGCACTATGTACATTTAAATAAATAAATAAAACATATGCATGCATGAGTACTGGTCATGTGCAGACATTGACAACATGAGAAGCAACACATACACAAGGCACACACCCTCCAAGGTGACATGCATGCATCATGAGCAATCTACCCCTGTGACACACTCACATGCATGCACACACCAAATGCGCCCTGACAGACCTGGCCCTGGCATGGATGACCGCCTACCTGTCAGACCGACACTCCCAAGTGCAATAGTGCCCTTCCCTTTCCTCAACTCCACTGCACTCAACACCTCAGGGCACCATTCAAATGCCATGCCTCCCCAACAGCTACCTTGCCCCTCTGGCCCACTCAATGACCACCATTGCACCCCACTCCTAGTTCTATTGTGATGACACACTGCTTAATTTTAATATTCCATTCTCTACTTCCTCTCCATCCTCTCTCATACATGAGTGCCTGACTGCAAATCATGCGAGGTGCTCTGCTGACAATCCTTGCCTTAATATCAGCAAAACAGAGAAGCCCCTCACCGGGGAGGCCTGCAAACTGTTCCCCACCCACTCCCTGACCACCCTCCATGGGCCCCCACCGCGCACACCCCTGAGAGTCTACAGACCTTAGTGTCAGCTTTGTCACATCCCACATCTCGCCTCTGCACATCACAGACCATGGCAAAGAGGTCCAATTTACAGCACCACCACCTCAGAAGCCCCCTCCCCTCCCTTATCTCACATACCCCCAGAACTCCAATGTCCAATGTCTCCAGAGCTGTGGTCCCACTAGGCCTGACAACAGCAAAAGCCTCTCCCTCTATCTACCTCTTACCCCACCTGAAACCCTCAAACCATCAAACAAATCCAGAATAGTGCTGTGTGAATCAACCTAGGGCTCAATCCCTGTGGCCGCTTCCCTCTAGCCTTGGAATCACTCCACTGGCTCCCTGTGACAGCAAGAACCAATTGCAAGACTCTCTGCCTCATACACAAGGCTCAATGGCCTGGTCCCCCATGAGTCAAACTGGTGCCAGACCATCCTCGTCCAGTCACCCCCAACATTCCTTACCAGCACTGGCCCATGGGCACCCTTCTCTGGACTAGCCCAAATCTGGACCACCCCATCCTTCGCACTGTAATCCTGTCCCCACCTTTCACTCCTTGCACCTGCCCCTGCGGCTTCCATCAACACATGCTCAGCCCCCTCCCTGTGCACTACAGCGCCTTTCATCCCGTTCCCCTTACTCCTCCCTCCCCTGCCCAACATTGTTCCTGCACTTGCACGGTAACAATGACACAAGGCCCAGTATGGCTGAATCTCCTAATGTGTCACCCATGTCCACCACCATCTTGCTGGTGACACCTGGAAACACTTGTGCGTATGCGCCATACAATTTGGCAATTAATGTACTGTAAATAACATCCACAGGCATCATGTCACCCGCTGTTTGAACTGTATATTGCAAGGCCATAGGATGGCACATAGGTGACTAATGGCATGCCCATCTTGCCCCCACAGTCACATCATCTGACTGCGACCAAGTGGACCAAGCACCTCACGGACACCCATACAGAGGAGGAGAGCCACACCATGCACAACCGCTGCTAAATCAACACAAGCACTGGTCACACAGGGCACAGGCCCAGTGAGCATTCCGCCTGCTCCTGCAGCAACATCTGCTGCCCCAACAGAGGCACAGCCAGCAGCCCATGCAGCAACACCTGCTGCCCCAATAGAGGCACATGCAGCAGCCCATGCAGCAAATCCTGCTGCCCCAATGGAGGCACAGCCACCAGCCCCTACAGCAACACCTGCTGCCCCAGTGAAGGCACAGCCAGCAGCCCCTGACATACAACATTGTGCACCAACAGGACAGTCCTCCCTCCCACACCAGCCTCCCATTTACATTGGCACATCTACAGACGATGATACCGGGCAGGAGGCCGGTGACACAACCAAGGGGACACCAGAACACACCCCATACCACCGTCCTTCATTCAGTCCCTCCAACCTCCACAGCCCACCTCTGCCACCCATCCCCAGCATCCGAGACATGAATACAGGCATACCACATCGAGGAGTGGCATGAGCAGATGGCAGGACTCATGCGCCAGCACCTGGAGTAGACCAGGTTGTTGGCGGAGAGTGGGCAGGCCACTGGCTAGCGCTGTGCATGTGCCCTGGGGGCTCATTATGAGCAACGGTCCTGCTCACACAAACGGTCCGGCAGGGCAACGAGGCAATCTCGGCACTAGCTGAGTCCCTCACCCTTACCTGCAGGCAACACTAGAGCGCAGGAACATGGCAGGTTCCGACCAACCCTTAACCATCACAATACCTGCCAGCTCACAACAGAGCAGCCTGAGGTGCGATCCATGCAACTGTCAGGCCCACTGCAGAAGGGCAGGTCCGAGGTTAAGAAGCCACGGCAGTGAGCCAGTTCCAGACATCAAGTGACACTGATGCCAACTAGGGAGTGTTTTTGGGACTGTGTGATTGGGAGACTTGGTCAGGGAGGGTTAGTCAGGGTGGGTCAGTGGGGGGGTTTAGTTGGGGGGCTAATTGGGAGGGGGTGGTGGGGCACTTATTTATTGTTGTTTGTTCATGCAATACCACACATGGTTATGCATATAAATTCACGTCTGGACATTCAATTTGTGTACTGGAGTGCTTTATTTTTGTGCTGCATCACATGCAGTGTGTGCCATGGGTGGTGTGTAGGTGCTGTGGGCTCAGAAGTAGTTCTGTATGAGTTCTTGTTGGGCTGCACGCCCATCCCTGTCATCCCTGTGATGGTGTATTTGCATGTCTGCAGCTGCATCCACGTCACTGTCATCATCATAGTCTGCAGGAGGCATGTCCATGCCCTGGGGCAGGGGAATGTTCCACCGGTTGCACATATTGTGCAACATGGCACAGGCCAGGACTATCTTCCCATTTTGACTGGCCTGCATATCGCTGCCCCACTGGAGCAGTGAAGGCAACAAAATTGTGCTTTCAACAGTCCAAAGATGTGCTCAGTTGTCACCCTTGGTCTGATGTGAGCACGATTGTTCGCCGTTTCTTGGTGACTCTGTAGTGGTGTGGTGAAATCCACTGCTATAACGCCACCTTCTTTCCATGTTGCCAGATTTTCTGACACCGATTCACGAGGTTACCACAGTTTCAGTTACCTGTGCTACCTGCAACGGTAGCACAGTGTACGCTGTTGCTGGCACCATTGTTACTCGCATTCCCTCTCAGAATTACCAGCATGTTGTTTCCGGACCGCCACACTTGTAATTAGGGCCATAGACACAGAATGGCAAGTGGTATGCATCTATATTGTCCCAAAGGGTTCAGTTAGCAATGGAGGAAAATGCTCAAAAATTTAAATGAGGTTCAGAATGTTTGTGCACCAATTAAATTTGAAGTTGATAACTTATTTTGAATTATCACTTTTTTGTTTTATTGTCTATATTTGAAACCAATACCCAATGCTACTCATAGATGTCACCCACATTGAGACACGCATCATCCATGCTTGTGTACAGCACATGCAAAGCAACTATCTAATCCCATCCTACAGCAGCAGCCACATGAGAAATCCAATTTGTCTTTGCACGTATCCAGAAGAGAGATAATTATCCTCCTGAATCACCTGGTTTCCCCCCAAAAAACACACATGCCGTTAGTGCAGATGAGTGGCAGATCCGTTAGGAACTACAAGCCATCTACTCATGACATGTCTATTTTCACTTTTTCCTTCTAATCTGTGGTCAGCAGCACTATATACTAAAAAAACAGGGATGCCCTATGTGCTGAAAAAACTCAATAAATGTATTTCAGAAACTGCATGCTGATGACCAGAGATTGTATTCTTGTTAAAATTATATCATTTTATTCTATTACCATGTCATAAAAAATATGTAAATACTTCATTTCTCAACATACCAAAACAGTTCCTTTCCAATAGACATATATTTAGAAGCGAGAAGGAAGATCGAGTGATTGCTGATATTCATTGAACTCCCTGTTTTTTGTACATGTCATTAAACGGACTCCCTTTGCCAAACCATTGAGTTGTCATTACTGATTTGGTGCAAGAGTATGAACCTGCATCCCCATCCATCTCAAGGGTGCTGCTGCTCATCTTAAAGTGCTGTTTGGAAACCCCCAGTCCTATGGGCCGACTGGGATCCATACAATACACTTGGTAGCAGAGATTGATGGGTATCGATTAGAATCGATTAGATAAGACACTAAGACACCCATTGGCCATCAACGTAAGTTACTTCGGGTCCTCTGCAATATCACAAGTCCTTTGCCATCCAGCTGGATAGAACGAGAGGCTCCCCGTAGAAACTGGTTAGTCTAAGTAAAAACCCTGCAGGTTAGGGCAGAAGGAACCTTTGCTTTCCCCCATAAACCCATTCCCACTTCTACGAGCAGCTAATCGGACGAAAAGCACAGAGAGGCTGTAATGAAGGCCGTGATCCTGAGCGTCCGTAGAGGAAAAAAATGCGAACGGTGAGTGAAAAAGACTGAATACTTTGGCAAAAAGTTGCATGCTTTAGAACAACTAAGGGAAGGTAACGGAGGGAGATGGCACAAAAATAGTGACAGAGTAAGAGTATAAAATATACATATATAAAGGGAAAATATTGACTGGAGGATATTCGAGCAATAGAGAGAGGATATACTGGGAGGATACCCGAGAGAAAAGAGGAGATACCGGGAGGATACCTGAGAGAGGAGTATACGCCCAGATACCTAGGTTTTAATATAGCGCTAGAAGAAGCCTGCATTTAAAGTCCTGAATGAATGGTTACATACAGCGGCTGGACCAACCTTATCTTTAGCTCTCCCAGATAACTACACAATCATCAGAGCAGACAGAGGCTTTCTCAAAGGTGGTGGAGTGGCATTCATAGCTAAAACACAACTGGGCCTTAGAGAATTCTCCAAAACAGGCTTCACCTCAGCTGAGCTCCTGTCGGTGAAACCCCCTCTCTCAGCCACTCGAACCATCCTACTACATCTCATCTACCGACCTCCTGGGTCAATATCATCCTTCGAGGAAGGCATAACCCTCCTTCTGACTCAAAATACCAAACTAGGCTCACAAATTGTTATGCTTGGAGAACTCAATTTAGGCCTTCACAACATCAATGATTCCAATGCCACTATTATAGAAAACTCAATTACACTAATACAATACTGCATTACTGAGCCTACACACAATAAGGGCAGAACACTGGATTGGCTGACAGACTTAAACTATACTACCACAATCCTTAACAATTTGCCGTGCACCTGGTCAGACCACCACTGCATTACGTTCACCATACAGGAGAGCGCTAGCATTAGCACGTCCCACGCCATCGCACCACAAACCATATCAAGAAACACGTGCAGCATTTCATTATACAACTTACTACCTCTACTTCAGCCTATTACTGACCTCTCAATTATCCAAGACAAGGACCCTTCTTCTCTGGTAGACCTGTACAAAGATACACTAGAACTAGCAATAAACAAACTTGCCCCTCTTAAACTGCGAAAGGCGAAACCCTCAGCCCATCTAAACAAATGGTTTACAGCAGATCTAAAAACACTCTAATGCTAAAAGATCCTCTGAAGCTAACTGGAGAAAAACATTGTCAACCTCCAACAAGGAAAAGTCAATAATGCCGATTCTACCTATAAAAAGCTATCCTCAACACCAAAAAAGAGATGTACAACGTCGGAATCCAAAACACAAAATCTGGCACGAAAGAACTCTTTACCATTGTAAGGGAATTGGATTCCCCTACACCGCCCACCGAAGCCTACATCAAAGTTGGGGCCTGGTGTGCTAATATTCAAAAGGACTTATCTGACAAAATAGCCTTACTTCAAGCTAAAATTGAGACAGAAAAGAACAGTCTTGCACTGAGCTCCTACTCTCACAAACTGCCTGACCAGCAATTCCCTCCCAGCCACCCGTTCCACTTCTCTCCAGTCACCACAAAAGAAGTTGAAAACATCATCCATGGACTAAACCCTTCATGATGCCAGGGAGATACCTGTCCAGCAACAGTTATCAAGGAAGGAGCAAAAGAAATAGCTCCCTTCATTACAACTCTGATTAATGCATATTTTGAAAATTGCTCAGTGCCCAACAATCTTAAAGAGGCATGGGTTATGCCCCGCCTCAAAAAAAACAATATAGACCCCAACATGCCTACTAATTATAAAACTATTACAACAGTCCCTTTTCTCTTAAATATATTAGATAGAGCAGCCTATCTGCAAATTCAAAAGCATCTTGAGGACAACAGTCTGCTGGGCCTGCATCAATCCAGCTTCAGACCAAGGCACGGCACGGAAACAACCCTCTTGGACCTAAAAATCCAAATAGGATGAAGCCAAGGACAAAGGCAAGCTGGACATCCACTTATTGTTGGACCTCTCAGCAGCTTTTGACCTTGTTGACCATCAGATCCTCACTAAACATTTGACTATGGCTGTGTAGTTCTGTTCAAACGCCACTAGCTGGATCCAATACTTTATTTCAAATAGAATAACAAGGTTCTTTGCACCTACAGCGTCTGCTGAGCCAGTACCCAGCTATTGTGGAGTGCCACAGGGCTCCTGTGTCTCACCAATGCTGTATCGCATCTTCAAAAAGATCCTCTTTGATCGCCTTGATAACCTGGGTGTCACCTACACTAATTATGCGGATGACACACAGATCCTTATTATGCTCACTGGTTTCAATGACGAAGACTCCAAAAGGTTAAACAAAATTTACCTTGAAATCCAGGCATGGATGGTGGTCCACAGCCGTTGCCTAATCGATGACAAGACGGAGCTCCTGATCATGGGATCTCAAGCCCATCTAAACAGACTTGACACATGATATATGACCTTCAACATTGATGGAAACGTCATTAAAGTCGTCAACAAGGTCAAAACGCTAGGCGTCTACTTAGACTCTACCCTTTCCCTCAAAAAACAAGTCAACATCACAGCCTCTACGACTGCATATACCAACAAATTGATCAATACATGCAAACCCAGAGCAGTGGTTTCGTCCAAGTTGGACTACAGTAACACCTTATTCTTAGGCTCTACCGAACGCAACCTGAATAAATTACAAGTCCTTCCAAATAATGCACTCAGGTTGGCACTAAATATCCCATGTTATAACCACATTGCTGCCTTCAGAAGAGCTGTACACTGGCTCCCAGTGCATGACAGAATTTCCTTGTGTGCGCTAGTCATCACGCACAAATGCCTGTCAAATACAGCTCCGATACATCTAGCTGATAAATTCTCTAGGATCTTACCCTCTAGATCCATAAGGTCTGTCTATGCAAACAGCCTCAACATCCCGAAATACAAACTAAAAACTGCAGATGGGACTAGTTGTCTGGTGCTTGCCGCTAAGCAGTGGAACAGTCTCCCTGCAGTAATCAGGGCTGAACCTTCTTTCTGGACCTTCAGATCTAATGGGAAAGACTGGCTCTTTAACCAGTAACTCTAAACGTAGCATGTACCTACTCTGCTTAGTTGACCTTTTTTTAACCGTTGTTGACCTGTGCAATCGGCTTCATGTGCCAACTATATGTACTGCATACCTGTATTTATTATGACGCTGGCTCGATTGACCAATCTGTAACCCGGTCAATAAGCTATGCATTTATTGTTTCTTTGTTCATGTTCCTGTAACAATCAACTATGCTCAAGCACCAAGATACCCCAGAATTTGGTGTGCTCTACAAATAATAAACTAAACTAAACTAAATGAAATTGCACATTAAGATGGAAGATGAAGTAGAAGATATTGCAGATGACAGCTGGTTTGCATCAATCTTCTCATGTGTTCCACAATGGATTGCAAACATCGTCAAGGTTCTTGAGGCTGGGAATTGATCCGCATAACAACGCCACTCCCGGGCAGCGGTGCCTCGGAGCGCCATTCGGCTCTGGGGCGGGTGGAACCCGAGAGATCTGCTCCGGGACACCGCGGAAAGCATCGCCAGTCAAGAGGACCAAACCAGAAAGGCGGGAACAGAGGTGAAGGGCCTGTGACCCTCCGTCCTCCCCGCCTGACCACCGACATCCCACGGCACCTGGCAACCTGGCGAGGCAGCCTACCACACTCCTGCAGCCGCCTGGGGAGGAGATAACCGAGAACCTTGTGGAATACTGAACGGAACCATCCTTGCGATGCGAGGGGAGATCTGAGTAGGCGAGCGGGCCCTCCTTGATACGGAAATACATACGAACAACGTATTTCAAGTTACTAAGGAGGCAAGATAAATGCGGTGATACCCCGAAGACTCATCGGTGAACAGAACCTCAATGAGACCACTACTGCTTAAGGCTCCTGAGACTATAACACTGTAAGCAAGCTACAAGAGCACGGTAGAGGCCCGAGATAAGGTGGGAAAAACAGCCTCTCCAAACAGGCAACAAGCGACCCACGCAAAGCAATACCATGGGCAAGGAAAGGAATAAGAAAACCTTGACCCAATACACCATGGACCAGTACGCCACGGGCATAACCACGGCACTAAGCACCGAGGACTCGAGGGTGACCTCCTCTCCCCCAAAGGAACCAGAGAAACCACTCTCATTAAAGGACGTGATGGCTGCCATCAAAAACGTGCACACCTCGGTGGAGCAGAAGATGGACACCATCCCCACCGAAGTCTCCTTCCTCCGCCACGACCTCCAGAAACTCTCATCCCGGACCGGGGAAACGGAACAACGAATCTCCGGAGTGGAGGATGACCTGAGCGGGGTACACCAACAACTCGCGCAAACGTTGAACCGACTGAAAACTTTGGAGGCCCGAGTCGACGAGGGAGAGGGAAGGTCCCGCCGCAACAACATTCGTATCCTGGGACTACCGGAGCGTGCGGAGGGACCCAGCGTGGAACTCTTCCTGGAGGAATTGCTGGCGGATCTCTTTGCCCCAAAGACCTTCTCAAAATTTTTCTCGGTGGAGCGTACACACCGTATGCCCATGGGACACCCGATCCCCGGGGCTCCCCGGAGAACAATCATCGCGAAATTGCTTAATTACCGCGTCAGAGACGCCATCCTACAAATGGCCCATACCAAAGGGTCAATGACATATAACGGAGCGAAAATAGCCTTTTTTACAGACTACACCCGTGAGGTCCAACGGGCCAGGCAATCCTTTGAACACCTAAAGAAGAAACTACAATCCATGAACGTGAAATACGGACTGCTGTTCCCAGCCCAACTGAAAATCCTGCATGAGGGCAAAACTGTCCATTTCACTGACCCGCAGGAGGCCTGGAGATGGGCAGAAACTCACATTGGGGGGGACTGGACTGGACCGAATCAAAATTGCAGAAGTAGATCAAGACCCCGACCACGGGGAGAAAGACCTGCACAGCAACCCAGACCGGAGGTCCCAATCGAACCAGACGGAGACCCCAATGAATAACGGATGTTTAAGAAAAAAGAGGTGCAGCGGCTGGACATGTGAATGGGCTGATTCATGGCGTACTCAATGCCTGGTCACTTCCCCCGGCAACGACCTGCAAGGAACACTCCTCCGGGAGTATCATCGATGGCGGTTTACCCCGCCCCCCTGCAACGGATCGCATGAACCGCAAGCAGTCACCAGTAACACACCATGCCATCGGCGGCCGCCATGCCCCCGACTTCAGACCTGAGACACCAGACCCACACTGGTACAGTAAGTCGGAGGGGTAGTGTGAACAATTCATGTTAAGTTAACCTGGCGACATAGTTTTAAGCACCAGTAGAGTTCGGGCGACAGATACTTCATGTACGGGAGTAGTATGGGGAGGGGGAGGGGAAATTGTATTATGTTTATCTTTTTCCGGGGAACCATACCAGGCAAACATCCATAGCGAATTCACCAAACACACAGTGCTCGCTGCCCACGCTCCCACCAAATGCGAACACAATGTTTCTAAGTTCATACACACCACGTGCCCGCAGAGCACAACACCATAAACCTCTAGACAGTAATGGCTACACAACAACATAGCGACCCCGACTGCCAAAATACACAAGCCTCATCGATGTCTAATGTACACCATAGGTCTCTTAAGCTCCTCACATGGAATGTGAATGGCTTGGGCTCAAGTATAAAACGCTGACTTATTCTACAGTTTCTTAACAGACACTCGCCTGATGTAGCTCTTCTAACTGAGACCCACTTAGCAGGCTCAAACTGCCAGTTTTTCCGCAGATCCAACTATCGGGCGACGTACCACGCAGGGTATACTATGGGCTCCCGAGGGGTCCTGATCCTCCTGCATAAACGACTCCCTTTTGAATTATCCACTGTGGTGCAGGACCCCAGTGGCCGTTTCGGGATGATTCAAGGTACACTCTGGGGGGAGACAATGGCTATTCTAGCGATATATTCCCCACCGGGATTGGGGGAGGCTGTCCTGGGGGAGGTGACGGCGCTGATGGCGCAACAACAGACGGAGCTGTGGATCCTGGGAGGGGATTTTAATGATGTTATGTGTAACACACTCAACGGGACACATATCCGCAACCGAAACCTGCGCCGACCCACGGGTCTAGCGACCTTTGCATCGGCGCTCGGTCTGAGCGACGTGTGGAGAGAACTACACCCAACAGACCAGGGATTCTACTTCCACTCAGGAGCACACGCATCCCTATCCAGGTTAGATTATTTTTTCCTCCCAAACCCCGAAGCATATAGGGTAAGGGTGGCAGAGCTCCTCCCCCGCGGCATACCAGATCACTCCCCCTTGGAGGTGACGCTGCACACGGAGCATCGCCTACCGCCCAAAACATGGAGATTAAATAACTACTACCTGGGCCTCCCTGAATTCGTGGAGCACATTTCTGTAAAGTCAGGTGAATTCTTCGAAATTAACACGGGCTCGGTGGAGGACCCAGTGACACTTTGGGAAGCACACAAGGCGGTACTTAGAGGGGAGATGACGGCCTGGATATGCAACAAAAGGAGAGAACATCATAGGAAAGTAACTGAGGCGGAGGCTGAGGTAGAAAAATGGGAAACCAATTACATCGCCGACGCTACCCCAGAAACACACCGCTCCCTGTTAAAGGCCAGAGCTACCCTGCATAATACAGCGCTGGATAACGCCAGACAGGCACACAGGGAGTCCAAAACCAGAATTCTTGAACAGGGAGATAAAGCGGGTAAACCATTGGCATAGCTGGAACGACGGGAGGAAGGGCACAGACATGTTATATTAATTACATTAATTGCGCAAACAGACCCAGAAATAGCGGAGGCATTTGCCAATTTTTATGCCTCGCTCTAGGCCGCTCCAACGGCCCCCACAGACTCATCCCTCCTGGAGGAGATCACGCTCCCGCAGTTGTCGGAACCCCAAAGAGCACACCTAGATAGGGAAATAGACGAAGCCGAGATCGCGGAGGCCATGACCCAACTACAATCGGGGAAAACACCAGGCCCAAATGGCTTCCCGGCCGAGACCTGGAAGAAGTTAGGCACCAAAAAGATGGCGGCCCCCCCTTCGTGATCTGTTCTTAGCCACCAAGACGCTGGGCACCCTCCCCCAGACCTATGAACCGCCAATATCATGGTCATTCCCAAACAAGGGAAAGCTCCCGACCAATGTAAGTCGTATAGACCGATATCGCTCATTAATAGCAAAACTAAAATCCTGGCCAAAGTATTGGCAAATAGGCTCCAAACGGTAATAACGGCACTGGTCCATTAAGATCAATGCGGCATCATGCCGCAAAGATCGACCAGAATGAACCTACGATGTTTACACCTGCTCCTGGAAAGGGCCCCAACCCTTAATACACCACTCGCGTTGCTTGCAATTGATTTTGAGAAAGCGTTCGATTTGGTAGTATGGGCAAGTCTCTGGTCAATAATGCGGCGTATGGGCATAGGCAAAACCTTTCTCAGCTGGGTTCAACTTCTATACGAGGCCCCCTTGGCCGTAGTTAGAGTAAACGGTTGGACCTCTAGAACCTTCCCACTGGGCCGAGGCACCAGACAGGGCTGCCCACTGTCCCCCCTTCTCTTCGCCCTGGCAATCGAGCCACTAGCCCAATGGCTCCGACAAGTAACTACATGGTCCGGATTCCAATGGCCAAACGGATGGGAGGATAAACTCTCCCTTTATGCAGATGACCTACTGTTGTATTCAAGCAACCCGGACCATGCATGCCCCATCATAGCCCGAATGCTGATGACCTACGGGAATTTCAGTGGTCTCAGGGTAAACTGGGGGAAATCAGTCCTCTTTCCGGTTAAAGGTGATGATCTGGCAATTCCCCGGGACACCCCATGTCGACTGGAGAGGGAAGGTTTTTGTTACCTGGGCATATGGGTCACTGGGACACTATCAAACTATGTGTTGCATAATCTACACCTGCTGATCGACCGCTTTGATGGTGACGTACAGCACTGGAGGCTCCTGCCACTAACACTCATGGGGAGAGCAGCCCTATTCAAGATGATGGCACTTCCACGTTTCCTCTATGTCCTGTAGAACGCCCCGCTAGCCATACCAAATTCGGAGTTCACCCGGGTAGAGGGCCTCTTAAGAAAACTAATATGGAAGGGGGGGCAGCCCCGAATAGCACTAGCCACGCTGCAGCGCTCTGTTTGGGAGGGGGGCATAGGAGTCCCACATCTCAGATCCTACTACTGGGCCAGTCAATTAAATGTAGTTAATGACCTCCTCCATGGGGACACAGAACTCCCACACATCAGAGCGGAATTACCTATTACCCAGGATACCCCACCAATCTGAACACTATACCAAAGCCTACCCAGACCCCCCGCACAAACCACTTCATCCCACATCACGACTGTCTGGAGGCAGGCCCATAGACACATAGGCTGGGAGAACAGGATCACCACGGCACAACCACTATGGGGCAATAATATGCTGACGGAGGTTAAAAAACTGACTACATGGACCCAATGGGCGAGGGCCGGGATAACTACAGTGGGAGATGTTATTGCGGATGGCGCCATCCTTCCGTTAGAAACACTCCAACAGAAATTTGGAATTCCGGCAGCAGAACAATATCACTATATACAACTAACACACGCTCTCAGGGATTACAGGCAAGAATTTGCTGATGCACCAGATTGTACACCCCTGGAACGTAACCTACTGCCACAGCATATCCCCATCAAGGTAACGACTATACTGTATAAGGCCATCAATGCATTTGCTACTCTGGAACTGGCCAGCCTCAAAACTAGATGGGAGCGGGATATTGGGGATATTGACCCTGAGGACTGGATTCAGGTCCTCATGCACCGTCGCGAAATCGCAATAGACTCCAGAATAAGACTGGACAAACTCAAAATACTTCACAGGGTATACTACCCCTGCGTGGCCCTTTTCGGTTGGGGAAGGGCAGCAGACTCCAATTGCCTGAGATGCCGCGGGTAGGAGGGCACTTTTTTTCATCTCCTCTGGGACTGCCTCAAGATCAGAGACTTCTGGACACAATGCTCACAAGTACTTACAAGAACGCTGGGCCACACAATAACACTAGAACCCGCAATAATGCTACTGGGTGCTCCGGATGAAAGTGCCTCGAACAAATGGGAGGGAATTTTTCTCTCCAATGCAATGGGCCTGATAAAGCGGAACATAGCACAGAAATGGAGTGCACCGGAATGCCCAACAGTCGACCAATGGGTCAACGAAATGGACATCTGCGCGACAAAAGAACACAGAATATACACGGCACGGGGGTGCCCTGTAAAAACTACGAAGATCTGGGGAAAGTGGGAAGAACGTGAAATCTGAGAACTATTGGTGGGCGATGGCGGGAGCACTGAGGTCCTATCTTGAACAATACAGGCGACATACTACTGGAGGTGATGCATGGAGTGACAAACATGAACAGACCAAGGAATCAATCCGGGATGGGGGGGTGTAAGGGATAGAGGGGGGGAAACTGTTGAAAAATTGTATGAATGTGTTTAAATCACCAATAAAATATGTTTATAAAAAAAAAAAGGTTCTTGGGGCCTTGTTGGTGATGATCATGTTTAGATTCTGTGTGATCAGAATAATAATCACACAGTGCAAGAAGACAGCAAAGAAAGCAACAGGAATGAAGATCATGATCGATGTCGAATCAGGGTTTGGCCCCAACGTGTTAAACGGAAATTATATTATGCCTCCTTTTGATTAATATTGGCCTTAGCCTAGTCGCACTATGAAGAAGACCGCGTTTCTAAGTTCCGATTTCCGATCGACTTTGCCGCCATTTTAGAATCATCCGGAATTTTGATTTCTGTTTGTATGATTCTCTGTTCTAAAATGGTGGACTGTGTTTCTAACTTCCAACCAAGCCTCCCGACCTTTGAGTTCTGTTAATGGTTAGACTGTCCGAGGGCCGACTGTTTAGACTAGGTAAAGAGACCTTGTACTACGAATGAACTGTCGTCTTAGTATTGTCTACGCTAACAAGCCTCATCCACGAATACACATCAGCAACAATAATGTGCAAACACTAAGCGTGGACACAGGGTGAACTACATTGTGTTGGGATATAGACTAAAGCTTACTGTGGGATCCAAGAATATACATCGCCATTGTAACTTGATCGAAATGCAAAATCATGTAATCCTTCTGCATATTGTTATATAAGCTGTATGTGAACTCGGCATGAACTGTAGACCACCGATTATTAAGATGTAGAGGGGCAGGACAATATTGTTGAAACTGTATAAAAACACAAATGTTTAAATGTCCATCTCTCTCTCTACTCTCTTTAACGGGCTGGTACTCATTGCGGGGTGTTGCGAGCCAGATAGCTATCTGTTTCTATGTTTCTTTGTAAACTGTGCAGAATAGAAGATCTCTGAATCTTTATAGCCCGTGTTTAGTGTATTTCAATTTGTGGTACTCAGCCTCGATATTTCCTTGTTTTTACAAATGAACTGACAGATTAAGAAATCAGTCCTGGGTGTTATTCTTAGCAGTGCACGGTGGTGGCGCGAGTTATGGATGCTTAGCTTACCATAACTGGTGAATTTCAAGGGTTTTTCGGTTTTACTTGGAACCATAACGTCCCTTTGACAAAGTTTTTTCACTGAATTTCATAGGTTTTTAGTAGCGCAACTTGACCATAACGTCCCTTTAACAAAGATTTTTCACTGAATTTCATAGGTTTTTAGTAGCGCAACTTAACCATAACGTCCCTTTAACAAAGTGTTTTCATTGAATTTCATAGGTTTTTCTTAGTGCAACTTAACCGTAACGTCCCAGTAACATTTTTTTTTACTAAATTTTAAAGGTTTTTATTAGTGCAACGTCACCATAACAACCTTTTCAATAGATGAAGACCACTAACATCTTATGTCCTCAAAGTGGGAACGCTGGGTGGTGAAACAAACAAAAAGATTTTCCTTCCTACACCGGGACGCCGCTTTTACCAAGATGGCCACCATGGAAAGGGAAGGCAGGGTGTATAAAGAACACAACAGGGCATGTGCGGGGGGTGGGGAGGGATTAGGGGAGACACATGGGCATGAGCGGTGGTGGGGGGAACACGAGAGAGACGGGGCATGAGCAGCGGGTGGGGAGGAACATGAGGGAGATACGGGGTATGAGCGGGGGGTGGGGAGGAACACGAGGGAGACACGGGGCATGAGCGGGGGGTACAGGGCACACACCGGACATGAGCGGGGGTGGGGGGAAAGGAGAGAGACAAGAGGAATGAGCGGGTGGTGGGGGAACACGAGGGAGACACAGGCATGAGCGGGGGGTGGGGGGTAACACAAGGGAAACACGGGGCATGAACGGGGGGTGGGAAGAACAGGAGACAGACACGGGGCATGAGTGGAGGATGGGGGAACAGCAGACAGATACGGGGCATGAGCGGTGGTGGGGAAAACAGGAGACAGACACGGGGCATGAGCAGGGGGGTGGGGGGCAACAGGAGACAGACACGGGGCATGAGCGGGGGGTGGGGGGCAACAGGAGAGAGACACGGGGCATGAGCGTGGAGTGGGGGGGTACAGGAGACAGACACAGGGCATGGGTGGGGGCAACAGGAGACAGACACAGGGCATGAGCGGGGGGTGGGGGGAACAGGAGACAGACACGGGGCATGAGCGGGGGGTGGGGGGAACAGAAGACAGACACGGGGCATGAACGGGGGGTGGGGGGCAACAGGAGAGATACACGGGGAATGAGCGGGGGGTACAGGAGACAGACACGGGGCATGAGCAGGGGGTGGGGGGCAACAGGAGAGAGAGACGGAGCATGAGCGGGGAGTGGGGGGTACAGGAGACAGACACGGGGCATGAGCGGGGGGTGGGGTCAACAGGAGAGAGACACGGGGCGGCATGAGCGGGTGGGGGGAACAGGAGACAGACACGGGGCATGAGCGGGGGGGCAACAGGAGAGAGACACGGGGCATGAGTGGGTGGGGGGAACAGGAGACAGACACGGGCATGAGCGGGGGGTGGGGGTGTAGAGGAGACAGACACGGGGCATGAGCGGGGTTAGGGGGCAACAGGAGAGAGACACGGGGCATGAGCGGGGGGTGGGGGGAACAACAGAGACAGACACAGGGCATGAGTGGGGGGTGGGGGGCAACAGGAGACAGACACGGGGCATGAGCGGGGGTGGGGGGCAACAGGAGACAGACACGGGCATGAGCGGGTGGTGGGGGGCAACAGGAGACAGACACGGGGCATGAGCGTGGGGTGGGGGGCAACAGGAGACAGACACGGGGCATGATCGGGGGGTGGGGGGACAGGAGCCAGACACGGAGCATGAGCGGCGGGTGGGGAGAACAGGAGACAGACACGGGGCATGAGCAGGGGGTGGGGGCAACAGGAGACAAACACGGGGCATGAGCGGGGGGTAGGGGGCAACAGGAGACAGACACGGGGCATGAGCGAGGGGTGGGGGAGCAGGAGACAGACACGGGCATGAGCAGGGGGTGGGGGGAACAACAGACACGGGGCATGAGCGGAGGGTGGGGAGAACAGACACGGGGCATGAGCAGGAGGGGGGGGCAACAGGAGACAGACACGGGGCATGAGCGGGGGGTGGGAGGAACAGGAGACAGACACGGGGCATGAGCGGGGGGTGGGGAGAACAGGAAACAGACACGGGGCATGAGCGGGGGGGTGGGGGGCAACAAGAGAGAGACACGGGGCATGAGCGGGTGGGGGAACAGGAGACAGACACGGGGCATGAGAAAGGTTGGGGGAACAGGAGACAGACAGGGCATGAGCGGGGGGTGGGGGGAACAACAGACACGGGGCATGAGCGGAGGGTGGGGAGAACAGACACGGGGCATGAGCAGGAGGGGTGGGGGGCAACAGGAGACAGACACGGGGCATGAGCGGGGGTGGGAGGAACAGGAGACAGACACGGGGCATGAGCGGGGGGTGGGGAGAACAGGAGACAGACACGGGGCATGACCGGGGGTAGGGGGCAACAAGAGAGAGACACGGGGCATGAGCGGGTGGGGGGAACAGGAGACAGACACGGGGCATAAGCAGGGGGTGGGGAGAACAGGAGACAGACACGGGGCATGAACGGGGGGGTAGGGGGCAACAAGAGAGAAACATGGGGCATGAGCGGGGGGTGGGCGGGAGGGGGAGAGACACACGGGGCATGAGCGGGCGATAGGCGGGAGGGGGAGAGACACACGGGGCATGAGCGGGGGTGGGGGGGAGCGAGAGAGATACACGGAGCATGAGCGGGGGTGGGGTGAAGGGGAGAGAGACACACGGGGCATAAGCGGGGGGTGGCGGGAGGGAGAGAGACACATGGGGCATGAGCGGGGGGTGGGCGGGAGGGGGAGAGACTCACGGGGCATGAGCGGGGGGTGGGCGGGAGGGGGAGAGACACACGGGGCATGAGCGGGGGGTGGGCAGGAGGGGGAGAGACACACGGGGCATGAGCGGGGGATGGGCGGGAGGGTGAGAGACACACGGGGCAGGAGCGGGGGTGGGGGGGAGGGAGAGAGACACACGGGGCATGAGCGGTGGTGGGGGGGCGGGAGAGAGACACACGGGGCATGAGCGGGGGTGGGGGGGAGGGAGAGACACGGGGCATGAGCGGGGGTTTGGGGAGGGAGAGAGACACATGGGGCGGGGGTGGGGGGAAGGGGAGAGACACACGGGGCATGAGCGGGGGTGGGCGGGAGGGGGAGTGACACACGGGGCATGAGCGGGGGTGGGCAGGAGGGGGAAAGACACACAGGGCATGAGCAGGGGTGGGCGGGAGGGGGAAAGACACAAGGGCCAAGAGCGGGGGTGGGCGGGAGGGGGAGAGACACACGGGGCAGGAGCGGGGGTGGGGGGAAGGAGAGAGACACACAGGGCATGAGCGGGGGTGGGAGGGAGGGAGAGAGACACACGGGACATGAGCGGGGGTGGGGGGAAGGGGAGAGACACACGGGGCTTGAGCGGGGGTGGAGGGGAGGGAGAAAGACACACGGGGCATGAGCGGGGTGGGGGGAGGGAGAGAGACACACGGGGCATGAGCGGAGGGTGGGCGGGAGGGGCAGAGACACACGGGGCATGAGCGGGGGGTGGGCAGGAGGGGGAGAGACACACTGGGCATGAACGGGGATGGGGGGAGGGAGAGAGACACATGGGGCATGAGCAGGGGTGTGGGGGGAGAGAGACACACAGGGCATGAGCGGGGGTTGGGGGGAAGAGGAGAGAGACACACGGGGCATGAGCGGGGGTGGGGGGAGAGAGACACAGGTGGCATAGGCGGGTGTGAGGGGGTGGGAGAGAGACACACGGGGCATGAGAGGGGGTGGGGGGAGGGAGAGAGACCCATGGGGCATGAGCGGGGGGTGGGAGAAGGGGAGAGAGACACACGGGGCATGAGCGGGGGTGGGGGGAGGGAGAGAGACACACAGCATTTGTGTGCAGGCGGCAGATCCTGCTCCTCGACCCTCCGCTGGCCACCATTTGCCGATGGCGTGAGTGGGGGGCTGGAGGAACAGGGGAGACACGGAGCATGAGTGGGGGTGGGGGGACAAGAAGGAAACACGGGGCATGAGCGGGGGTGGGAGGAACAGGAGACAGACACAAGATTTACTGTGCAGGCGGCGAAGAACAAAGATGGAGGGCGTCTCTGAAGCCAGACGCACTGCACGCTTTCACCGCATCCAATGAGAGAGCACGTCAGATGTCCGCGGACATCACGCAAGCTGCTTGCCCAATCACCGTCCTGTCCGCGGAGCGAACAGGGAAGTGTGTCCGCGAAGCGAACACAGATATCACTCATTTTTTTCACTTACATTTTTGTAATTTTTTTTAAAAACTACTGGACAGATTTACACCAAATAAAGCAAAGCACGCTTTTGGGACCAAGCCGCAGCTCCTGCTGCAGAGTTGGTGTAAATCCGTCCAACGGTTTGGGCTGTAGGCATGAGCAAAGTTTTTTCCCATTATGTCTATGGGAAAAAAAAAGTTTTGGGACCCCCCCTATAACTTTGCCCCCCCCGGACGAATCCTCACCAAACTTTTTACATTCAGAGTGACCCAAATACTTTTTCTGCAAAGTTTGGTGAGGATTCGTCCAGGGAGAGCGAAGTTATAAGCCGCCCAAAAAGTGCTCTTCCTATGGAAACACCAACTTAACCATAACTACATGGCCACTAACGTGGCCATGTAATATATCTAATATGTGTGTGTGTATATTATCTGGATGTTCCACAATGCATTTGAGCAAACTTGGACCCCGTGAATAGAAGGGCTGAAAGTGTGGCACTGTAGAATAAAACAGCTGATGGTGAAGGAAGATTCGAGAAGGCTTGCCTGGCCCAGTGTTAAGGGTTGAAGCAGCCAAGAAACTGGTTATCTACTTGAGAAGATACAATGAACATTGGAAACGAGTCGAGTTCCTGTTTGAGGTGTAATGGAAAAACACTAGAAGCCAGGTTTTGTCATTTAATAGAATTAAATACAACGAAGGAGCTCTAAACGTGGTCTCTTGTCACATGGTCAGATGAAAATAGACTTTGGGCAAGTTCAGGAACAGTGATCCTTTGCAAGGCAGAGTTCAAAGAAGCTAATTGATTGGCAGAGCACAGGATTGATGATGGATGTTGTGCTAATTGGGTGGGGAGGCATGACCAAGCCAACTCTCCAGCACATGGGGTACCGGCTTGCGTGCTGCTAGGGAATGAAAAATTCCAGAAGGGTACAAGCAAGCCAACCAATTATGGAGGGCCACGTAGCAAGGAGCCCTATAGTTTGAGAAACCAATAAAACGTGTATTAGTGACACAGAAGATGACTTGCACTAGGGGTGGGCTGACCTGTCCACCTGACCTTAGAGACCCAATCACAGTCCAGTCCCCCATAGAAAGTATACTTAGATGTTCCCCTTAAGCATACCACATCCCCAAATAGGTTTTCCTATTTTGCCATGTAGTATGACGTCACTCATGATGAGTTTTTACTATAAATGTTTTTTTTTTCATGAAAATCATTGAGAAACTTATGATTATTCAGCATCAGTTTATGCCCATTGTACTCCCTGTTTTTGACAATTTCAAATAAAGCAGTTGTGTTTTTGCCAACTTCCTGAGTCGGGCTGATTATTGATGTATGAGTAAGATCTGCATCACCATCTATCTCAGATACTGCTACCTCGTCTTCGAGGGCCATCGGGATCAATACACTGTACTGTAAACACATAAACACAGTGGTTTTACTGCCACAAACCCAGACCAGTGGTTCACTACGCCAGCAGGTCGGGTTTACGACACAGACATACAACATTCAGGCCTCACTCCACACACGTATAGGCAAATTAGATAATTTTTCTCTAATCGAGTCTAAAGTCCTAGAGCTACAAACTCCTCTAACATTGTTGGTGCTGTGGAGGCAAAAAATTAGTTAAAAAAAACATACATCACATATACTTTTTCTGAGGTCACAGCTAATCCAATAACGAAGCCCATGTCAGATATACTCCAAACAAACATTCCAGGATCAGCTGACTTCAAACCCAAACTATGCACAGTCACATCCACTTCAGGCTAAAATCCACACATAGACATAGTGCTACAGTTTGGAATATGCAAGATTCCATAGCAAATAACCGTCATCACAAAGCAAGTAACTGGCCTCACATGGCATAAGGAACTGTTCAAGATGTAAATTCCCGTAAGACAAATATCATTTCTTCAATTCAAATGAGCACAACCTGGAAATAGGTAAACTTAACCGAAACAAAACTGATGTCATAGTACTTAAAATTCTTTAAAGCCCCCAGCATTTACAAACCGATGATGCTCCAGTAATCCATTTCCTACAATGCCACCAAGGTAACGATGCACCAGTATCCTATTCCCTTGAATGCCATCAGCGTTGGGCAAGAGGGCACTCCCTCGATCATTTTCACTCTTTTATGAAACAAACCCAAAACGCCTGCATGTCCTCCTGTGTACCGCCAGCCTGACCCGCTGCATGCTGCTCTCTTGGCACTGACGGCCCCATTTATGACCTCCTCACTTCTGCACTCTCAAGATCATGAGGGCGACGAGATCTCACGCAGCAGGGTTCTTTTCTGTTTGGTCCAACGTCCACCATGACGCGCAGTGTGCACTCTTCAAGGACATCATCAGTCTCTCTGCCACAACCAATAAGAATGGAGCTCCGAGCTGCTGCCAAAGACAGGGTTGTTCTCGCTGGCATCTCGCGCTGTACAGATATTCCTACTCCCCACAGTCCCAGCACACCATGTACACTTTTGATATCTTCACTGCTGTGCCGCACATTTCTCTGGTAAACAGCTGCATTTCTTTCCTTTCCTGCTCCGTTTAAGCCGCTGCTTAAGCATATTCCCGAAGCTCCTATGATGGGACAAGGGCCTGGAACTTGCAGTCCTTTCAATTCTCCACCACAAGATGGGTCTCTCCCAGACCTCTTTAGGTAAACTTTTTTCTTTTTTTTTTCACAAAGGCACCCTGCCTCACTGAAACTCTCCAGACTGCTCCTGTTTGTCCTGCCTCTGCAGGAGATCCTATTTCATCTTCAGGTCCTCTGGCTGCCTCTTGCAGTCTTGCTACTGCTCCCAGCCGCCCCCCTCCCTGCCTTGTTCTTGCTGCTTCGCGCTCTGAAGCACTTGTGTATGAGGGTGATATAAATAAAATATCATATCATATCATACCTTTTGGGGGCAGAGGGCCGGTGGATATCTCCTCTCCAGGTATCTCACACTTCTTGCCTTCCTTCCAGGTACTGCTTCCTCTGGAATTCCTGGATCCTCATCGCCATTGTTAAGATGTACTCTTGTGCTGAAAAAAGTAATTCGGAGCCACAGATGGAGAACAAGCTTCTTTATTAGGTCCCGGGTTACAAAGTTAAAAAAGAGGTAAGTTCATGGGTAAGTAAGTAGAAGGTTCAAGAAGGATACATAGGAAAATATCCACCGGTCCCAATCTTGCAGGCAGCTCACTCTAACCGACACTCAAGGGACACACTGGAGCACTCACACCACAACATTCTACAGCTAACATTCCACCAGGCATTACAACAGGAATTCCATCAAGCAAGCATCCACACAGGGCCAGAAACAAGAGACACAACAGATCCCTTCTTACCTGCTTCTTTCTCTCCCATATCCATATCTAAAACGTCCTTCTTCCATTCCTTCTCACCAACCTGTCCAGTGCAAAGTAATGCCAACCCCTCCTGCACCACTGCTGACCTATTTGCCCCACAGATGGTGAAGGATTTGCACCTCTCACCTACTCTTATCAATCCTGCCTCTTACAATTCTCACTCTCTCTAGAAATATTTCTTGTATGTTCAAGCAGAAACTCTCTTACCAGTCTTAAAGAAGCCCTTGGTTGAATCAACAATTGTGCCAACTAGCTGTGTGTTTCTATCTTCCTTCACTACTTTAATATGCTCATTTTAAGTAGGATCTTCTCCTGTCTGGCTTGCAATTCTGCCACTTCTGATCCAACTTCTATTACTTCTGTCACTTTCCTATGGCTCTGCCTTTAACCCCTTACTCTTCTTCATCTACACCAACTCTTTTGAGATGACATGCAAGTCTTCTTCTCCTTCCCTACCATTGCTCCTGAAATCTCTGCCCGCTTACCTGACTGTCTCTCTGTGAGCCCTGATTGGATGACATTTCATTTGCTTTTATCATTATTGTTGTTGAAACAATGGAGCACTTTACATATCATAAGGTAAATTACACAGTGGGGGAGGCTGAGGTGCAAAGGTACTGGGAGCTAACAATGGGGGAGTAGTCGGGCAATTTGGCAGCAAGGGCTATACAAGCAACCAGGGGAGAAAACAGCAGGAGCAGATCATCCAGTCATACATAGGGCAGGAATGGGGGTGTGTGGAACTAGGTGCTAGGGAGGAACTCCTTCCTGAAATGGATAATGAGGAGGCGAGTTTGGTGTTGAGGGGGAAGATGTTCCAGAGTCTTGGGGTGTAGACGGAGAAGACCTGTCTTCTGGATCTTTCCTTCCTTCACTGGCAAAGTTCAAGTTTGTACATTTCCTTACTTGTGGTGGATCATAGGCCTCCAGAGATGCTGAGTTTCTAAGTGAAGAATCTTGGGGTGACAGCCCTGTAGATGATTATCCTATGTTTAACTCCTCTAAAACTGAAATACCGGATTCCACTGCCCCCTCTTCTCCCTTCACCCATCTCATTTCTGCCACGGGGCTTTTTGAAAAGTGACCTTAATCTCTGCCACTTCATCAGTTCTAACTCAACAGCAACTAGCATTAACCTACTCAATACCAAATAATTCACTCCCTCCTCACTTAAAATGTTACCAAAACCCTCATACTGAGCCTGGTACTCAGCCACTTTCACTTCTGTGCCAGTCTTCTACATCGCCTCCCGATCCACTCTTTCTCCTCACTAAATAAAGTACTTAACTTGGCTAAAGAGAAAATCTAAAATCTTACCAGCTCTTCTCCTATTTCCAAGCACCTCCTCCATGCTGTATGTGTTTCCATAAAACACTAGACCTCCTTTAATGTATTGCTATTTGTGTTCAAAACCCTTGAAGATCTTGCCTCCCCTTCTTAGATAACGCTGTTTCCACCCTCCCATTACCCACTTTCTAGTCCACTGCCTAATCTCTTCATTTCACAACCAACCTGTCCTTATTCTTTCTTTTTCTCCTTCTCACACCTTGCCCAGCATCACTGGAACTCCCTTCCTCTTCATATTAAAAACACCACTACTATCGACTCTTTAAATCTGCACTAATTCTCCACCTCATTTACAACGGGGGTGTAGGTGTGGACCTTTAGCTCCACCCATCTACCCAAATTAGCCCCCCCTCTAGAATTAGTAAATATGCATTTTGTCCATAAAGCATGTTTATTGTACAAACAGCCGGGAGGGGGCCTAGATAACATCTAACAGTCACACTAATCCTGGTCTCCCTGAACCACACAAAGAACACATATTATATACAGTTTGCAACAGTTAATACACTCGCCAAAAACTGTTACAAAGGCATCCCCGCAAACATGATCGGTTGCCCTGTACAGAGAAATATAAAACCCACACAGTTCACTGGACAAAGACATTATAACACAATCCCCTAAAAACCAAGGATTACATTTTCAACACACCCCATCCCACCAACCTCTCCATATTTGGTGGCAGCCTCGCCTGTTAGTTACACAATAACAGAATTCCTATTAATAATGAACACAGAGCTTCCCTAAAAATACCTAAGTACATGAAGATGAGAGAAAGACACGTAAATTCCCTTTTGACCTATTCGGGTTTGGTAACCGCATTGCCCAAACCTGCCTCTGATTTTTATAACTACTGACCTTCCCTAGTCACATGAGTTCCGTCCAGTCTCTGACAACACAATCGCTCTCCTGAAATGTATTACTACTGATCTCCGTAAATGCCCTAGGAGAAGCTACCTGTTCCAAATACCCCTGCGAGTTCACAAGATGCCTATCCCTTACAACAATTAACTCTCCTGTTTCCAGGAGATCATATCTTCCCCTCGCCCTCCAGGACTTGAGCCATCTACAAACTGACCGCAACCACCCCGTTGACCAACTTACGAAACCTGTTCCTTGACTGCTGATGGTCCTGTGCATTGATTGCGAAAACACCCTTCTAATTAATCCACAATATGGAGACCCATGATACACAGAGCAACCACACCTCATATATTTCATATATTTTACTAAATTAAAAAAATATTGCCCATACATGTATACCATTATTTGTGTATTGTATATCTATTATGATCTCCTCTCATGACCACCATTCATACAGCTAAACTCCATGTGCGGATATTGATTGCCTGCATCACCTGAATTGGTAGGGGCCGTCCATGTGACAATGTTGCATCGGTATGTCTTTGCACGCATGCAAATCTACAAATGTATCGCCTCTACACAACATAACACAAAATAACCCAAGTGTAACACTTATCCCATTTATCATAAATATTGCAATATTTGTAGCAATTTGTGAAAGTGACAGAAACGACGATGATGACGTGTCCACCCCCAGTCAGTGGTATGGTGCACAGAGTTCAAACTTTCCAATGTTTCCAACAGGGGAGCACCCTACACTTGCTCTTACATTTCTCCCTCTTTCTGACTACCCTGCATCCAATTCCACTTTACTTACTTCCCCAAATATATTCAGTTCCTTTCATCTAATGTAATATATCTCTTCAATGTAATCACAACCATCCACATGTTGATTACTCCCAATCCTACATATGTTTGGCACCTGAGTCTGCATCGCCCCATTGACTAGTGTTTCATTTTTGCAGGTGTTTCTGTACACAACAGCCAGAACCCTCAAGAGATATGTATAATCAATGCAAAACATCACAGGCCATACTACCAAACTGGTTCTGCGGTCTCATGTGCTGATGGATAAACAAACAACTGTAGATATAAACAAGGTTTTTTGGTACCCTGTGAAGAAGTAGCCTTAGATAATGCTGGCACAATTAATTCCCCAGGGGAGAAAAGTACATTTATTTTTGTGTTGATTGATGTATTTAACAAATGGCAAGAGGTTGTTATAACAAGAGATGTGATGGGCAGAGCTATCATAGACTTTTTATAGAGTGTGTTTTGGAGAGAAGAATTTCTTATAAAGGTTATTTTTTTAACACGTAATGGTAGCATGAAAATTAAAGTTTTGGATCAATAAGAGATAATAGCATAAAGGATAGTAGAATAAAACTGCATCACACTCATTCAAATGGAGGAATAAAACGATTCAACCACACTTTAATGGATGGGGTGAAAATCGCAGTAAGGGAAGGGAAGACACCGGAGAAAGAGTTAAATTAGAGGATTGTGGTTTACTTTTTAGCAGTTTGTTCTATCATCAGACTGATACCATTTGAGATCGTAGTCAGGGGAAAGCCAAGTACAAAGATGTGCCTCTGGTTGATGAAGAGATTATTCTATGTGAACTGGGACAATGGTGTTCTGAGATAGAAAGTGTTTGGGTACATTTAGCTGTGAGAAAATATGATGTTAGGCACAAATACAAATGAAATGCAGTCAAAGTGGGAGATGTGTTTGAAATCAAATTGTCCAGGTGTGTCGGGAACGGTTTGTTATGTTCTTCTAGACCTTGCAAGGTAAATACAGCACTTCTACAAGATGTATGAACAGAAGATAACTATGGGCATCATCACGAGTTGGGCGGTATCCCGGTGGTAATAGCACTAGGATACTGCCCAACGCTATTAGTGTTAACGCTACTCGGTCCGGCGCAGTTTGTGCTGGATCAAGAATGACGGTATGGCGGTAAATCCCCATTCCTCATTGGGTCTGTTGGACCCAATGGGGTTTTGAGCGCTATTAGCGCTATTAGCGCTATTAGCGCCAGCGAGATTAGTGCTGCGCTAATAGCACCCAAAAGGGGCAGAAAGAATAGACTGTTTACCTCTGGCAAAAAGCTGGAGGTAAACCTCCAAACTTTCCGCCCAACTCTTGATAAGGCAGAAGGCAAGTCCCTTTTTACATACACTCCAGAATTAATACAACCCTCTAGGTCTAGGCCAGGAGATAGCGTTGCAAGGATAACAAAGGATCAATTGTACAGAATACAAGTATCAGCAAAAGACTCTACTGAGTGAGAATGATCTGCCTCTCCATGGACTGTCAAGGCATTTTGAGAGGCCACAGCATCATTGATGATGTAACATATATGGTCTACATTTACACAGATGATTTTATGGATGTTATACATGACCCTGCTCCATAGGGGATGGCAGGCCACAATTAGTTGGTACTTTCGCTGTCAATCAGACTCCACGTGGGTCAGCTGGGCTCATCTTGGTCTTGAGTGAAGGTTGGGTTGCTCGTAAAATAAATGCATTTAAACTAACACGCTAAGCTTCCTACTGGAATGGCATGAACATCGGCGGCGCAGGGAATGGTGCCAGGGGGAAGGGAGGATGAAATACAGTCAGACTGACCCACACATTCTGGGCTTTGTTGATACCGCACCTCCGGCACTCAAGGTCCTCTCCTTGGGTTCGATCTTTAATTTATCCCTCCCTGTAGCTTGTGTTACAAAGGATGTATTTCATGCTGGGGTAAAAACAGTTGCGCATGCTTAGATCTTTTATGGACATTTGATGTGCTAGGACAGGGGGGTCACTTGCTTATCTTGGAATTCAGGGATGTGGGGGTCGGGTCACTGGTTTTGGGCTGGCTTTGGGCTGGCTAGGTGGCGGTTAGAGGCCTACTGGCAGCTTAGTGGTGATGAATGGACATAGTGCAGAGCATGGTGTTGTCTCACGCTCTTGCAGGTGCATTACTCTGAAAGATACTAAATGTTTGCAACAGTGAAGGGACATGGGGGAAGTGAACTTCTGTGAGAGCTGGCTGCGCAGATTCATTCTGCCTTAATGAGGTTTGGGCCTAGTGAGTTTGGCAGTTGCAGTGCGATCCTGCAAGCCAGTGCTTTTTGACCTACTACAAAATGGAGTCTCTCTCTATGTGTCTTCTTATGCCGCGCATCTACTGTTGGCGCTACATTACTTCTACATTGCCCTTCATAGTGCAGTTTTCTCCCTCCTTACATACTACATCACTTCATAGGGGGTTTTCCTCACCTGAAAGCGCCTAGTGGGTTGGGATATACACATTCCCATCGCAACAGGGCCAACCCTTAACTGCAACGGCAATAGCATTACCACTGCATTTAAGGGTTACTGCCCAACTCATGATGAGGCCTGTATGCCTGAAATAAGAGAGGGCAGTTGGAATAAGAGAGGGCAGTTGTGTTAGATTGATTTTGCCAGGGATCTGGATAGAAGATTTCTTGGCATTCTTTCTAATTTTCCTATTTGGTTCTTTGGGAAATGGGGAGATGTGTTGTATCTCAAGCAGAGGATATGCAGGGTATTAAACAGTACCATGGAATTTTATCAGATAATAACTTGAAACGTTGAAAGTTGGATGAGGGACTTGTAGGAGACTGTTTTGGAATTCCAATTATATGAAATTTGAAGTTGGAGGAGGGACTCGTAAAACACTTTGGAGTCTAGATTGTTTTAATACATATCTGAATGAAAGAAAACCTCAACTTGACCTCCACAATTTCACATCTCTGCTTTAGTGGATTGGACGTTAATACTCAGCCACTGCGACTGCAGAATTCTGGCGGCCTGTGGATGTTCGCAGGTCCTGACAAGCTCACGCCGTCTCCGATCTCAGGTATGAGGGCCGGCAAGGAGGCAGCTCATCTGGCGGGCGCCATTTTCCTGGGCTCGCCATCCCTTGTCGCTCGGCTTGCTTCCTCGGCGGAGGATCGCGGCAGTCCCAAACTTCGGGCAAAGGTGCTTTAGGTATTAGTCTGCGTTTGTGGTGGCTTTCCGTCGCTTTCTCAAAACAAGGCTATAGATTTGCAGCAGTATAATGGGCACTTCAAACGGAGCTGCCTGAGACACGTCTTCCTCACATGGCGTGATTGATCATCAGGGCAGCTGCTGTTTCTGCCTTGCAATTTGGGGCCGGGAGAAATTCCACCCATTTAGTGAGCAAGCATGTCATGGTCAACATGTACTTGTTCCCCCTAGAGGAGCGAATCACGGGCCGATAAAATCGACTTGTAAATCTGACCAAGGCAGTGTCATCCCCCTCTTTTGGAGGGGAGCACAGTGTGTGAGTGCCATTGGCTGAAATTGTGCACACACATGACACCCCTTCAAGTATTGGTCGAGGTCCTGGCCCATGTGTGGCCAGTATGCAACCTCTCGCAATATTTCTAGTGTCGTATGAAACCACCGATGACCGGCTATGGCCGCATCATGGGCGTGACTTAGCATCAGGCTTCGGAATGAGGTAGGGACCACCCACTGATCATGACCAGATATGGATTTACTCACCAACAAACCGTCTTGGATTTGGAACATTTTTGGACATTTCATCAACACTCTGAGGTCCTCTTTCCCAACGTAATCTGTATCCATCAGGGGAAAGTTCTCAGGGTCTTCAATGTGTTGATAAAACATGCCAATTATTGGATTCCCCCTTTTGAGCCATAATCAAATCAGCATCTGGGGTCTCCTTACTCTATTGTGCAGTTGAGAGTTCATTGTAAGCATTTATCTGGGACCTAGTGATAGCAGTGACCTGGATTTCCCCCAACATGGACTCGATGTCAAGTAGATCCCCCATGAATGGCTCCGGTTTTGGCCAGCTGATCATCTAGGTCATTCTCAGCATGTAACGCAGGCCCGCGTTTTTCAGTCTGGCTTTAGTGTGAATAAATTGGGCTCTGCTCATTTAGACCTGGAGGGTATTCTCTGGATAAATGGTGACTTTTGCAGAGTCTCTTTGTATGCGGCCACCCGATTTAGAGAAGGCCAGGATTGTTTCTTTATCTCTGTAATTAAGGACTTTGGCTATTATCGGCCTGGGTGGGTTCCGTGGGGGCGGCAGTTTCGTGAGGGATCGATGGGCTCTCTCAATAGTGAAGCCTTGCGATAGTTTCCCAGCCGCAATTTCTTGTAGTAAGAGAACCTCGACATAGTTTGTGGGGTCATTTAATTCAATGCCCTCTGGCAAGCCTATAATTCTGATGTTATTTCGGCGCGCGCGCCCTTCTGCCTCATCAACTCTGTCTTCTAGGTTTTTTACCTTCTGCGCCAGGGCATCTACATCCTTCAGGAGTTGGCTTTTTGCCTCAGAGTTCTCGCACACTTGGGTTTCTAAAGCTTCCGTTCTACTCGCTATAGAGCGTACATCTTGCCATAGTAAGTTTAAATCGATTGCAACAGTGTCTATTTTGCTTTCCATTGTTTTCTGAAGCGTCATGATGGCCTCCAAGAGCTGTGAGTTCTCTGGTTCTGGGGGCTCAGCACACAATGCCTCTGCAGCGGTAGTATTTGTGTCTGGCCTAGCTGCGCCGGTGGCCGCATAGGTCTCCATGGTGGTTTGTTTGTGCTTGCTTCTTGCCCCTTTTGTGGTCATCTCCCTTTGGGCAGGCGGGCCTGCCCGTGTCCCCTCTTCTGTTGTATCAGTGGTAGCTGTGGCGGTATGCTTAGAGGTGGCATGGTTTTTGCGCGCCCTCAGTGGCCCCCTTGGCCCGAGTGTATCACACTCTTTCCCTTAGATAAGAGTGGGGTGGATCGCTGGTTCACTGCAGTGCTGCTGGGCCTTTGCACTCCTTGTCTGGAGCAAGGTGTGTAGGGATCACAGGGTTGCTTCTCCTCACTTGTTTGGCAGGGTGCACCGATGTCGGTCACTGCGGTGCGCGAGGGGGGCCAAGGGAACCCCCCGTTGTAAGGCGCCACTTCGCTTTGGTTCGGCCCAGCAGGGTGCACAATGTTCTGAATGCAGATTGTAGTCCTTGGGGCCTCCCACAGCAGCCGCCATGGAACGCTGAAAGCCGCGTGGTTCCGCGGTGTGTTGCCCTGGGTTGAGCACGGTTTATGGCCGCTGGATGCATGTGTTCAGAGTGCGGGGGCCGAGGAGGGGTGGGGGGGTAACGCTCCTCTACTGTGATGGGGCAGTTATGTCATCCAGCCTCCTCCACTCTGGTTCCTTACCTCGCATCCCCGGTCTGCATTGCTGGGCCTCTAGGTGTGCCGGCTTCAGTTCGCGGCCGTGACTCGACTCACTTTTCTGCCCAGTCCCGGCTCCTCAGGCGTGCTCAGGACACACCCCTCTCTCGCTGCAGGCAGCCGCGTCTAGGCCACCCGTCTCCGCTCCCCCGCAGGGTCCGCGGCCGGCATTGCAGCCTACCACTGTGCCCCTCTGGACCAGTGTCTGGGCAGGGCTCGGGGACGGGGGTCCAGGTACCTTTGTTCTTGGCCCACAGTTCTCCCCTCTCTGCAGTGCGAGGCACAAGGTCACAATAGTGTTTGCGGTGCTGCCCTGGTGGCCTGTGGATGTTCGCAAGTCCTGACAAGCTCACGCCATCTCCGATCTCGGGTATGAGGGCCGGCAAGGAGGCAGCTCATCTGGCGGGCGCCATTTTCCTGGACTCGCCGTCCCTTGTCGCTCGGTGTGCTGCCTCGGCGGAGGATCACGGCAGTCCCAAACTTTGGGCAAAGGTGCTTTAGGTATTACTCTGCGATTGTGGTGGCTTTCCGTCGCTTTCTCAAAACAAGGCTATAGATTTGCAGCAGTATAATGGGCACATCAAACGGAGCTGCCTGAGACACGTCTTCTTTACATGGCGGTTAGCCACGCCTCCCGGTCTGACTCAATCCTTTGGGGTAGTCCAAAATGTGAGAAGATGTAATTGATCATCAGGGCAGCTGCTGTTTCTGACTTGCAATTTGGGGCCGGGAGAAATTCCACCCATTTAGTGAACAAGCATGTCATGGTCAACATGTACTTGTTCCCCCTAGAGGAGCGAATCACGGGCCGATAAAATCGACTTGTAAATCTGACCAAGGCAGTGTCACTCCCCTCTTTTGGAGGGGAGCACAGTGTGTGAGTGACGGCTGAAATTGTGCACACACAAGAGACCCCTTCAAGTATTGGTCGAGGTCCTGTGTGGCCAGTATTCAACCTCTCACAAGATTTCTAGTGTAGTATGAAACCCCCAATGACCGACTGTGCCACATCATGGGCGTGACTTAGCATCAGGCTTCGGAATGAGGTAGGGACCTGGCCAGATATGGATTTACTCACCAACAAACCGTCTTGGATTCAGAACATTTTTGGACATTTCATCAACACTCTGAGGTTCTCTTTCCCAAGGTAATCTGTATCCGTCAGGGGAAAGTTCTCAGGGTCCTCAATGTGTTGATAAAACATACCAATTATTGGATCCCCCTTTTAAGCCGTAATCAAATAAGCATCTGGGGTCTCCTTACTCCATTGTGCAGTTGAGAGTTCATTGTAAGCATTTGTCTGGGACCTAGTGATAGCAGTGACCTGGATTTCCCCCAACCGGGACTCGATCTCAAGTAGATCCCCTTGGATGGCTCCGGTTTTGGCCAGCTAATCATCTAGGTCATTTCCAGTTTTGTCTGGTCCCTCTACTTTAGAATGACCCTTGATCTTTTTCCAGTAAATGGTCATCCCATTTGAGGTGACCAGATCATCAATATTTTGTATTAATTTCCCATGTTTTAAAGGTTTATTATTAGCACATAGCGTGCCTCTGGTTTTCCAGTTAACCAGGTGCTCCACAAACCCGCTCCTTACATAATCTGAATCAGTGATTATGACCAGTTCGTGGAGTTGGTGTTGGACAGCAGTGAGGATGGCTTGATGTACAGCCATCAGCTCTGCAACTTGACTACTTCGGGGACCGATTTTGTACCCAGCAAAGGGTTCTTGGGTATCATTCACCCATTCATCTCATTCATTCCTTACGCCAGCCACAAGTTCCTTTTCCCCGTTGTTGTCAACATGGTAGGAGCACCCATCCACATAGACAGTGGGCATTCCCTCACAATGGTCTCCTTCAAAGACTTTGTGTGGGGAAATAAGGTAGGCCTCCATGTTGTCCTTGATTTTAAGACTTTCGTCCTCGAGACAGTTTTCTCTGGCACAATCATGCAAGTCACCCAGACCTTGCGCAAGGTTTTGGCCATATCTGACCTCAGGACGGGTCTTACAACAGATTACACCCCAGGCGGGAAGCATCGTTGGTGCCCCCCACCCCCGACCTGTGATCTCATGCATGTGTCATGAGCTGAGCAGCGGGAGTGGGGACTATGTGTTAACAAAATTGTCAATGCTGGCATCTGCTGAATTTCATGAACCTCAGAAAATAGCAATACGAGGGTCAAACCCGAACAATCCTGGTTATGTTAGTCTGCTTTTGCTCTTCATTTTTAGTAACAATGACCAGTTTGCTGCTGTGACTCAGGTCAGAGACTCGACAATTTCAGATCTACACTAATGTCATTCGTATGACCTCAAACGTTTAGCCACTCTTAAGAGGGCATCAGGTAATTGTAACGCTCACCTGATTCCCGCAAAGGCGCCGGTCTTGACTGGGTGAATGCTGTATCTTCAAAGGTGATGTGTAACACACGGTTGGCTCTGTGGGCTGGACCTCTGTGCACTGTATGTCTGACTCGAAGAGTAAGATGTCTGCAGATAGAAAATATGGCATTAATGAACTGGGGTTATTGGGTGCCTCTCTCCTCTTCCCTTTCTCTTCTCCTGTAGAACCCCAAAGGTTAACGCCCTCACCTTAGGTAAGTGAACGCCGAGCTCTCCATCTGCCTCAGGGCAGGGTGCCGTAACCAGTTTCTTCACTGGAGAAGGGTGCATGCCTCTTGACCTCAGAGGACTGCTGTCCGTCGTTAACTGCACGAACGGTAAGTTCTGGGCACTTCAAATGTCTTAAAAGTCTTTTGTAATGATATCTCTTGTTTTGCAGGGTTCCGGCGATGGCGGATGGCGGGCTGATGAGAGTTGAAGATCGAACCCGCGTGAGGAATAGAAGCGCCTGGAAGCACGTAAGTAAGCGCTTGTAGCCTGCTTCACGATGCACACTAACTGTCCCTTTTATCTTGCAGGTACAAGTTCGGAGCTTTAGAGAAGCTGAAGGGTGCTGGAATACCCACTGGATTCGGCGTGGGAAGGAGTAATGGCACGTGAGTAATAAAGTTGCCCAATGTCTTTAAACGCACCTTCTTTTGTCTTTTAGATGCGGGATGCAGCGCCGAAGGCCTCCGGAGCGTGCGAAGAGCTGGTAAGCTTTTGTCTTTCAGATGCCGGAATGCAGTGCGAGGACCTCCGGAGCATGCGAAGAGTAGGTAAGCCTTTGTCTTTCAGATGCCGGAATGCAGCGCGAGGCGTTGGTGACAGCCGATGGACCAGGTAAGAGATGCGCTGCCACTGAAGACCGTAGTGCTAACCTGTTCTTGCTTTGTCTTTACAGGTGCTGCTGAAGACTGGATTCCAGGATGGTAAGCCTTTGTTCCCTTAGGCCCAGGATCAGAGGCAGAAGAAACGATGAGCGTTCTGCTGCAGAGAATGCAGAATAACGCAAAGCAAGATTCATCCATCGGGTGTGGTTTAAATAGCCTCCTGTAGTGCTTAGGTGTCTCCTTCCACAGCCTCGCCTAGGTAAGAAAAGAGTTCCAGTGTTCTGAACCTAGGGAGTGGCTCCTGCCCCACCCAACAGGAAAAGTAGTCCCAAACAGAAGAGGGGCTCAACTGGCAGGTAAGTAAGCAGCATGGTCTGCTGCAGGTAAGTCCACCCAAGCATTATGAGCCCGGCGCTTCCAGCGCTGGGACTGGGCATCTTTATGAGCCTGGTGCCACTGGTGCCAGGACAGGGTCCAAAAGGTCCCAATTGGGACTGGCTGGCACTCGGAACCGGGGTTATGGGTCTGCTTCCAAAGGAGTCGGGCAAGTCCTGATCTTTTGGAAGCAGAGATCATGACAGTAATATAATCGCAGCAAAAATGTCGCAGAAAAAAAATATTGCGGCAGAAATGCCGCAGTTTGACCCGGTAAAAGTGTGCCCCAATATACCATTTAAGGGGAGCAGGGGTTGTGGGGGTGTCCCCCTTTCCACTTAAATGGTATAATGGGTCCAGGGGTTGCTGTGGTGTCCCCGCATGTTTTACATGGACTGCGGTGCAAAAACGGCGGCATTTTTGCGGCGATATTTTGTTACCATGGCAATTTTTGCCGCAATTATATCACATGGAACCCTTAAGAGTTGATGAACTGGTCTTGAACAGTGTTACTCAAACCTCCAAGAACAAGCACAAGCAACATACCCACCGATAGGTGTACAAGCCCGTCTATCTCAGCATTAAAATACATGCATTTATGCAATATGTATTGCATCAAATATTTCACGGGAAGTTAAATATATTTAGGAGAGACACGTAAACAATATCACTACTCCATGTGAGTGGTAAAGTCTACTTTAAACATGTACAGAGAGTTAACATGCATGTACAATTCAACATAGCTCCCAATGTTAATGTTGGAGAGGTGGCGTTCTAAAATTATGACATTACAATGTGGACTTTACAGTGAAACACACTGCAGTGCATTACCTTGGCAGAGAAATGGCAGTTCGAGTATTGGGGTTTGTTTCGCTCATGCTCGTGAACTCTCAAAATTTTTAAATGTTTCCTTCGTGATCACTCATTTTAGCTCCCGACAGCACCATGAAACTGTAAGATGACAATGAAAAATGATGTCTACCATCCCAACATAAAAACAAAACAATCAAATTCTTATAGGGTGCAAGGCAAACTTTTCTTGCGACTCGTTAAGTTTACTTTTTGCAAATTACTAGTCGCGTGCTGCTTGAATAACAGCGGCCCTTGCACATTGTGCAGTGTATAGACGAATTTAATTTCAAGGGACTTGGAGTACTGCGGGTATCAGGGGAAGCATCTCCAGTGTACCTCACGCGTAGTGCGCTTTTCCCTCCACCCCTAAACCCCAGCCTTGCAGCCCTGCACTTTTTCACATTCTCCATTATGGTAAAGAACATTGTCCCAAGCTTGGGAGAGAAATGGACTATGCAGAAGGAGCTGCCTCCCCAGGGTGTGTTTAGCTGCTGGTGTATCAAATGCAGAAATGGGTGGCATCAAGAGCCCCACGCTCTGGAACATCTTTTGCGCACTGGTTGGTCACACGACAGAAAGAAAGTGTGAGCAGGTGATTCCCCAACACTTAGAGACCTGACTTTGATTAATGTGGCGTTAGCTAGTCATGGCCATTTCCCAGCGTTTGTGTTAAAGGAGATTGGAAGCTGTACCATGTAGGGTATTTTAAAGGCCATGAATTGATGCTACAGCATGTCGCCCCCAATAGAACAAAGAAAGTGAAGCATGCATCCTGCAAGTCTGGGTATTTGCATTATACGGAAGACGGGCCATCCGTCCATGGAGACGGTTTCTACTGTAGTTGCTGAGTCGCTTTCCCAAGCCAGCTGCTGTGCAGACTTCGCTCAGCTTTTGGTCCAGCGCCTGCATCCATCCTTTACACCATCATTCACAAGGCGCGTTTGTGTAGGTGTTTGTTTATCTCGTTAGACTAGCGTGATTGCTATTCCAAACAAAAGAAGCACAATGACAAAGAAGAGTACAAGATAAGTCTGAGCGAACAGTGAAATGTATGAAACTCTTGCACTAAAATGAAGTCAGCAGTGTATGCCCAGGAAAGAGGGAATGATGAACAATATGCTCAGGAGCGGGAACTAGGGGGGCATAATAACCCCCAAACCGGCCCAAGCATGGTACTGGCCCCCAGAGCTTCACCCTTGAAGTGATTTTGGCCCGGCCAATGGACTGACCAATCCAACCCCACTGGAACGTGCAACTGTCTAAGATCTGCTGACGGTGCCACTCTGTCAAGGTCGTCCGAGAACCGGCCTTTTGATCTCCTGAGGAGAGTCCACCACCAATGCTCGCTTCATTTTTCATGACTACTTGAACCTTGACAAAAGTGTCTAGCTTTTTGGCCTCCAAAGGCTGTTCTTGGATGGCCCAGTCATCTCTGCAATACCATTTTAAAATAAAAAAATCGCCTATACAGCAATAGGCCTTACCTGCGAGGAATGGAGCAGGAGGATAAGAAGTGTGCTTGCCTCGGCAGGATGGAGTTACTGCTGGGTTTCCTGAAACAAGGTCAATCAGCGAGGGCAGGTTGCAGCAACTGTTTGTATTTGCTGATTCTGCTGCTGCTTGGCAGTGTGTGCTTGTGATGGAAACAACTTCAGGATTTAGTGACCCACTCGCTCCTCTTTTCTGTACTGGCCGGGGCCGACAACACTAGCCAGCCCCAATCGATCGACACTTCAGTGTCAGTGCACGCCCATAGTCTGGAGGAGGGCACACCGCACGTGCGCCCATGGGCCTGGCTGGCAACAGCAGCGCCGGCTCCACCTCGGGCCGGGGGAAGGTAATAAAGCAACAAATGTTGCTAATTTATTTGCCAATTGGCCTGCCCTGCCTGTGGGCCGAGGCCAGGCCAGTTTCTTGGCCTGGAGGAGGCGGGCAACTGCCCGTGGTGCAATAGCCCCAGGGGACGCAGTTGCCCCGGTCCCTGGAGCCTCTGGAGGGGATGGAATTCCCCAGTTTGTGGGGCAGCGCATTGACGTGGGGAAAGTTCTGCAGGTCAGTTGCTGGCGCTGCCCCTTCCGACTGTAATGTCACGTACTACAAAAGTACTACGTGACATTACAGAAGTCAGAGGCTCCCTCTGACCACTTTGTGCCACTTGTGGTGGGGGGCATAAGCACACCAACAAAAACAATTTAGGCCCCCCTGCTGCTAAGACCAGCCCCTTCCATCACAATGCCGACAGGAAACTGCTAATGGTGGCCCATTAGTCACTAAATGGTTTTGTGCGGGCATTGAGATGGGAGGGGAGGTGCTGTGGGCTGTGGGGAGTGGGTGTGCGTTGCAGGGACGCACCGTGGGCCCCGACACGGTACAAACGGAGACCCTTTTGGGCCCATGGTGCGTCCCTGCAAGCCCAGAAAATGGCCAAAATAATAGTTTAAAGCAGCGCTATTTCTTTCATGCCGCTTCTTTTCCAAACTATATATCAAATACACTTTAAACCACTTCCATGGCACTAGTGATGAGTTACTTCACTATGCGGATAATAGTTTTGATCAGTGTTGCTGAGTAAATATTCTTTAAGCTACAAACCGGTTTATTTATTTATTTATGCAATGTTTGTCGGGTACATGGAGACGGATCATTTATTTATTCATGCAATGTTTGTCGGATACCTGTTTGCGACACACATTGCATAAATAAATAAATATGCAGAACTTGACAAACTTTGCATGAATAAATAAATAATCCGGGTCCATGTATCCCTATAACAAGTCAACAGACAGACTTTACTGTATCAAAGCATACACTTGATTCCCATTCAAAGAATGTTAAAGTGATTGTTTATTGGGTTCAGGTGTCTCGTTGTCATTGCCCTTTTGGCTTAGGTTGCCTCCAAACCCCCTTCAGCATCTTTTGTTCTTTGTTGGTTGTATATACTGCATCCTGTGCCATATTCATGGTCTCTTGGTTGATGTGTCCAGTCCTCATTATCTGCAGCCTAACTGGGACTGGGGCATAAAATTGTCTTGCGCACCAGTAAAAAAGTGGGCCACCGTTGCAAATGGCAATTCATTCCTTGTGTGACGGACTGTTTGACTCTGGGTAGGAGTTCCTTAACAGTGTCGTTTGGGAATGGCTTGCAGGGTGCAGTGGGCGCGGTGCGGGAGGTGCGGCAGGAGTGGAGCGTGGGGTGCAGTGGGAGTGGTGCATGGGATGGGGTGTGGGGGGGCGGAGCATTCCTAGTGTTTCGCCCTGTGCACTACATTGACTAGAAACAGCCCTGGTCGAGGCCACAGCCTGCAGCAGTGTCAGTGGTAGAATACACGTGTAACACGTTAGTTTCCTAACATTATAAAAATGAACAGGCACATTTATTTTTATAATGTTAGGAAACTAACGTGTTACACATGTATTCTAGCACTGTGGACTGCTGGTGCAGCGCCCCCTAGAGCTTGACTGACATCAGGCAGCCGCCTGGGCTGCCTGATGCAAAGACCGGCCCTGTCTGACCTCCAAAGGAAAGCCTTGCATTGACAGAATCCAGGAAGTCATTTGGGAATTACTCACATTTCCGGCCCGGATTCTGTCACTTTGAAGATATTACAAAGGTTGGTGTGGAGACTCCACTATGATGTGTTCCACCTGGATAAACGGGCGGTAATTCTTCAATGCCCACACCATTGCCAGGAGTGCCTTCTCACAATCTTTGAATTTTTCCTCCACCGAGGATAAAGTCTTACTTGCATAGGAGATTACTTTATTGACCTTGTCATGCTTTTGATATAATGCTGCAGTCAAGTATGTATTTGACAACCCTGTCTCCAAGAAGAACTCCTTGTTTCTGACAGGTTAAGCTAGGCAAGGCACTTTTGAGAGGCTTCTTTTGAGTTGTCTAACTGCCTTGCCTTGTTCTGGACCCCACTCCCACTTGACCCCCCCTCAAAAGATGGATCAGGGGTCGTGTGATCTCTGCGTAATCCTCAATGAACTTTCTGCTGTAATTAATTAGTCCAAGGAGGCTCCTTAGTTCCCGCAGAGTTGTGGGTTCTTTTATTTTCTGGTGTGCTTCTACTTTCTTTTCCTGGGGACAGAGACCCTGAGGAGTTATCTCATGCCCCAAGAAATTGACTGTAACACTCACCTTGCATCCACAGGGCGCCTCTCGACTGGTCTGGACGCTTTTGGGTACACTGCACCTTCCCCGGGGTTTGTTCTATCAGGAAGTTCTAGGAAACAGGAGATGGATTTTAGCGACTTCTCCTTCCCTTGAGAGACCCACCTCCAGGTGTTCCCCTTGCGTTATTTCCCCTTGGGACTTCTCTCACCTTGATTTTCGGAATGCTGTGCTCTCCCTGCTGCCGCGCTGGGCAGAGGTGCGTCATTGTTGGCTTGGTCTGCCGAGTTACTTCACTGGCGACAGCCCAGAGTCCAGACCGACTGCGACTCCACTTTTCAGGTAAGTCTTTTAGAGATTTTAGAATAATGTCTGTATTGATGAATGGTCTAAACCTTCTTCTCTTGTTTTGCAGAGGCTGATGGAGAGAGCAGAGGCTGACAGCAGAGTTCCAGAAGGTAAGGATGCACTAGATGCGGCACTGAAAGTGTCCTTGCAAGTGGTCTGACCTGTGCTGTTGTTTTTTTACAGGTCGAGGAGGATTCCTGGAAGCAGCGATAGATGGGACCAAACGCAGAGGATGATATTCGGAGTGTCGGAGGCCTCCCAGGAGAGCCGGGTAAGTAGCTTCTGATTCTTGCCTCTATTTTCCTAGGAATGTAGCAGGAGGACGATGGAGAAGTCCCCGAAGGCCCCGACTGGATGGAGGTGCTGGAGCTGAACAGGTAAGGATGGCGGTGTCTAGAAGTCTCTCGCCTGTGCAGGCCAGGATGCAGAGCAGGACCCGGTGAGCGTCACGCTGCAAGAGCAGAATAACATGAAGCACGTGCCTCAGGTCGGGTGTGGTTTAAATACCCGGCAGGTATCCCAGGTGCCTTTGGGGCAGACCCCACCCTGATGCTAGGCTGCTTGTTGCAGTTCCTCGATGATCCTTGTGGGGGCAGCCATGTTCACTCAATGTCCATTGGAACTCATGCTTGCCAAGTGAGTCTGATGGCAATGGCGCAGGGATTGCGTCCAAGGCACACACAACGGGCCGAAGTGGGCCTTTCTTGCCTTGTTAAAGTACTGTGGCAGGGGCCATGGTGCCCGAGTCCCACAGTCTGGGGATAAGGTCATGACAGCACTCCCCCTTCAAGGCCCCTCTCATGGTGACCCTCCTGTCCAGTCCTGGCTTGTCAGGGTGTTCCCGATGAAAACATTGCAGCAGGCGTGGAGCATCGATGTATTCAATGTGCTCCCATGTTCTGTCCTGTGGACCGTACCCCTTCCAGTCCACCAAATAGTAAAGTTTCGTCCTCACATATTTAGAGTCCAAGATGTCCTTCACTTCGTACTCGGGTTCTCCATGAATAATTACGGGCCCTGGTGGAGTGGTAAGCCGAGTTCCCAGCTTCACCGGCTTTAGAAGAGATATGTGAAACACCGGGTGTATCCTCATGTGGGCTGGTAACGTTAACTTTACTGCAGCTGAGTAAATGACGGATTCCACAGGATACGGTCCCAGAAACCGCGGGCGAAATGTCTGCTTACCTTTTATAGATATGTGTTTCGAGGCTAGCCATACCAGCTCCCCTACTTGGTAGTCTGGGGCTTTGGTGCGATGCCGGTCCGTGTATTTTTTCTGGCGCGCCTTGGCTAGTTGCAGGTGTTCTTGAGCTCTCATGAAAGCCTGTGCGATGGTTGTGTGGAAGGTCGTGACGGCTGGCATTTCTAGAGTCATAGGAATGTCCAGCTCGGGCATGCGTGGATGTCTTCCATAAATCGTAAAGAATGGTGTTTGTCCAGTACTGCTGTGCAATAAGTTATTGTAGGTGTACTCGGTGATCTATAGGATATCCTTCCAATCCCCTTCCACCTGGTGGACCATAGAACGTAAGTACTGTTCGAGGATCTGATTCGTTCTCTCTGTTTGATCGTCAGTTTGGGGATGGTGGCTAGTGGACAGTCGGATATCTATTTGGGCTAGAGAGCAGCATCTTCTACAGAAGTTGGACACAAACTGAGTCCCTCAATCTGATATTAGGGCTGAAGGGAATCCGTGCAGACGGACTACGTGCTCGAGGATGGTCTGAACGAGGCCGGAGGCATTAGGCAGACCCCTGAATGGAAAGAAGTGAGCCATTTTGGAAAATAAGTCACTGACTACTAGGATGGTGTCGTAACCTTGACAAGAAGGAAGATCAGTAATAAAGTCTAGGGATAGTGTGGGCCATGGGGCTGGTGGAATGTCCAAATGTTGAAGGAGTCCCGCTGGTCTTTGCTTGGAGGATTTGTTCTGGGTACAGATGCCACAAGAAGCAATGAATTTGATTACGTCTTTGCGCCATGTTGGCCACCAGTAACTCCTCTTTAACTTAGCCAAGGTCTTTGCGATTCCCGGGTGCCCTTCTATGAGAGAGTCGTGATACTCTGAATTACTTGTTCTTGCAGTTCCTTCACTGCCATGAATAGCCGATTCCTGTAGTAAGGCAGCTGGTCCTTAAGACAATAGTGTTCACCTCTGGAACTCATTCTTGTAGTTTCTCTTCAGTTAACACTTGCCGGACTTCGTATAGGAGCTCGTCTTGGGTCATGGTGGTGGAGATACCTAAGATTCTGTCCCCTGGAATAATGGCCACGGGATCTGGAGGTACATGTGCCATTTCTTTTGTGCCCATGTGAGAAAGGGCATCTGCCTTGCCGTTTTTAGTTCCGGGTCGATACGTGATTACATTAATTGTACTCTGCAAAAAAAAGGGCCCAATGTAGCTGCCGAGACGATTGAGTTTTGGCATCCTTCAAATAATGGAGGTTTCGGTGATCCGTTATCACAGTGATGGTATGTTTGGCTCCCAATAGATAGTGTCAACAAGCCTTGAATGCAGCCTTAATGGCCAGCAGTTCCTTGTCTGTGATGGCATAGTTGAGCTCAGGCGGCGAGAATTTCCATGACCAAATAGCCACTGGATGCAGTTGACCAGTGTGCAGGTCCTTCTGTGACAAAACGGCACCCATTTCCACACTAGACACATCTGTTTCCACAATATAGGGAAGGTCTGGACTTGGGTGCCGCAAGATCAGGGTGGTGGTAAACTTCACCTTGAATTCCTGGAAAGCCTTCTCTGCCTCTTCTGTCCAGCGGAAGGTCTTGTTGCACTTCCATAACAATGAAGTAATCGGATGTACAATTTGAGAGAACCCGGGAATAAAGCGGCGGTAAAAGTTTGCAAAACCCAGCATACTCTGAACACCCTTGATTGAACTTGGCGCTGGCCAGTTGAGGACAGCGTCGACCTTGTGAGCATCCATACGTATCCCCTTCAGTGAAAGGACGAAGCCCAGAAACTCCACTTCCATAACATGGAACAAGCATTTTCCCAGCTTGGCATAGAGGTGATGTTGTCCGAGCTTGGTCAGAACTGCCCGTACATGCCCCACATGTTCTTGCTCAGATGTTGAGTACACCAGAATGTCATCGATGTACACTAGGATGCAGACATCAATGAGTTCTCTAAGCACATCGTTCATGAAGTATTGGAACGCAGCTGGGGCATTACAGAGGCCGAACAGCATTACCTGATATTCGTATAGGCAGTACTTGGTGCGGAATGCCGTTTTCCACTCGTCCCCTTCTTTAATGCGCACAAGATGAAAGGCCCCTCTAAGATCCAATTTGATATAAATCTGGGCTTCTTTAACCTGGTCTAGTTGTTCTGGGATCAGCGGCAAAGGATAACGGTTTTTGACGGTGATTTGGTTCAGAGCACAGTAGTGGATGCACATTCTTAGGTCTCCTTCTTTCTTCGGTACAAAGAATAACGGAGCCGCGGCCAATGACTGGGACGGGCGGATGAAACCGTTGGCTAGGTATTGTTTCAGATATGTCTTCAGGTGTTGGTTTTCAGGTTCTGTGAGCACATAGATACGCCCACACGGAATCCGGGCTCCAGGCAACAGATCGATCTGGCAATCGTAGGGTCTGTGGGGTGGCAAAGTATTTGCTTGCTCTTTTTCAAAAACATCTTGAAAGTCTTGATATTGCACTGGCAGTGTCGCGACCCCTCCCAGGACGCTCACTGCACCTTCACGCACTGGAGGACTGGCATGCTTCCCCTTCTGACCTTTTGGGTAGCAAGTGTGCGTGCAACCATGGGCGAAAACCAATTTACAAGTACGCCAGTTGATTCGTGTGTTATGTGCGAAGAATAACGGAGCTGCGGCCAATTGCTTGGACGGACGGATGAAACCGTTGGCTAGGTATTGTTTCAGATATGTCTTCAGGTGTTGGTTTTCAGGTTCTGTGAGCACATAGATATGCCCACACGGAATCCGGGCTCCAGGCAACAGATCGATCTGGCAATCGTAGGGTCTGTGGGGTGGCAAAGTATTTGCTTGCTCTTTTTCAAAAACATCTTGAAAGTCTTGATATTGCACTGGCAGTGTCGCGACCCCTCCCAGGACGCTCACTACACCTTCACGCACTGGAGGACTGGCATGCTTCCCCTTCTGACCTTTTGGGTAGCAAGTGTGCGTGCAACCATGGGCGAAAACCAATTCACGAGCAAGCCAGTTGATTCGTGGGTTATGTGCGACTAGACATGGCATACCCAGGATTAGCCGAAACTGCGGTGCATTGATCAGGTCGAAGGTGATGATTTCGCAATGTCCATCCTCACACAAGAGGGTGAGTTCTGTGGTGCATTCGGACACAGGACCCGAGGCGATCTTGGTGCCGTCAACAGTAGTGACCGTCTCGGTGGTTGGCTTAGAGCAGAGAGGTAGCCCCATCTTTGCTGCGACGTCCTGATCTATATAATTCCCCACTGCTCCACTATCGATATAAGCTTCCGTGGAATGCATGACCGCTGGCTGCTTGTGGGTGATTAAGGTCACAGGTAGAGCAAAATGGGAGGTCTGTAGTTGAATCTCCTCGCTCGGCAATTGGACCCCTACAATTGCCGAGCTTGGCAGTTTTCCGACTCCTCGCCCGGGTTTTCTTTGTCTGTAGCTCCAACGCTCCTTCTGGGTGGCTTGACGGGACACTCTTTAAGGAAGTGGCTGGCCTTTCCACAGTACAAGCACAACTGCAGTTCCATCCTTTTTTCCTGTTCGGCTTTGGTTAAGGGAGGTCTGACTCCTCCTATTTGCATGGGTTCAATGGCACCTTCGAGCCCTCGAGGAGCTTGGTCTTTGGGTCGCACAAATACTGGGCGGCATCCAGCTTACCACGATCGCCTTTTCGATCTTGCAGTCGCTGATCAAGTTGTACCACTAGGCTAATGAACTCAGCACAGTTCCGAGGTGGATCCACCACTTGAGCCAAAACGTCCTTCAGCTCCCCTCGTAGACCCCGGTAGAACAGGGTAGTTCGTTTGTCCTCAGGCCAATCCGCCTCTACCACCAATCTATTGAAAGTGGCGATGTATGCCAGCAAGTCCTGGTTTCCTTGATGAAGGGACAAAAGTTAATTATCTAGAGGCTGTCCGTGGTGGCGTCGGGCGAAGAGCTTTCCCAGCTCCTGAAGGAACCCTCCAAAGTCCTGTAACAGGGGGTCATCCCGACTGATGAGTGGCACCGACCAATCTGCTGCACTTCCACTCAGGTAGGATAGGACGAAGGCCACACGTGACTGGTCAGTGGGAAATGCCCCAGGTCTGCACAGAAAATGGAGGAGACACTGGTTCATGAAAGTCGCAAATCGTTCGGGATCTCCCAAGAATCGCTCCGGGGGGGCTAATGGTACTGTTCCAGGTAGGTTGATCTGGACTGGATTACTCGCCGGAGTTGGCGTGGAAGGGGTGATCCCTGGCACGGGGCTTGCCCGGCTTGTGACTGAAGAAGTTGCCTGCTAAGGTCGTCCGTTCTTTATTTGGTCACAATTAGCTCTCTCTGCAAGGCGTTAGTTTCCTGCCACAATGAGTGAACCACTGCGCGCAACTGCCCCAACAATTGGGCCAACTGATAAGTTTCTGAGGTTTCCATACCGGGCATCCGGGTGGATTATTTAAGTATGGCTTTGCGTTCTGTAACGCTCACCTTGCATCAACAGGGGCGCCTCTCGACTGGTCTGGATGCTTCTGGGTACACTGCACCTTCCCTGGGGTTCGTTCTATCAGGAATCAGTTCTAGGAAACAGCAGATGGATTTTAGCAACTTCTCCTTCCCTCGAGAGATCCCCCTCCCGGTGTTCCCCATGCGTTCTTTCCCCTTGGGACTTCTCTCACCTTGATTTTCGCGGCTCTCCGTCCTGTCGCGCTGGACAGGGGTGTGTCGTTGTTGGCTTGGTCTGCCGAGTTACTTCACTGGCGACAGCCTGGAGTCCAGACCAGCTGCGACTCCACTTTTCAGGTAATTCTTTTAGAGATTTTAGAATAATGTCTGTATTGATGAATGGTCTAAACCTTCTTCTCTGTCTTGCAAAGGCTGATGGAGAGAGCCGAGGCTGACAGCAGAGTTCAAGAAGGTAAGGATGCGCTAGATGCGGCGCTGAAAGCGCCCTTGCAAGTGGTCTGACCTGTGCTGTTGTTTTTTACAGGTCGAGGAGGATTCCTGGAAGCAGCGATAGATGGGACCAAACGCTGAGGATGATGTTCGGAGTGGCGGAGGCCTCCCAGGAGAGCCAGGTAAGGAGCTTCTGCCTCTTGCATCTATTTTCCTAGGAATGTAGCAGGAGGACGATGGAGAAGTCCCCGAAGGCCCTGACTGGATGGAGGAGCTGGAGCTGAACAGGTAAGGATGGCGATGTCTTGAAGTCTCTCGCCCGTGCAGGCCAGGATACAGAGCAGGACCCGGTGAGCGCCACGCTGCAAGAGCAGAATAACGCGAAGCACGTGCCTCAGGTCAGGCGTGGTTTAAATACCCGTCAGGTATCCCAGGTGCCTTTGGGGTGGACCCTGCCCTGATGCTAGGCTGCTTGTTGCAGTTCCTCGATGATCCTGGTGGTGGCAGCCATGTTCACCCATTGTCCATTGGAACTCATGCTTGCCAAGTGAATCTGATGCCAATGGCGCCAGGATTGCGTCCAAGGCACCCACAACGGGCCGAAGTGGGCCTTTCTTGCCTTGTTAAAGTACTGTGGTGGGGCCATGGTGCCCGAGTCCCACAGTCTGGGGGCAGTCACCAGAATGGGTTTGAACAAGGGAATTTTCGTGCTGGTCATTCGAGGGTTTGAGGATGGCCGGTTTTAACTCGAACCCCACATCTACCCAGTCTGGATTGGGATCCTTTGGGACCCATTTTTCTTTGGGAGGAGTCCCCCCATCCCTGAAGGAGAAAATCCTTTTCCCAGAGTCCTCTGAGGACCCCTCGCCTTCAAACTGGAAGATTTGCACCTTCTCCACAAAATGGGCCTTCTTAGGCTCTTTATTTCTCCTACTCACCCTCTGTTCCTTCGGTTGCAGACTTTCGGGGGCAGGAGATTTTGGTTCCGGTTCCTGGATTTCCAGGTGCTTTTCTCAAGTGGGGAAGGGAGCTTCCTCTAAGGCTTTACACCCTCCTTCCCCTTGTGCCTCCTGCCGGCGAACCGGTGGGTTGTCGGGGTTCTTCCCCCGTCATTGTGCTGGAGCACCAGACACTGGATTTGAGGAGTTCTGGGCTGCCATGCTCATGTGAGGGTTCTGTTCAGCCCTCAGCATGCGACCCAGATCCTGTGCCATCTTCTGGACATGGCGCTCCAGTTGGGACACCCGCTCTGGCTGGTACCGGGTCCGCTGGTCTACTCTGGGTTGATCCCGGGAAGGGTAACTATCCCTTCTCACATAATACCCCTGGTTAGGGTAGTTTGGGTACCCCTCCGTCTTGACCTCCAATCTCCCGGAATGGACTGTCTGGGCTCAGGAAAGTGTGGAACGAAAGAAGGGTTGTTTTGGAGGTTGAAGTTTGGCGGGTACCTGGGAAAGAAATTGTTCCGGCATTTGGGGGATTGCTGCCCTCCTGTGGAAAGTAAGGAGGGAAGTTTCCTGGGTTTCCAGCTGTCTGGTTGGATCACCCCCCTTGGGCTGGGGGAGTCCACACATAGCCCAGAATTGGTCTGTTGCCATTGTAGCGTGGGCTGATGTAGTCAGGGGGTTAGGGGTGCCATTGGTGGGGGTTACCTCCCTGACTCCCTGTCTGGGATTGGCCCAAGGGCCTTCTGGGTCTGGGGTTGGTCGGATTCTGTGTGGGAAAGTTATCAGGCCCCCCATCTCCAGATCTAAAATGGGGGCAACCTTCACCTCCGCCATTTTAGCAGCAGCAGGGGTGTTGGTTGGTTTGGGGATTTTGCTAATATTTTTACTTTTCAGTGGCTTCTGCACTTCATAGATACGCATTGCTTGTTCAATGACCCAGTCTAGTGACCTTTTCTCATGAAAGTCCCTCACTAGCTGGGTTATAATGTATTTAGGGAGAGCATGAAAGAAGGTGTTCACAAATTCTTTACTGTTGGTGCGCATCCTTGTAGTGGTCTGCGCAAAGGTGTGTTACAATTCCTGGACATATTCTTGTGGGGCCTGGTCTTCCCCACATTGTAGGTTGTAGGCTGCCCTGAGGGCCTCTTGAGGGTTCCCTTGAATAGAAACATGTTTCAGAATGGCTGCCCTATAGGTGGACCATCTGGAATGGTTCTGATCCTTCAGCCCCGCAAAGAAGCTGGAGTACTCAGGCGAAAATGTCCACTTTACATACTGAATACAGCTTTGGCTGTCCTTCAGGTGGAAAGTCTCCATCATCTGCTCAAATAATTCAAGGTGCTCCCAAACTGAATATTTGACATTTTTGTGGTAGGGCGTGATGGCACTCCTAATAGCTTTTATTTGCTTCAGGGGATCCTTCAGTAAAGCTCTCTTAACTTTGTTAGCCTTTTTAGTTCTGGTCACCCTGGTCCACTCATCCTCTGACTCAGAGGCACTGCTACCATAGGTGGCTGTCTGGTCTTCTAGGCTCTCCTTGATCTTGCAAGCTTGGGAATGGCTGGCAGAATGTGGGGGCCTAGTTTCTTGGGACCTGTGGCGCTCAGAAGAGTCTTCTGACTCTTCCTTACTCCCAGGATTGGTTGAGTACCCCCCTCCACTGTCCTAGCTGGGAAGAGGTTTTTAGTATGCTCTTAGTGGGCCTAGTCTCATGGCATTCCCCACCAAATTTCACTGACTGATCCCTAGGTATGTTATATTTCTGAGGATCCACTTCTCTGATTCTCCCCTCACTGGAGTCTCCCTGATCAGAGACGATGGAACCTGTACATAGATGCCCGCCCATCCATTTCTGGGAGGCGCTGACCTATTAGCCCCATATTTCTCATTGTGTTGAAGTCTACCAGCCCCGTGCCCCTTGGTTCATATGAGCCAGTGGACATGGGGATGGCAGAGTCCATGGAATTGAAGGGATTGAAGTCCCTGATGCCAGGGTTCCTGGGGTTATGCTCCGGGGTTTCCCTCTCCCATCTGACCTCATCACTTTCAGCCCCTACGTCCTGATGACATGCAAGAATCTGACCCTTTTGTTCCTCTATTTAAGCTTTAATGGTCTCTATGAGTTGCTCCTGCATGGCTATCTGTCTATGGAGCATGTCATTGTTTTCACAGAGATCCTCCTTGTCTCTCTGTGCTTCCTGCCTACATTGGGAGTATTAGGCCTATTTTTGCTGTAGGAGACTCACCTCCTGAGTTTGGTCCTTACTGGCCTGAGTATTCTTTGCCAGAGCATCTTCCAACCTCCTGGTATGCTCTAACAGCTTTTCATAGTCCATTTTGAGTTCACCCAGTCCCTGAAGGGCCAGGTGATCTTCTTCTAACTTGGTTTTTAAATGGCTGACTTCCTGGCCTAAGGCGTCCCTGTCCTGAGTCAGAGTGCCCCTCTGTGCAGCCAGGTCATCCCTTTGTTTTCTAATGGCAGATAATTTCTGGCGCTCCTCATCAAAATCTGTTTGAATGTGGAGATCCTTCACTATTAATTTATTGTTTTCCTCCTTTAGTCCATCAATCTGACTTTCTAGGGCAATTATCTGCCTTGTGCAAGCTCTATTATAATTGAATTGCTGCTCCAGCTTTTGTTGGCTCTGTTGTAGAGAATCCAACCTTTCCTGACACTCTTTTTGCAGTGTCAGAAATTTGGTATCTTGCTCTGCCGTCTCTTGCTGTAGGAGATCCAGATCTTCCTTTACTTTTGTCAGGTACTGTCTGGTTTCTCTCTCAGATTCTTGCCTCTCTTGTAGCCTTTACTCTGCAGAGTCCAGATCAGTTTGCATTTTCTCTAGGGATTGTACTTGCCTCTTTGCCAGATATAGGTTTTGGCCATATTTTTCCTGTATTACTCCAATGTGGAGGTACAGGTAAGCCGCTATTTTGGCAATTTTACATTGATCTTCTTTTACTTTTGGGGCCATATACAATTCACTAAGTGCCTCATGTAATGAACCCTGGTCCTGCCATGTATCTAATTCTGTGGCATTGACTTGCTGTATGATTTCCTGCAGCCAGACTTTCTCATCCTGCTCTACCCATTCACCCCTGACAAACAATTTGTGCAGTGGGTGTTCCTTTGCAATATTGATTTCCACTGGGGTCGCCATTCCCGAAATATTAATTGTATCTGACTTATCTCAGGGTTACTTTTAATTTTGCAAAACAGGCCTAACCCCTTTGAGTATTTCTTTTGAAGGGTGTTTTTACAGTGTAGCACAGTATGGTAGCCCAACAAGGTGTATGTACCCCTTCAGTTAGCACGCTGTGTTAGACTGTCACAAGTGGTATGTCTAATTCAGGATCTTGTGACGAGCCCCCAAGCTGTAAGTGATTTCAATCCGACACACACCCAAGTCAACGCCTAGCATGTAGTGCACAACTGAAATACTTATTTATTTTTGTCTAAACGTTCTTTATTCTGAACGATATACCACTCATATCACGCCCTTCTCCTGGAACCCCCCAGTCACACTGAACCAGGAATCAGGCTGGTTTGCAAAGGTAAATATTTATTTAGTATTTAAAATTGTATCACAATAGGTTTTAATAGGTACATAACAATCACCAATGGGGCGATGTAACACTTAATAATATCTTTAATACACAAGGAGTAAGTAGTGAGCAAAACAATTCAGCACAGAAAATAATACTTTTATGTGGGGTCAGATCAGATAGCACTGTGGTTAGAGGTTACCTCTGCACACCCCTAAACCCCCAATAGACAATGTAAAGATATAGGAGGAGAGAGCGGGTATTCAGGAAGGGCAAAGTTCAAACAGAATATCAATCCCACTTCCCCCTTTCAACACAAGAGAAAAACGGAATTGACTGTCAAGCTGTCAGAATGGCTTTTAAAGTTATCTTTAGAATGGACTGGGCAAAAACACCAAACATGGTCAAAATTGCTGAAATTTATGGGAGCCGCTTTGGATAGTTGCACACAAACACAAGCACTGATTTAATGAAAAGCAAATATTTGAAATCTTAAGATTCAAGTCGGAAGCAATTAAAAGCTGTTTTACACGTGTAAAATTTCTCCAAAAAGAAAATTTGCATCAAACTTTTCACTATAAGGGGATAATCGCATGGATTTGGAATGCCGTTTTAGGTGTGATTGATAGATATGGATGTTGGCTACAAGCGGAAGATGGAATTTTGTTCCTATCACAAACACGGAGAACGTTACAGATGTTTTAGTGGAGGTCGTTTTTTCAAGATAGGTGCAAGAATGGAAAACAGGAATGCACTTTTAAAAATGACAAACGGGTTTTCTTAAGCTAGAGGATGACTATGAAGGAAATTAATACCACACAGGAACACAGTCACTTGATCAGGGTTACTGCCTACTAAGGAAACTCGCCTCCTTCAGATGAGAAAAGATCAGCGCAAAGATAATTTTAACAATACTGGTTATGGAGGAAATAAGATAGGATGGTTTGGAAAAGAGGGTTCGGACAATGCAAAGATACTCCTAACAATACAGGTTCTGAATACAAGAGAAGATGGGTCTCTGATAGGGATAAGACTATGCAAGGTACATATGCTAGTGACACAATTCTTCCTATTTATACTCACTGGGTCAGTTTTTAAATGGGACCGTCGTTTCTGGTCAGGGAATTGGATCTGGTTTAGGAAAGACGGCTGGGCACTTTGGACTGGGCAGCGTCAACAAGGCACTCTGGTCACAGCACGGCACAGGACTGGATCGGATCTGCCCTTCTTCGTTCTTGAGGATATTTATTTTCAGCAGACAAGCAGTAACAGCACAGCCCGGCTGTATTATGATGCTTCCCCTTAGGCTTGTGGGGTTTCTGTTCTGGAATTTGAGGCCTAGCTGAGAATGGATCAGCTATGCAATAGGCCTTTTTCTTTACCAAGTTTCTGGAGTCTGGAGCAAGGAAGATGTAGAGTTCAGCAGCAGGGTGCTCTGCAAGCATAAGGATAGTGAGTGAATCTTGCTGTCCTTATCTGTGGTGAGCTGTCTCTATTTATGTCACGACCCTCGCCCAAAACCACTCTTGCAAACCCATTGTCCAGGTGGAGTCAGGACTCGGGCCTCTAGAGCCTGGCATCCTCTTCAAAAGCCCTCATGGGGCCAGGCTCATACACCATGAAAAACAATGTGCTTTGGAACTACTTTATTGTATTGTCAGCCAACATGGAGGCATCCACATAGCTTGGTTCCTAAGAACCAAGCTATGCGGTCTAGTGTTTGGGTGTGGTAGCCTAGGGCTACTTTACCTGAACTATTTTGTTGGGGCTATTTAAACCACACCGAGCAAGACAACATGCTTTGCGTTACTTTGCAGCTTGCAACGTGATGCTCACCGTGTCCAGCTATTCCCTCGAACCTCGGAGAAGCAGAACCTGCAAGGAGACAAAAAGAACATCATTAGTAGCAGCATCTTACCTGCAGTCTTCATCTTTAAACACTCGCAGCTACTGAGAACAGCTTCCTCGAATCTGCACGCCTCCCGGACAGAACGACCTGAAAGAGGAAGATAGAGACAACATTAAAGAAAACAGTAGAGACATTTACAAATTACGAACTGCTCAAAAGGCTTAACTGGCTGGTCGCCTCTCGGCAGGCACCACTCCAGACATTCCACTAGCGCTGAAGAACACTGCGACCTACAAGGAAGGAAATCACAGGTTAGCAAAGGCAAGACTTCGCAGCACTGCGCATAGTGCTTACTTAACGCATCATAGCGCTCTTAATGCGCCATCATTTAACAGCAGGGCTCAACCAAGCCAGTTCGCCGCGCTGAAGCTCCGCACACCTAAGGGAGAAAAAAGAGACATTTTAAACAAAGAAAGACATGCAGGAGAGCAACAAAACTAAACAACAGCAATAAGACCTACCTGAACAATATCAAACGGGCCGGCGTCATTGAAGTAACTGGACTGTTAGGGAGAATGCTCTGTAAGGCTAATTTCCCAAACCTAGTGAGTCCCCCAGCAGCTTTGCTGGATTTTTGGGGTTCATTTTTTTCTCTCCTGCTAAGAGTGAGATTCTTTTTGCTCCCACTCTTAGACATGATTTGAGGTGTTCCTTTAACTTTCCATGTGTTTTATGGGCTATGGGGTCTTTTACTCCATAGGGTCTCATGTGTTTTTTTTTATGTGGGTTACACAGCACCCTCCGTGCCGTAACCCAGGGGTGTCGTAGCGACCCCTCAACATAGACTCCATACCTGGGACTGACTACTGTCTCCCAGGGCATGTAAAGTCACCATTGGCTTTGCTAGTCCCAAATTATGAACATAAACCAGTACAAACCATCATATTGTGGACGTACTGGTCGGGGCAATTCGATTGCCCCGGGGTCTGTTGTTCGAGGGGGCCGGCTCACCACTTAGCATGTTTGATTGACAGCTGGGCTGATTGAATGGGGGTATGCTGCATAAAAGTAGGGCTTTGGGGACTGGAACTTCAGAAGTCGCCACAGGACCTAAGAATCTGAGGAGGGAGAAGCTGAGCAGGCCTGCAACGACGACACCACCGATGGAGCCCTGCTGAACCGTCTGACCACTTTTCTCAACGACAGAGGAGATCTCCAGCCCGGAGAGTCTTCTTCCTTCGACTGGTGGGATAACCAGTCTACCTTCTTTTCGCCTTCCTGGAGCATCTCTTGGCCACCTTGCCTGTGCCAAAGCACCCTGGCAACCGGGATACCACTTTTTCACCACTACCGTGAACCGAAAGGGTAGTACCTTTGTACCGGAGAACTCCGCGGCTGGTTTCTTCCCTATGAGTGCAACGACCTTCATCTTTCCTCCATGACTTGATCTTCTCTTCCTCTGGACGATGCTGCGACTTGCACCCGCTGCTAGGAACAACTGCCCCCGCTGGAGGATCCTCTCCATTTAAGGTACCGTGTTCTGCCTGGCTTCCCTTGCAACCGATTGAACGGGGTGTATTAAATCCTCGTCTCTCAAACCTGGGTTAGCCTGGGACACCTTAGCTAACTTTTCTGAACTGAACTAAACCTTTTTCGAACTACCTCTACAAACTACGAAGACTCTGTGTAACTGTCTGATCTTGGGCACCTTCCACCTGGCTCCCTTGAAAGTGGGCCTGGCACCTAAACTTCCTCGCTCACCAGTAGACTGTGCCTTCCTAACTTGCTGTGGTTCTTTAAAAAGTGTTTAGTGTGTATGCTTCCATAATTCTGCTTTTCCCTCTCTTTTTATTTAACTTGTTGGAGTGCCATCGAACGTTAAGCACTCACCTCTGTCTGGAAATAAGTGGTGTTAACTAAGACTTGTCCAACAAGTAATCAGGGAAGTACATATGATAATAGTGATTGTGTTTTGAACTTATCTTACCAATTTAGTGCTAGTGTGTTTTATAAGTGGGTGTTAAATAAATAATTATATACTTTTACACCAAAGCTCTGGTCAGTGTTTGTTTGTGCTACTGTGTCTTTGTACCTATTGTGTATACTGTGCATACTGCCTAAGTCTTCTTGAGGGAAGTCTGACTGCTCAGCCAAAGCTACCAAGTGAATCTGTGTGGTACAGACTGCTAACAAGTGGGTTTACTGCCAAACACCTGCAGTCTTAAATCTTTTGCAGTGGTCCCTAAGGGAACTGCACAGGTTTCTGCCTAACACTGGTGTACAGCGGTGGGATTTGTATTGAGCATACATTTTAGTCTGCTTAAAGATACCTTAGTGCAACTAACCACAAAGCTTCGCACTAAAAGAAGTATTTTCTAAAAAATCCTGTCAACTATGGAAAGTTATAGTCAAGAGTCCCTTGCTACAAAAACTGCTGATTGTTTAAGTGTTCTCTGTAAGCATAAGAATCTCCTGACTAAAGGCAAGAAAATGGAGCTAATAGAAAGGTTGTTAGCAAACCAAAGTCTGGATGGTAGTTCAGAGGAACCTACCACTCCAGCAACTGTAGATAACAGCAATGATATTGATATGAATGTTAGTATTGATAACTTTGAGTCAGAAGCAGAAGAGGAGGTGGAAGATGTTAGAGTTGTCTCCCCTGGGCCTCTACCTGCCCTGCCAGCTGTGCCTACTGGACCCTTATCAGGTCCCACACTTAATCCTCAATATATGGAACTAGAAAACATGAAGCTTGAATTAGAATTCAAAAGAATTAATGATCAAACAGAACAACGGCACCAAGAACTAAGGCTCAGAGAAATGGAGCTCAACCATGAGCTAGAAATGAAAATATTGTCTGTGGAAAGTGCTTCTCTCTCCGAATCCTCTAGGAGTTCCAGTCCCAAAAGACCCCGGATGCTTAAAGAGTTGGTGGGTATGTATGAACCTAAGTTGGATGTGTTTGACTGGTTGAGTTTGTTTGAATATAATCATGGGCTCCAGAACATTACAGGAAATGAGTTACTTTCCTGGTTGTTCTCTAGGCTCCCCCCTGTTGCAACTGATGTGGTAATGGAGTTGGGGGAGGAGGATAAGAAGGATTATGAATGTGTGAAACTAGCTTTGATAGCTAGATTTGGGAAGACCCCTTCCCAGTACCATACGAGGTTTAGGACCCTGAAAAAGCATGATGGTACCCCTTTGGCTACCTGGGTGAGTGAAAGTTTGAAGAACTTAGAGGGATGGATTAAGGGTTACAAGCTGAACACTTATGAGGGAATGAATAATCTTGTAATGTTGGAGTCAATTTATGATGCCTGCTCTCCTGAGCTCAGACAGCACTTGGCTGATTCAAAGGAATTAGATTCCAGGAAACTAGCTAAGGCTGCTGACTTGTGGGTTGTCAACAGGGCTAGTCACAAGGACTCTGGGGTACTCAGAAAAAGGATGAGGGGAAGCAGCCAAAAAAGGACTCCAATGAGAATTCAAATAATTCCAATCCCAATGAGGGCCCCAAACAGAACAATAAGGGTAAACCACAAGGGAAACCAAATCAGAGTAGTGTACCCTCTGGTGGTAAACCAGAAGGAGGTCAGAGCAAACCACCATTCCAGAAAGCATTTAGTAAATGCTTTGTTTGTGGCTCACCTTACCATGTGAAAGGAGATCCCAGATGTAAGGGTAAACCTTCAGGGGTCCAGCTTGTCTCCTTAGCCTTCACTCCAGAGGAGGAAGTACAAATGGCAAGTGGAAACTTTCTACTGCTGGCTGATGAACCCATTGGAGTCTCAGCCAGTGTTTCTTTAGTGTCTCTGGGTCTGTGGGAACAACAGAATTTAGATGTCTATAACTCTATCCCAGATAATACTAAAGAGTATTATAATGACAGTGTCCAGGTGAATGGTCAGGAGACTCCTGCCATTAGGGACACTGGGGCCAGCATAACTGTGCTGGATAAATCTTTTTCTCAGGCTGAGGATGTTTCTAAGGCACCCAAACGCCTCACCAAGTTAGCTGGAGGGCCTGTGCAGATGCTTCCCCAATTACCAGTTCTCATCCAGTGTAATGACATGACTGTGAAGATACCTGTCAGCATACAAAGTGAGGTGCCAGGAAGGGTTCTGTTGGGTAATGACCTGAAAACTCTTGGAGTAGTGTCACATACCACCAGACCGCCTGGTAAAAGGTTACAGGAGCTCACCAGACCTGCAAGGGAGAGGACCATGAGAGATACTCCCCAGGAGATGATGAAGAAAGATATCACTCCTACACCACTGGAATTACAACTTGCTATCACTGAACAAAAAGAAGCAAAGGGGAAACCCAAGACTTCCAAGAAACAGCCAACAGCAAGCACTCCAGTGCTTCCAACAAGGACTTCCCCGAGGTTGTCCAAAGTTACATCTGTAACTCCGCCTCCAGCTGAGGCTGAGAGAGAGGTACAACCCTGTATGGTGGAACAAGACTCTGAAGAAGAACTAGTGGAAGGCCAGGAACTCATTGGAGATCTGGATCCTGTTGACCATCCTGAGCTGCAGTCTTTACTGGCAGAAGGTGGACCCGACAGGGCAGACTTCAGCAAGGGGCAGAGAGAATGTCCAACTCTGGAGGGTCTTCGCCAACAGGCAGCTTCTCAGGCTGATGGGCAAGAGCCTGGGAAGTATAGGTTGCACTGGGAAGATGGCCTCTTCTACAGTGAACCAACCGAGTCTGAACCTGGAGACTACAAGCGGCTTGTAGTACCTCAAGAAAACAGACAACAGTTCTTGCAGCTAGCCCACGAGATTCCTTTGGCTGGTCACTTGAGTTTCAAGAAGACCAAGGAAAAGCTCTCGCTCTACTTTTATTGGCCAAAAATGGGGGCTGAGGTAGATAATTTTGCAAGAGCTGCCATACCTGCCAGGCTTCTGGTAAGGTTGGGTCCAAGAATGTGGCACCTTTAGTGCCTCTCCCAGTAGTGGGAGTCCCATTTGAGAGGGTAGGGATTGACATTGTTGGTCCCCTTGATCCCCCAACCTCCTCAGGCAACAGGTTTCTCATTGTTGTAGTAGACCATGCTACTAGGAACCCTGAGGCAATTCTTATGAGGACTGTTACAGCTCAGGCTGTGGCTAAGGCCCTCCTTGGTATTTTTTACCAGGGTTGGGTTTCGTAAGGAAGTAATCTCTGACAAGGGGTCAAATTTTCCACTACATGAAAGCCATGTGGGAAACCTGTGGAGTTACTTACAAGTTCTCTACCGCCTACCACCCTCAGACAAATGAGTTGGCAGAAAGGTTCAACAGAACCATGAAGAAAATGATAGGTGCTTTAGAGGATCCCCTTAAGAGAAAGTGGGACCTTCTATTGCCATGTCTTCTCTTTGCTTATAGAGAAGTCCCTCAGGAGGGAGCAGGTTATTCTCCCTTTGAACTTCTCTATGGCCATCCAGTCAGAGGTCCATTATCCCTGATTAAGAGGGGGTTGGAGAGTGCTCCTTCCCCCAAGCCAGTCAGAGTGACTGACTATGTGATAGGTCTCCGAAGGAGAATGTCACAAATGATGACAGAAGCTAGTGATAACTTGAAAGCTGGACAAGCCCTGGTCAAGCATTGGCACAACCAGAAGGCTAACATGGCTGAGTTCACTCAAGACCAGCTAGTTCTAGTTATGATCCCAACAAGGCAGAGGGCCTTGCAAGATAAATGGATGGGACTCTTCAAGGTTGTGGGTAAACTTGAAGAGGTGAACTATCTGGTGGACTTGGGCAATCCCAAGGAGGCTCCTAGAGTCTTCCACACCAACCGACTAAAGGCGTATGTCTCCAGACCTGAAGTAGGAGCCTTGCTTCTAGCTTCAACAGAAGAGGAAGAAGAGAGCGAAGCTCTACCTGATCTCCTCAGAGGCTTACCCTTGGACGAAAAGATTGAAGGAGTAAATCTCTCTTCAAATCTGACACCTGAGCAACAAGAAGAGTGCAAAGCCATGTTAAATCAGTTTGCCTCTCTGTTCTCACTTTCACCAGGCTTGACCCCTTGGGGACAGCATGATATACTCACTGGTGACTGCCTGCCAGTCAAAAGCAGAGGATATAGAATGTCAGAAAATGTAAGGACCCACATTAAAGGGGAGGTCAAGAAGATGCTTGATCTTGGGGTAATAGAGCCCTCTACTAGCCCATGGTCTAGCCCAGTTGTGTTGGTACCAAAGGCAGGATCCAAAGAATTGAGACTCTGCATGGACTATAGAGCTCTTAATGCAGTCACCAAAACTGATGCTCACCCTTTGCCAAGGACAGATGAGTTGGTGGATAGACTTGGTTCAGCCAAGTTCCTCAGCACATTTGACCTTACGTCAGGCTATTGGCAAATAGCCCTGACAGACCATGCCAAGGAAAAGACTGCATTTTCTACCCCAGTTGGCTTATACCAATTTAAGGTTATGCCTTTTGGATTGAAGAATGAACCTGCTACATTCCAAAGAATGGTGAATCAGGTTCTGAATGGGATGGAGGACTTCTGCATGGCATACTTGGATGACATTGCAGTATTCAGCCAAACCTGGGAAGAACATGTGAACCACTTAGGATATGTTTTGCAGGCTCTTGGACAGGCCAATCTGACCATAAAGGCAAGTAAATGCCAAATTGGTCAGAGTAAGGTGGTCTACCTTGGGCATGAGGTAGGAGGTGGAGAAATAAGGCCTTTGCTCAGTAAGATTGAAGCTGTGCACAATTGGACAACACCTACTACTCAAAGCCAGGTGAGAGCTTTCCTAGGCCTCACTGGGTATTACAGGAATTTCATTGAGAACTATGTGACCATAGCTTCTCCACTGAATGTGATCTCCTCTCCAAAATTCCCTAAGAAGGTCAAATGGAATGAGGAATGCAATCAGGCCTTTGAAAACCTGAAGAAAGCTCTTAGCCAAGCACCATTACTGAAAGCTCCTGACTACCACCAAACTTTCATTGTGCAGACAGATGCTTCTAATGTAGGTATAGGTGCAGTCCTTAGCCAACTGGATGAGAAGGGTGGGGAGCACCCCATTTGCTTCATCAGTAGAAAACTGAAGGATCCTGAGACAAGATGGGCAACAACCGAAAGAGAATGCTTTGCTATTGTGTGGGCACTGAAGAAGTTTAGGCCATACTTGTATGGTTTTACTTTTGTTATTCAGACTGACCACCAACCCTTGAGATGGTTAATGCAAATGAAGGGAGAAAATCCAAAACTATTGAGATGGTCAATCTGCCTACAAGGGTATGACTTCACCATTGAGCACAGGTCAGGGTGTCACCATCAAAATGCTGATGGACTCTCTAGGATGTATATCATCGACTAGAGGTATGAGGTTCATCCGGGAGTGGATTAAATCCTCCTGTCCCTTAGTCTGGGGGGGGCGAGTGTTAGGGAGAATTCTCTGTAAGGCTAATTTCCCAAACCTACTGAGTCCCCCAGCAGCTTTGTTGGATTTTTGGGGTTCATTTTTTTTTCTCCTGCTAAGAGTGAGATTCTTTTTGCTCCCACTCTTAGACATAATTTGAGGTGTTCCTTTAACTTTCCATGTGTTTTATGGGCTATGGGGTCTTTTACTCCATAGGGTCTCATGTGTTTTTTTTAATGTGCGTGACACAGCACTCTCCGTGCCGTAACCCAGGGCTGTCGTAGCGACCCCCCAACAGAGAATCCATACCCTGGGACTGACTACTGTCTCCCAGGGCATGTAAAGTCACCATTGGCTTTGCTAGTCCCAAATTATGAACAGAAACCAGTACAAACCATCATATTGTGGACGTACTGGTCGGGGCAATTCGATTGCCCCAGGGTCTGTTGTTCGAGGGGGAACGTCTCCGTCCCCCCTGATCGAGTTTTGGCTGGTGGCAGTGGATACTACTTTTTATATTCGACCGCAAATATATCTCTATGGGATTTTCCCATTGTTCGAGGCTACCAACTTTAATTATTTAATTTTTATAGCCTCGAACATACCGCCGGTTTATTTATTTAATATTAATTCGCCGGTTGGTATTTTTTGCCAGAACTCGATTCTAAAATGGCGTTTGTGTTCTCTTCTGTGACTCCAACCCAAGTCGAGCCCTTTGTTCCACTTTTTGGCGGGCTTCTCCACAGAAGCCTCCAAAAGTGGTGCCACTCTGTCTGTGTACCACAGGGGGTGGGGGAGGGGGTTTAGGCACCCTGGACTGAGTTACCTTGGTAACTCAAGTCGCACTCTTATGTGATTGGCCCAAGTGGTGAGCCGGCCGGCTCACCACTTAGCATGTTTGATTGACAGCTAGGCTGATTGAATGGGGGTATGCTGCATAAAAGCAGGGCTTTGGGGACTGGAACTTCAGAAGTCGCCACAGGACCTAAGAATCCGAGGAGGGAGAAGCTGAGCCAGCCTGCAACGATGACACCACCGGTGGAGCCCTGCTGAACCGTCTGACCACTTTTCCCAACGACAGAGGAGATCTCCAGCCCAGAGAGTCTTCTTCCTTCGACTGGTGGGGATAAACTGTATACCTTCTTTTCGCCTTCCTGGAGCATCTCGTGGCCACCTTGCCTGTGTCAAAGCACCCTGGCAACCAGGATACCACGTTTTCACCACTACCGCAAACCGAAAGGGTAGTACCTTTGTACCGGAGAACTCCGCGGCTGGTTTCTTCCCTGGCAGTGCAACGACCTTCATCTTTCCTCCACGACTTGATCTTCTCTTCCTCTGGAAAACGCTGTGACTTGCACCCGCTGCCAGGAACAACTGCCCCCGCTGGAGGATCCTCTCCATTTAAGGTACCGTGTTCCGCCTGGCTTCCCTAGCAACCGATTGAACGGGGTGTATTAAATCCTCGTCTCTCAAACCTGGGTTAGCCTGGGACACCTTAGCTAACTTTTCTGAACTGAACTAAACCTTTTTCGAACTACCTCTACAAACTACGAAGACTCTGTGTAACTGTCTGATCTTGGGCACCTTCCACCTGGCTCCCTTGAAAGTGGGCCTGGCACCTAAACTTCCTCGCTCACCAGTAAACTGTGCCTTCCTAACTTGCTGTGGTTCTTTAAAAAGTGTTTAGTGTGTATGCTTCCATAATTCTGCTTTTCCCTCCCTTTTTATTTAACTTGTTGGAGTGCCATCGAAAGTTAAGCACTCACCTCTCTGGAAATAAGTGGTGTTAACTAAGACTTGTCCAACAAGTAATCAGGGATGTACATATGATAAGAGTGATTGTGTTTTGAACTTATCTTACCAATTTAGTGCTAGTGTGTTTTATAAGTGTGTGTTAAAGAAATAATTATATACTTTTACACCAAAGCTCTGGTCAGTGTTTGTTTGTGCTACTGTGTCTTTGTACCTAGTGTGTATACACTGCATACTGCCTAACTCTTCTTGAGGGAAGTCTGACTGCTCAGTCAAAGCTACCAAGTGAATCTGTGTGGGACAGACTGCTACCAAGTGGGTTTACTGCCAAAAACCTGTAGTCTTAAAGCTTTTGCAGTGGTCCCTAAGGGAACTGCACAGGTTTCTGCTAACACTGGACTGCACTCGCCCATGAAAGACAACGCGCCCCTGCAAAGAAGGCAGGACGGAGAGCACGCCTAATTCTACCACATGGTGAGGAGAGGGTGCCAGAGGGACTGAAATCATATAGGGGTGGAGGGAGGATACTTACCCCAGTCGGTCAGTCTTGAGCACAGTCCTCTTGTATTTTCAGGCAGAACCTTCCCCGCAGACCACTTCAGGGAAAATCTGAGAAGCATACCAGCGAGTAACCCAGCTGGGTGGCGTTGCTGTGGATACCAGGTGAGCGTAACAATTTATGCTATGAACTGACATCATAAAGGGGTGTGTGGGCCGGTTTAGCCTAAGCTTGCCCCTTTAAAAGGTGATTGGGTGGGAGTCTGCTCTCTGCCTTGATAGGAGAGAAATGGAGTGTCATCTTTATGGTGTGATTTTATGAGGCTGAGAATCCACCCCTAGCCCCTGGAACAAAAAATCTACTTTTGGCAAAAATACATATTTCCACATGTGCAACCTCTCTAAGAATCACATATACAGATTACATATTTTACCTAGCAGCTATTCCTCAAAACCCTGCAGCTGTGGGATCTTGTTTCTGCTTTTCACAGAATTTTGCCCTTTTAACTAGGAACACAATGTCCCATTTTTAAGCAAATTTCTACAAGTGTGCGTGTTTAACATGGGAATAAGTGTGTAAAGTTTCACACTATTAGCGGAAATACATTTTGCGTAAAATCACATTTCTTGCCATTGCTGTCAGAACATGTCACCCAGTTCTGGCGCCTCTTCACCCGTGTAGGCGGAAATTACATTGACATATTTTTATCTTTTTCACAATTTTAAATAGTAAGTTATCAATCTTTTCAAAATGTGTTCTTTGACCTTCTTGAGCAACAAATGGTTGTTTGGCTCCACCCCTTGGTCTCTCCCTGGAAGCCCAAGAGCCATTCCCCATGTTTGTTCCTTGCAGAGTCCATTTACGACTGTCTTCACACTTCTAATTTCCTGAGCTGCAGCTGGTCATTGTTCCTTTTGCCTCTGTAGCCCACGTTCTTTCCTACCCTGTAATTAATGCCTCAGTGTGATTTCCTGCTGGGGGGAAAGACCTTCCTTCTGTGAGAAACCTGCTATTCCAGTTTGGCAGCTTCAGCCAGGTATAATTTAATTGTTAACTCTGTTGACTTTTCCTTAGCACAAAACAAACTTGTTGTATCAAATCACAGCTAGAATTCTCATTCAAGATTTTAAACCATGGGATCAAAACAATTACAATATGGGTTACTATCAGTAACAGGCCTCTTAGCTTGCAATCATTTGACTTTCAGTTTATGCATGTTAAAGTTTATCAGGCAGGCCCCTGACAGCGGTCATCACAGCAGCCCTTTGCTGCACAGAGATGACAGATCCACAGGCAGACTGCTTTAGCTGTGAAAATCTCTGTATGCTTTCAGCCTGTCAGGACCTTGTAGGTTCACAATTATTTCTTAAACTAAGTGATTAGTAGCACCCAGCAAGAATTTTGAACATTTAAAAGGTGTCTGTACCGGCATTCTGAAGTTTCAGCAGCACAGAAAGAGAGATTTAACGCCATATTTGGAGTTTCATGTAGCAGAGCACTGCTATTTCCTTCTATACTCTATTTTCAATTGTTGTGGAGCCCAGTGACACATTTCAGGAGTGAGAGCTGGGTTCCACCACTGACAACATGTGTGGCAGATTGGGCAGCCATCTTTTTGTGCATTTGCAAAGCACGTTTTTCAGGGGTTTTGGCGCACACAAGGGTTTTGCGGCCCTTTTACTGTTTCTGGCACCATCATAACCGAGTGATGCAGCATAGCAGAGCAAAAGTGGGTGAATACATCCCACAACACCTGGGGTGCTCTTTCACATGTACATACCTGCTGCTATAAATATATAATTATATATCTATACATTTACATAAAATTGACCTAACTATGGAATCTACACTTCTCCGTCCTGAGTGCTTGGATTTGAATGCGCAACCACTGCTGCAAATAGCCAAGTGCTGCCAAAAGGTTCCTATGGCCTGTCAAGATCAGAAGCCCACTTTGACCAATAACGTGTGGAAGAGCAAGGACTATGGGTCATTACAAGGTTGGAGGGAGCCATGCCGCTATTTGCGGCATGGTTACCCCCATACCGCATACCGGGTCCGGGTTCCCTGAATGGGGAAATACTGGGTCATTCCAACCTTGGAGGACCCGGTATTTCCCCATTCAGGGAAAACATCCCCATTCCCATTCGAGCCCCCATAGGGCTCAATGGGACTGGGGACCATGCTAACAACGGGCCCGTTAATAACGGGCCCGTTGTTAGCATGCTGTTCCTTTAGCGGGTCCCGCTAAGGGCACCTGGTAAAACCAGGTGCCCTTAGCGGGACCCGCTAAAGGACCTCGTAATGCGGCAGTAAGGGGTTGACGGCTCCGGCACCTTTACCAGCGCCGTTAACCCCTTACCACCAACCTTGTAATGACCCCCTATGTTTTGGTTGCTTCGGTTTTAAATACCTGGCTCACATTCAGGATTTGAGGTCCTACATCACGTCTTTAGAAGACAACACATTCCTGTTCAGATATGTAATTAATTTACTGCTTTTCACAGTGGCCATCTTTGTTGAATTCTGGGCGTGCACATTCAACTTTACCCCCAAAGCGCAAATAGACTGATCTTCTAGGCAGACTTAACTTCTCATATGAACAAAAAAAAAACGATATAATGTATAGGCTCCTTAGTGAGATTTCACTTTCAGGCCCCTTGGCCCTATGCCTAAGAGCTCAAGACTTCAGCTCTTAGGCATAGGGCCAAGGGGCCTGATTTGTGCAAGTTTGACCCATTTCTGTAATAGCACCGATAATAATAAACACTAGCAGAAGTGCCGTTCTCTGAATGGGTTATGTAGACAGACATGATAGCACTGATGCAATTTTCTTATTGCTTGATGTGGTTTGCACACTGAAGTAAACTGCCCTGAGAATGGGTGCGTGTGGCTGGCTAACATACCCCAGAGCAGACTTTGGGGGGAGGCGAGAGTTGTTGTGCTGCTGCATACTGGGACCTCCTGTACTCTCTCCCCACATGTCGCCTCACACTGGTGTCGTGCAGGTCATTGTGGTGCATTGTGGTGCACATATCTTGGAAACCATGCATCCTAGGGCCTGGAACTTGAGTTTTGCTCTTTGTGTCTGGACCAGTCCTTCTACGAACAGATTGATAGTTTGTCGATTTCAGGCAACCGTCTCATTTGTGAAGGTGCTGAAATCCGGGGAAAGGGGTCGGGTAGCCAAATGTCATGTAACTAGTAATGTGCAGAGGGTCCTAACAGGTAACTATGCAACATGTGGTGCTGTTTGGCAAAACAGTGTTGATTTGTAAAGGAACAACACGTTTCCACAAACTCACAAACAAATTCTGACTTTTGGTGAAATCCAGGGAAAGGGGGTGAGGTGTCCAAATGTCATGTAGCCGGTAATGTCTTGACCGTCCTAACAGGTAACTATGCAAAATGTGGTGCAGAATGATGAAACGGTGTGGCATTGCATAAGGAACAACGCTTCACCAAGCCACAAACCCACAAACAAATGTTGACGTTTGCTTAAATCCGGAAAAAGGAAAAAGGGGTAGGTGTGCAAATGTCATGCAGCCAGTAATGTCTGGAGAGTACTAACAGGTAACTATGCAACATTTGGTGCAGATTGGTGAAACATTGTATAATTGTTCCACAAACTCACAAACACATTCTGACTTTTGCTGAAATCCAGGGAAAGGGGTGAGGTGTCCAAATGTCATACAGCCAGTAATGTCCGGAGGGTTCTAACAGGTAACTATGCAAAATCTGGTGCAGATCGATGAAACGGTGTGACATTGCATAAGGAACAACGCTTCACCAAGCCACAAACCCATGAACAAATGTTGACCTTTGCTTACATCCGGGGAAAGGGGTGGGGAGTCCAAATGTCATTTGCCAGTAATGTCCGGAGGGTCCTAACAGGCAGCTATGCAACATTTGGTGCTGATTGGTGAAACAGTGTGGAATTGTATAAGGGACAACGTTTCCCCATCAATCCCGCCACAAACAAACACATTTTGACTGTTATAAAAACAGATGAACCAATATGTTGGTAATCCCACTGGGTTAGATGGGCAAACTATAGTAGTTCCGATTTTACAATGTTTTCTTTGTTGAGTCTTCCTAAGTGAAGTGAATATTTCCCACTTTATCAGTCTTCATAAAGAATCTGGCTGCACCTTTTTCAAGAGCCCCAACTAGCCTGAAATCTAACTGAGGTTGTTTTATTTCTCAAGCAGAGGAGTTGTCATCTTTCAGCATAGGCCACATTAAACGTGTGGTATTGGTGGATTCATTTTCAGTAGTCCCATTGGTGGGTGATGGGCAAAAAGGAATCTTAGCATTTGGGCTGTACTCACTCACACAATCCCACATTGCAAAGAGTTGGAGTGCTGCACTAACTGTAATTGTAATTGTTTATTTGTACAGCATTTATACACAAGTCAAGTGCTTCAAAGCGCTTCAAGGCGGGAATGGAGGAAGGGAATCCAGTACTCATTCTTAGGCCTTGAGGTTTCCGAATGATCTAACAATAAAGTAACCAGCGTACTAGGCCTGACAGCATTTCTCCTAGTGCAAGTGCATGACGTGTTTCAGGCACAACCAAACTAGGGCGGGGAGACAAAAGGGAGTCAGGACAGAACTTACTAGGCCTAATAAATTAAGGTCATGCAAGTATACAGACGGAAGTGCGAGGGAGGGGGGGCAAGTATGCCCAGTCCAGCAGGGCCACGAGTTAAGTGCAGAGAGTTTACCCCTCTAATATAACGTATGCTGAACGTGCAGTACTGCTGAACATAGTGCAGATGCCCGGAGGCAAGTGCAAAGACAGGGCGTGGAGCCTGGGACCTGTGAGGATATGGAGGTGAATCACGTGACCATTCAGCAAAAGCTGGACAGAGTTAGGGGTGCGAAGGAGGAGTGAGGCAGGAGAGAAAAAGAGAGGAGGTTAGCAGGGGAGAGGGAGAGAGCAAGAGGAAGAGAAGAGTAAGGTCTTGAGGAGTTTCTTGAACATAAGGAGCTGCAGCTCAAGGCAGAGAGAGGCAGGGAGGGTGTTCCAGAGGGAGTCACCTGGAGAGGATAAAGATCTACCCCCAAATCGCTGCTTTGAAAATCAGCTCACACGCAAAGAGTTGGAGGAGGACAAGTGGAGGGCTCTAAAAGGAGAGTATTTAGGAAGAGAGCGTTGAAGATAGAGCGGCGCAGGCCCCAGAAAGCCTTGTGGACTATGCAGAGCATCTTGAACTTGATCCTAGGAGCCACGGGCTGGCCAGTGGAGGGATTGCAGCACCTGAGAAATGCAGTCCCTAGGCTTGAGGCAAAGGATAAGTCTTGCAGTTCTGTTCTGGATGAGTTGTAGCGGACGGAGAGAAGAAGGAGGAAGACTGAGAAAGAGGGTGTTGCAGTAGTGCAGCCTACTACCAACCAAGGTTCTGGAGACGGTGAGCCTTTGGGGGAAAGTGAGAAAAGGTTGAATACCTCTGAAGAGGTGCAGCTGGTAGTGGTATTTATTGGAGATGTCTGAGATGAGAGAAGAGAAAGAGAGCGTGGAGTCGAAAATGACACCCAGGTTTTTTTCCTCACTGGCAGGTGGCAGCGCAGGGCCAACAGAAGCCACCCAGTGAGAAATTGGGAAAGCGGGAGCAGGGTCCCAATGAGAATGATCTCTGTCTTACTGGCTTTGAGGCAGAGATCATTAGCAACACACCAAGATAGAATTGCAGACAGAGAGTCAGGAATGAGCAAGGAGGAGGAAGAGGCCAAGCGTAGCCTGAATGAGAGCTGCATGTTCTCTGCATAACAGTGAATGTTGGAGAGGAGATGCAGGTGGAGATCCTGAGGGCCAGAAGGGCCATGTATACATTGAAGAACCAAGGGGATAGGTTAGATCCCTGGGGGACACCACAAGTAGAGAGAGTGATAGAGGAGAGAAAGGTCCCAATTTCCACCTGGGAAGGAGGGTCAGAGAGAAAGGAGGCAAGCCACACCAGGGCCAGATCTGTGATGCCCATGGTATCACAGAAATTGGAGATCAGGGTGTTGTGGTTTACCATGTCTAAAGCAGCAGAGCGATCGAGAAGAGTGAGGACAGAAGGAGAGTTAGATTCATGATTTGAGAGCAGGTCTTCATGGGTGTTCAGAAGAGCAGTTTCCGTGCCTCTGGATGCTCCAAAGCCAGACTGATGGTCATGGAGACAATCAACAGATTCAATGTGGAGGGTAAGCTGAGAGATAACTAATTTCTCCAGGCGTTTGCCCAGGAAAGGACCGATAGAGATTGGGCGATAGTTTGCTGGGATAGAGGGTCTGCAAGTGTTTTTTGAGCAGCGGGTGAACAAGAGGGTGCTTGAGAGAAGTGGGGAAACCTCCAGTGGTGAAAGAGAAGTTGCAGAGGTTAGGCTGGAGCAAGAGAATCCATGTTGTCGTTAATGGTTTTAGGAGAGCATGGGTCAACCTGTTTGGAAGAGGCTCTCATAGACCGGACTATTCTAGAGACCTCCTCAGGTTTGACAGTGGAGAGGAAGGAGAGAAGAGGGGGAGGATGGCGCAGTGAAATGTGCAGCCAGGGCGAGCAAAGGGCCTGGGTGGGTGCAATAGAGAAAGAGGTTGCAGTAGGATTGTCCCATTCCTTTCAGACTTTGAATAGTTCAGCCGTATTGTTAGATGCCGCTGAAATGCAGGCATGAATATAGACTATTTTCCTGGAGTGGATGCAGAGTCTACATTGCCTTTGAAGAAGGCGGCAGGCCAGTTTGTGAGATGGTGCACCTGAAGATCCTCATATCTGTTCTGCTGCTCTGCACTTGCAGGCAACCACTGTCACTCTTTTCATGGTTCAGATGATGCTTCATGATGATTTCATACACTTTACCTGCTCTGATGTGAAGACATAGGTAATAAAGTCCCTTTTCTAAATAAAACAATGACACATGAACTTGTGCCGTAGGATCTCTTTAAGTCTGTTTTCCATGTTTAAAATGTCACAGTCATCAGTACTGAAAGCAGACTTCAGCAGCAGTGTTGCTATAACCGGAGACACATTCATTTTTCCTTTCTTTTAATAAAAAACGAGACTTTAGGACATGCATCTGAACATTGCCGGTGGTAATGGTGTTACTAGCCACGGTGGCCAGTTGACCCTGATTGTAATGGTCTTCTTCTGTAATAATATGGGTGCGCTAAAGCATGATGGCAAAGTCAGTTCTGAAGTATTCACACTGGTTTTTCAAATTTTCATTCAAACATGTCCGATGAAATCTGTGCTAGCTATTTAAATTGTGGATCATATATTTTGTGTCAAAAAGTCTGATTTACGCACATCCATATTTTTGTGGGTGGGTGTTTCACATGTCTTTAAAGTTGGGCTTCACTAGGACCTTGCACCATAAGACTGTAGTGTCAAAGCAAAATAGCAAGATCTTGCCCTATTAAAATAATGGATGGTCCCCATCTGACAACATTATTTACATTTAATGTTATGTTATTCTTTTTCTTTATAGAACTCCTCTAGTTTATTTTAAAAATATACACACATTTGTGGACGAAATCGAAAATCCACTGGAAGATCAGCCATTCTCCACCAGCACTGCCATACAACAATACTGCTTGCTAGCAAAATATACCGGAAACAGTAATCCTTAAGGGCACTGAATATTATATTGCATTTAAATATTCATTGTAGCACTTCGTTTTTGCATTGTTTTTAATTACATCAAACCCGCTGACACTTTTGAGGTCACGTATCAGAGCAAGGAGATCAGTTTGTATCATTGTATATTGTTCCATTTCTCAGTAATGGTCAAGATAAAGTGTGTGAAATACGGCTTCCACATAGAACATACAGCCACTTTAACAATTGTCATCCTGCATGCGATCCTGGAAAATGTGGACAGCATAATAATGATGTGCCAGAATGCCTCTGGGATGTCCTTGTTTGAATATTAGTGTATTGTATTGTGACGCATTCCTTCTGAATGCAAATCTATCATTGTGCTCCGGAAGGCGTGCCAGTCCTGTAATTTAATGCAATGATCTGGTTGCTTAGCAACTAAACCTGCTTTCATAATAGATTCCTAAGCATGAGTTGCCATATTCTACCATGATTGATATCTCAAAACATACACATTTTTGTCAGAATGTTAATTGGCAGAAGCGACGTTGGAAGAATAGCCAGCTGCACCAAATCATTTAAGTACACTTCTTAACATGTCATGTCACTTTGATGCTCTTACAATATACTTTTTCTCTATATATTTTGTCAGCCTCTTTGTCTACTCAAAGTTCCACGTGAACAGTTCAAAACCATTGCAAAAGCATATGATACAATGGGTGTGCACTATCAACACCTTTGACACAAGCAATTATGTAGAGACGCATGAAATGATTATAAGACAACCGTTTTTGCAACCACATAATTGTAATATGCATGCTTAATTAAAACATGGCATGATAACTGGCTTCAAAAGCACTAGCAATATGTGGTTTTCAAGCCAAACACGGGCTGAAACGAATTTACTCAATTTATGTTTGGAGTCAGTTGAGCACTCTACACGCGTCGCAACCATACCTGCTCTTCCCCGACACCTCCCCCCCTCCTGTCCAGACAGACGTGTCCACGAGTCCACTCTGCTTTTCACCATACATCACAGCATTTACCTTTCTCCTGCCAGCATTCTCCCTTGGAAGGAACATGGCCGCCAAATGGAAGTTACTATCTCCTTTTTAATCAGGCGGACATTTTCTTTTTAAGCCTGTGGTGTCAACGGCCATAAAGAAGACGGCAACAGCAAAGTAGGGCCGGGAAGTAGGTTTATCCATGGCACCCAACAGTTTATTAAACCAGCATCTGCCGAAAAGTAAACACTCTAAAAATACACTGATAGTGCACTCAGACGCACACCCCCAACCTCACCAATACCATGCTCAATACACATGCCCTCCTACAACAAATGAAACAACAGGTGTCGATATGTCCTTGGAACCACAGGGACATGGTGGGTGAAATGCTGAGGACCCCTGCACACCACCCCTTCTCGGCCCCACCGGGCCATCATCATATATCTACCACGCCCCAGAAGCATCCCGCTCAGCAATTCTGTTAATACTGCACACAGTGCTGTTGCACAATTTCACATGACCCCTGCCCATGCTTATAACTTCCATGGGGGAAAGGAAAATGGGTAACCCCTCCCTCACAAACCATGGGTTCTTCACCCTCCCCATGTCTCCCACCTGGACAGCTCATTCGTTGTGTCACACATTCAACCTTCGCGCTGCAATTCTCTGTCTCTCTCTCGTCCCAGCCACAACAGCATGCAATTCCACTAAAGACTGAATGCCACTGCCCAACAACACAGGTCTGAGCCTCCCACTCACTTTCCCACCCCTCATAAGCTCAAACGGTGTACAGCCCATTATTCTGTTTGGCATTTCCCTATGCACAACAATGGCATCAGTCGACACAACATACCAATCCAGTCGATTGGCCGAAGGCAACTGGAACACCTCCTTCACGAACCTGTTTACGTGTTCAACCAACCCATTGGCATCAGGGTTGTACAGTGCCATCCTGTGCTGCTGGAGACCCCTCTACCTCAAAAACTCAATGATCTCTCTGTAGACAAACTGCATGCCATTATCAGTGATGATACTCACTGGCTTGGCCCCCCTGCCAAACACTTCCCTGAGGAACTTCAAAACTGACTCTGTCTTGCCAGACCACACAGAGGCAAACTCAATCCACCTAGACGTTTAGTCAACCAAAACAAAAATTAACCTGTCACCCTCGCCAAGCACATCGAACGGTTCCAACCTTGCACCACACTTTGTCAGAAACAACAACCAGAAACACAGGCTGGGCCCTGACCACCTGGCTCTTATCACTAATAGCACATGGAATACAACCCCTAACCGCCCTGTCCACATCACCATCCATACCGGGCCACCAGTAACACTCTCTTAACCTCATATTGGTCAAAGTGCACCTGAGGTGCCCCTCATGGGCCAGAGCCACCAACCTGGAACGTATCTTGATCGGGGGCACCAACATGTCAGCCTTAGACTGTGACACCCCAGGGACTGTCTGCAAGTTCATCAGCTATGAATACATAATTGCCGCCAACCTCTGTGTCCTTTACAACCCAAATAGTGTGACACTACAGCTTAGCTTCAGTGAAAATCCATTGAGCGAATTAATTGTTGTGAACTGCGAGCGCTTTATAAAACTGTGGAACACTCACTGAAATTAGCACTGGAAGAAACTACAGTGTTAATAATTGTGTGCTGAACTGCTGAGAGTTCAAGAATTTGTGGCAAAATTCACGTGTTTAACTGTTTTAGTTCATGGACATGTGCTGTAATTCTTTTTAGAAGCGTGTGCAATTACCTTCTGTGTACCATGATCTGCTTTGCAGAAACTTACTATCACACTGCTAACTAGTAGTCTGACCTGCACTGTGTATTGTGTGACACAAGCATTGTGTGTTTTACCCGAGCTCTTAAATTACAGGATTGTTGAAATGTTCTACCTTGGGACTGGCACCTTTGGAATTGTAACGTCAGGCGCCTCAGCGCCGGTGCTTCGAGTGGCAAGCCAGTCTTGCGACGGTCCTCGCCATCCCAGTCGTCCTCGGCCAGAAACCCTGCTCCCCTCTAGGTAAGGAAGGGCATTGAAAAATTGAACAATCTTCTGTCCAACTTATACGACCTCAGTTGACAGAAGCAATACACGCACAGGCGCCGGAGACTGGACAGAGTCCATTGTGACACGGCATGCTCGGCAGCTCAAATAGAAGCCACATAAGAGCCACCACATGCGCTGTTAGCAGCACACGAGGAGCAACCCCCAGCACCCAATCATAAGATTACCAACCTCATGCCCAATACTAAGCCTAACAATGAATTTCCTACTACTTCTACTACCAAAAAATTAAAAATGTGCTTACTGAACACACGATCTCTCAACCAGCATGCCTCATGTATGCATGACTTGATATTGAATGAGAACATTGATATCATGTGCATCACAGAGTCGTGGCTACAAGACCATATAGGATCAACGTGCTCCCTTGCAGAGCCATTGGGCTTCACCATCCACTATACACATAGATTTAGTGGGAAAGGCGGGGGGTAGCCATAATTACTCGGGATTGAATACCTGCATTCCCTTCCACTTCATCATGTTCAGGCTGTGAGATATTACACCTGAAATACTGTCCCACAAATAACAATTACATTAATCTAATACTAATTTACAGACCTCCCTCCCTAGTCTCATGGTTTAATGACAAATTTGTACAGCTCGCCAGTACTCTGATAGGAGAAAATAAATCCACGATCATCCTTGGAGATTTTAATTGATGGCGTGGTGACTCAAAAGATAAAGAAGCCATCACTCTGGAAAAAATTCTGCATGACAGTTTGATGTAATGAATTCAGACCCCACCATGTCAAATGTTCACCAACTGGACTGGGTTATAACCAACAATTTAGAAACTAATAATTATGTGACCATGCCTTGCATATGGTCAGACCACCTTAAAGTGACTTTCACACTAAACATACCACTAAACATACCACTGTCAGTAAAGAAATCCATGAATAAAGCAAAGAAAGTCCTCTCCCGGAACTTTAAGAACATCTGAAGATCTGACTTAGAACTCTGCATAAATGGCATATTAGCTAACATCAAGGAAAACGACTCAAGTGATACTATCATAGATAATTACAACCAGCAGATGCTCACTCTAAAAAATCAGAAAGCACCCTTCCGAAAAAAAAACTGTCAGACCCAATTCTAATCACCAAAAATGGTTCACCCTTGAACTGACAACTCTAAAGAAGGAGAAAAAGTGTAGCGAAATACCTTGGATAAAGAATCCAACAGACTGCAATAAGACTAGTTGGAAAATTGTTAGGCATAATTATATGCCGTAACCTTTGGGAACAGCACACACAATAAAGACTACAAGTGACTGTACAAATTCACCTTTGGTACAAGCCAGTACTACACAGTAAAAGTGGTAGCGGTGGCTGAGCAGCCAGACTTATCTCGAGAGCAAGTGAGCAGTATCAAATAGTTTCACAAAGGACAGCAATTACTATGATTCCAACAAACACTGACTCAAGGTTTCTGAGTAAATAAATATACATTTATTCACACATCAGTTGTATAACATTTCACTAAAGTAAAGCAGTTGCAAAATCACGTTACCAATACACCATACCACTCCCAATAGATTCTGGACAAGTTTAAACTCAAAACGAAGTGTGAGCCAAATGGCACTCCAGCAATTTAAAAAGGGAGGGAAAAACAACATTAGGCTAATATTGAGCAGCACTAACAGGTAAGTAAGCAGGGCAATCTAGAAAGACGAACTACAGTGATGGAATCAAATCAAATAGGCTTAGGGCCAAAGTCAATAGGACAAAAGTTTTTTTCTCAAGATCACACAGTTCAGGGTAGTTCATGGTTAAGTCTTTGCCAAGAGTTCCGATGAAGTTGGTCGGCAGAAAAGTTAGTTTAAAGAGAAGAGAAGGACCAGCCCTCGTATTGGCGTAAGGTTTCACACACGTTCACAGCGGTTGAACGAAATGCCCAACCGGATTTGCACAGTACCTTTAAATGGAGAATAAGCTGTAGCTGAGGCGGAAGTTCCTGGTAGTTCCTGCAGGCTCACGGTTCCTGAAGTGACTGTCGGACTGACACGAAGTAGGAAGACTGAAGGGTCCTGCACTACCCAGGGAAGAATCCAGCAACAGAGCAAAGATACGAATAAAAGGTGCGCTCCTTAAAACACAAGCAGGGTTCGACCTTCCTGGCTATCCGGCCCACTGTAGCTCTGTACAGCAAATTTGACCAGAGGAGGGAGTCCTGGCTTGCAGTTTGGGCAAACTGGTTGGTCCCACCAGCTCAGGGGAAGAAGATTCCTGGAGGATCCTCTCTGTCATTGGAGTCTGAAGATTCGGACCTGCAGCAGGGCTTCACCGGGCGGTTCAGTCGTTGTAGCGGTCCTCTTCTGTTAGCTCCTCGTCGGTTCTTTCGTTCCAGTGGCGACTCTGCCTTTCCAATCCCAGAGACCTGCTTTTTATGCAGTATTCCCCCATTCACACAGCCTGGCTGTCAATCAGACAGCAAGGTGGTTGTCCTGGCCGGACAGTCATCTAGCCAATCAAACAGGAGTGCGACTTGGGTTACCAAGGGAACCCATGGCAGGGGTCCTAAAACCCCTCCCTCACATCCTGCCTACCCAGACTTTCAGGCGTCTAAGGAGGGCTTCTGTGTAGAAGCCTGCAAAGAAACAATGAACAAAGGAACCAAACCTGATTTCGCACGCAGAGAAAAACACGAGAAAAACATTTTCAAAAAGAAATGGCAAATAAACCCAGCCGGAACCGTATAAAAACTTATATGGTCTAGCGGGTTTAAGTTCGAGGCTACCAAGATAGCCTAAAACAATACCACGGTTATTTAAGATAACCGCGGTAGGAACAATAGGGTAGTTACCACTGCCAGAGCCAAGTCTTGATGCAAAGGGAGCAAAACAATGCTCCAAGAGAAACAGACAAAAAGGGATTAGTACTAAACCTTTCCAGTACTCCATGTAAGATGGTTTGTACTGGGTCTGGGGATTTAAAAAGACTAATAAAGTCAATGGTAACTTTACATGTTCTGGGAGACAGTAGTCAGTCCTATAAAATGGAGTCTGAGTTGGGAAGTCTAAAAGACAACCCTGTGTCACTGCACTGAAGGTGCTGTGTAACACACAGTAAATAGATGATGCCTGTGGAGTAGGTGAGGCTCCAGTCTATGAACACAAAAGTGTTAAACACACACAGCAAAACACATGTAAGAGTGGGAAAAAGTGTTCACACTCTTACCAGGTGAAATAAATAAATCCTATAAATCCAGCAAAGCTGCTGAGAGACTCAGTAGGTAAGGGAAATTAGCCATTCTTGAGAATTCTCCCTACCACTCGCCCCCCCGCCCCAGACCAAGGGACAGGAGTATTTAATCCACTCCTGGATGAATCTCTACCTCTAGTCGATTAAAAACATCCTAGAGAGACCATCAGCATTTTGGTGGCGACATCCTGCTCTGTGCTGTGGGATGTTTTTACCCATGCATCCAAGCCCTACCATATTAACTGTACATTACTGGCATTGAAAACATCATGATGGCCAGAACTCCCCAGAGAGTGCACAGGGAAAACATGAAGAATAGGCTGCCACCCATTTTTGCCTATGTTGTGAGCACAGGAGGGCACTGCCTAAAACCACCATTGGGCTACACACACAGTAGCCTGAAACCATTGGGAATGGCAATGCTGATTGCCAAAAGCAACCCAGAACTGTGGGGAATTAATTTTCTTAATGTCAAAAATGGATGCAATACTGGTGCTCACCACTATCAGAAAGCCGGCGTTTTAAAACCACCAGACTTTTGTGTAAAACTGAACAAATGAACCCAAACCAGGCCAAGGAAAGACCTGCTAAGAGGTGGATACAATGTAAAACTATATTCTGAAATGACTTGAAGGAAGAAATTATTAATGTATATATAAAAAATAGCTGGGGATGTCAGCAGCTTAAGTGAATTTGGGTTTAAAGCCACTAAAATCGAAATGTTTAAAATAAATGAGTGACCTACTTTTGATTGTCACATAGTTTTCAATTGTTAAAATGTCATAGTTTTGAACTTAGAATCAGTGTTCTAGCTGCATGTGTAAAAATTGTCAGTGTGATCTGAATGTAGAAAACTGGTAACTAAAGTGACATTGAGCTGAATTCTGCCTGACAACTACCCCCGACAGGAGTTGAACTGGCTCAACAACTCTTCCCAGGCCTGGCTGCATCCTGCTGTCCCTGCCAAAAGGAGATAACACCTCTCTGAATGAATTAGGGGAGTGGTACCTGCAGACTGCAGGAAGTTGAACAAAGCCCTGTCCTGGACTCAGGCAAATGTTATATTGGGGGGGGGGGTTGTAAAATGGCTTTCTCTTGGGAGAAACTGGGAGGAGCAGTGCCTGTGAGAGCCAGCTGAGCTTGGGGGAAGTGGATAAACCAGTTATTCCACCATGTGATGTGGGAAACCACACCCCTTTGGGCCAGGGCATCATTTTAAAAAGATGGATAACTCATAGTGCGGACTTGTCAAAATTATATAAATAATAACATAATTCTTGTGATTTTTCCGTGCACATTTTAAGAGGTGTTAGGACCCTGTGGTAGGTTCTTGGGGATAGTAGCGGAAAACAGGTTGTTACTCCAAATGTATACATGTTAAAAATCTGACACTTTATCATCTGAAACCCATATACCTGGTGCACATTTGTGTAAAATCTGGAAAGGTTTATAGGTCGTTATCTGGATGAAAAAGGGAGAATTCTGTCATAAGTGGACACAACATCGTACAAAGACAGGGATTGGATGGTTTGGTGCTACAGAAAATATGTTAACTGACCCTATAATACTAGAAAAATGGTACATAGAAAAATATGTATTTGGGTGAGAAATAGATTGTGTGCAATTTGACAAGGGGAGGTTCCTCTGACCATAAAACCTACAGCATCACTCTGACACTCCATTTCTTTCCCCCAATCAAGGGAGAGAGGAAAGCTTGGCCAATGATAAGCGGGAGGGGCAGGCTTAGCTAGGCCCAGGCACACACCCATTTTCAAAACACATAAAAAGAGCCACTGGAACCCAGGTAGACACATTCACTTTCCACTTTCTTGTGGGACGCTTTGCCGGGAGGCTTCAGACTTCACATCCCGAGATCCAGACTTCAAATACATCAATCTCCAGAGACCAGAAATTAACTCCAGAATTTGTAGCAGAGAGGCCTGAATCCACAAGCTGAATCCTCTTCAGCAGGCCTCAAAACCAACCAAACTATTCAACAGCCGGGCAAGCTGTTTGAATTCTTTGCCAAGAACTTTTGCAAGAACCTGTAGCAGTATCCAGAAAGCAGTGCTGTATCCGGATCCAGAGAGAACCAGAGACCAGATCGCTGTGAAGAACTGCTAGCAGAAGTCCAGCCAATCCTGACCCGATCAGTGATGAAGTCGCCTTCCTGTCAAAAATCTAGTGTGAGTACCCAGCTAGCACTGTGCCAAAACCAATCTCTTGGTTTAAAGTAATCTAATCCAAAATATTTAGCCTGTTAGAACTGCCTCCTAGAATCGTGTCATTCTGTCATCTTTAAAACTGAAAACTGTCATCTGTCATTCTGAGCTTTAAAATTTCTAATCCAAAAAACCACCTTTACTAAATCGGCCGTATCTCCGGAACCGTTTGTAGTAGGAGCGAGTTTTAACTGTCATCTTAAAGCTAAGATTCTAAGCTTCCCAACGAGCCTAAACCGACTCGCTACCCCTTATAGTGCCTCCGTAATTGCGCTCGACGCATGTGACTAAATTTGCCGCGATTTGACATTTTGCTTAATTTCAGCCACGTGTAAAAATATTTGTCCTTGCTTTCCTTGCTGAAATTCGTGTGCAACCTGACAATCATTCCTAGAGCATTGCTAAAGTGATCCTGAATTAATTTAAGTATCTCTCACTCACCCTTAACCTCCTATAGGGAATTCAAAGCAATTTGAGTATATTCTTCACTTCATTGCCACCACATTTAAAAGGATTTTGCCTGTGTTTAAAACTCCTACCTGTTTTCCTCTAAGCTTGCCAGGGGGGAACTGAATTATATTTGATTGCATTCCTGAGAACTGTGTGCTTTCCTCCCATCTCTTTACCTTGCATAGAGGGGGGGTGAATTGCCAAAGAAAAGTGATTGCATTGTTTTGGTTGAAATCATATCAAGTTTATTTTCTGTACTGCATTTTCATTCATCATTGGATTGTCATTGAAGCCATAAAACCATCCTCAGGAACTTTATCCTCTCTATATCAACTTCTAAGCCATTAAAAAGAGTGTACCACTATACCATTATCTATTGTTGATCAACATCATATTCTCAAGTGTGCTTTCAAACATTAATTTATTATAAAAGTGTGATATATATATATATATATATATATATATATATATATATATATTGTTTAATTTTCAAATAAACCTTTTAATTTGCAAAACAAACCTACTTCTTGGGTCAGTGCAGTCAGGGGGATTCTAAGAGAGGGGTGTTATATAAGGGTTGTCATCCAGAGTAAACGAACTGGACATAAAAATATATCAATAAGGTTTTCCCTCAGCATCCCAGACAAGACATTGACTTAGCTGTAGTGTTGAATTGAAGTTGCTTACAAAGTGGAGGCTCGTAGCCGGGATATTCTGGATTAGGTTTACCACTTGTGCAGCTTAATACAGTGTGTCAACTGACCGGATACACATATCCGGTTAGATCACCACGCTGTTTTACACTGTGAAAGCACCCCTCAAAGGAAAGCTCTAAGGAAACGGTCTGTTTCGCAAAATAAAATACAAACTTCTGTAAGTCAGGAAGGAACTCAAATTCCAGAAGGACGACACTGGTAGACATCAAAATAGCCAGAGAGCACTTCTTACATTAGCTATTTGTGAGAGGTGAATGGACTGAGCAGGGCCAGGATGCGTGGTTGCAGGAAATCACACGACAGGTCACTGCAACTGGGTTAGATAACTGGAGAGATCAGGGTCCCTTACATGTGGCCCTGAGTGAACTATACATGGCTCCTAAAGCTAAAGATGAACACGACAAGATGGTTAGGATAGCGGCATATTTGTATTCATATATGGGAGCCATGCAGGACAAATATGCTGAAGGCCAAGATCTGGCAAATAGGCAACAGATCGCGTTACAGAAGGCCCAATCTGACCTGGTCTCTTCTGAGCAGAGGATGCACAGAAGCCAGGAGTCAGAAAATGAGAGCAGACAGTATCTCATTAAAATCAAAGAGGACATGTGTATTCTGCAACAGGAAAGGTCTGACCAGGATACCAGATTTCTGGCCTTGCAGAAGGAGTACCAAGAAGGTTTGGACTCCCTACTGCAGAGCCAGAAAAAGCTGGAGCAACAATTAGATTTCAATAGGGCATGTGCTGAGCAGGTAGTCACCCTGCAAAGCCACCTAGATAGGGAAAATGCAGAGAGCAATAGACTGATCCTGATACCCAGGCAGAGTTTGATCAGGAGCACCAGAAAGCTGGTGCCCTTCAAAGGCAAAGGGACGACCTGGCGGCACAGATGCAGACTCTTAGTCAGGAAAGGGACACCTTAGGCCAGGAAGTCTGCCATTTAAAAAGAAAAACTGAAGAAAATCACTTGGCCCTCCAGGGGCTGGGTGACCTCCAAAAAGAGCATCAGAACCTGTTAGAGCACACCAGGAGGGTGGAAGAGGCTCTGGCAAGAAAGGAGCAGGCCAGTAGGGATGGGACTCAGGAGGTAACCCTCCTGCAGCAAAGACTGGCTCAGTACTCCAGGACCAATCAGGAGGCACAGAGAGAGAATGAGGCTCTCTGCCAGCACAATGATAGGCTCCAGCAACAGGTAGCCATGCAGGAGAGACTGATAGAGTCTAGTAAGGCCTTAATTGAGGAACTGAAAGCACAGGATCTTGCATTGCAACAGGGAGCAGGGGCTGATAGAGATGAGGTTCACTGGGAAAGGGAAAGGGAAACGCATAACCTCAGGAGCCCTAGTACCAGAGGCCGTCATCTCTCCCAGTCCCTGGACTCTGCCAGTCCCATGTCCCCTGGCGCACATGAGCACAGGGCCATAGGGGTGGCAGATTACTATCCAGCCAAAAGGATGGGGCTTATAGGCCAGTACCACCCAGGAATGGATGGGCGGGCATCCGGGTATGGGCACCTAAGTACAGTGCAATTTAGTGGGGAACCCCAGGAGAGTAGGCCCACTAAGGGCATCCTGAAAACCTCTGCCCAGTTAGGTCAGTGGGGGGGGGTACCCATTAAATCCTGGTAGCAAGGAGGAATCTGAAGACTCCTTTGAGTGTCACAGGACAAAGGAGACCAGGTCCCCACATTCTGCCAGCTATTCCCAGGCTCGCAGAATCCGGGAAAACCTGGAAGATCAGACGGGCACCTCTGGGAGCAGTGCTTCTGAATCAGAGGATGAATGGACCAGGGTTACCCGAACCAAAAAGGCCAATAACGTGAAAAGGGCCTTGCTTAAGGTACCCTTAAAACAGATTAAGGCAATCAGGAGTGTCATCACGCCTTATCATAAGAACGCCAAGTATTCTGTTTGGGAACACTTAGAGCTCTATGAGCAAATGATGGAGACTTTCCATTTGAAGGACAGCAGTAGCTGCATCCAGTACGTCAAATGGACATTCTCCCCTGAATACTCCAGTTTCTTTGCGGGGCTGGAGGACCAGAACCATTCAAGATTATCCTCATATAGGGCGGCCATCTTGAAACATTTTTCTGTACATAGAAATCCCCAAGAGGCTCGCAAGGCAGCCTACAATTTGAATGTGGGGAGGATCAGGCCCCACAAGAATTTGTGCAAGAATTGAAGCGTGCCTTTGCGCAGACCACCAGAAGGGTGCGCACGGACAGCAGAGAATTCATCAACACATTTTTCCATGCTCTTCCCAAGTACATAATGACCCAGCTTGTGAGAGATTTTCATGAGAAAAGATCTTTAGACTGGGTCATTGAGCAAGCCACCCGGATCTATGAGGTGCAGAAGCCCATAGAAAATAAAAGTAATGCGCAGAAAAACCCCAAAACCAACAGCACCCCTGCTGCTGCCAAGGTGGCAGAGGTAAAGGTTGCCCCCGTTTTAGATTTGGAGATGGGGGGGCCTAAAAACCTGCCTGCACCAAATAATTCACAGCCCAGAAGGCCCTCGGGCCAATCACAGACAGGGAGTCGAGGAGGTAGTCCCACAAATGGGGTCTCCCGCTCCCCTGACTATGTAAGTCCCCGCTACAAGGGAAACCGACCAATCCTGGGTTGTGTGTGAACTCCTCCAGCCCAAGGGGGGGATCCAGCCAAGCACCTGACCCAGTGAACTTCCCTCCTAACTTCCCACAGGAGGGCAGAAATTCCCCAAACACTGGGCAGAACTTTTTTCCCAGGTATCCACAAGGTTTCCAGCCCCAAAACCATCCATCCTTCTTTCCCCAATTCCCTGAGCCCAGACAACCTAATCCGGGAGAGGGCAGGCCAAGGCTGGAGGGGTACCCAAATCTTCCCAACCCGGGGTATTACCAGAGAAGGGATAGCTACCCTTCCCTTGATCAGCCCAGGGGAGAAAACAGAACCCTGTATCAACCTGAGCGGGTTTCCCAACTTGAGTGCCAGGTCCAAAATATGGCACGGGATCTGGGCCACATACTGAGGGCTCAACAGAACCCTCAGATGAGCATGCCACCGCAGAATGCCCCAAACTCTGGACCTGGTCCTCCAGAACAATGACAGGGGCAGCACCCCGATAACCGGTTCCCAGGGAGGAGGCACAAGGGGAAGAGGGTTGTTAAGCCTTGGAGGAAGCTTCCTTCCCAACTTGTAAACAGCCCCTGGAAAACCAGGAACTGGAAACAAAATGTCCTGCCCCTGAAAGACTCCCTCCCAAGGATCAGAGGGGGGGTAGGAGAAACAAAGGACCCAAACAGACCCACTTTGTGGAGGAGGTACAGGTCTTCCAATTTGAGGGAGAGGGATCCTCAGAGGATCCTGGGAAAATAATCTTCTCCTTCAGAGATGGGGGAACTCCACCAAAGGAAAAATGGGTCCCAAGAGATTCCAATCCAGACTGGCTAGATGTGGGGATTGAGCTGTCGCCGCCCATCATTCTATCCCAGAACCAACAAAACCAAAAACCCCTGGTTCAAACCCATCCTGGTGACTGCCTCCCAAAAGGCAGGGGCAGCCCAGAACCGGAACCAGGGGAACCTAAAACCGAATCAACAGACTGTGTAGATGTGGGGATTGAGCTGTCGCCGCCCATCATCCTATCCCAGAAACAACAAAACCAAACTTCCCTGGTTCAAACCCATCCGGGTGACTGCCTCCAAAAGAGCAGGGGGCAGCCCAGAACTGGAACCAGGGGAACCTAAAACCGGATCAATAGACTGGGTAGATGTGGGGATTGAGCTGTCGCCGCCCATCATTCTATCCCAGAACCAACAATACCAAAATCCCATGGGTCAAACCCATCCTGATGACTGCCTCCAAAAAGGTAGGGGCGGCCCAGAACCCGAAACCATTTCCAGTTGCCAACTTTTTCTTTCAGATTCCCCCTGGCTCTCCACAGAATTCTGCCCAAATCTCTTCGTTAGCAATGTCCAAAACCAGAAAATTAGCCCACCAGTTGTCCAAAAATTTGCATTATCTGTGCCCCCTTGAGGAGAAGGAGGCAAGATACTATGCCCTGGTACAAGTACAGGGGCAGGGTACAATTTTGGCACTGGTGGATACTGGATCCCACGCTACCCTTCTGTCCAAAAGGGCCTTTGATGAACTAAATGCAGGAAGGGGGGAGAATTACCGTATTCCTCTCACCTCTCTTCCTGGACAACTGCAGAACTTTGACGGGAAGGAAATTCCTGTCGAGGGGACTGCAGATTTGGACATCGAAATTGCGCGACACAAGGTGAAACACCCGGTCATAGTAGTGATTCCAGAGGGCACCCCTTGTTTACTAGGGAATGACCTCCTGAGAAGTTTGTCACCCCTAATAGATCGCGTAAACAAGGTCCTCTGGACCCAGACTAGCCGACCAATAAAATTAAAACAGAGCGTCAAATCTGACCAAGTCGAATTTCACTTCCAGAACAACCAGATTCCAGATGTGACAGTAATAGCAGTAGGACAACAGACTGGTGATGGGGGGGTCCTCTCTATTTCTGAAAATCAACCTTCCTTCCAGTTTAAGGTGGTATTCCACACTGGAAGGAAATACTCTGAAATTCTTTACCAATCCACAATCAGACACTCCAACTCCTATAGTCCAGAAAGATGTGAAATCAGCTCAGAGCCTGGCTAATATTCAGCAAATTGCAGAGCAGTTGTTCATCCCTGTTCAGTTAAATGATGGGAAGGACTCTGTTCTCGCTCGAGTGTGTGTGAACAAAGGTAAGAGCTTCATCAGCGAAGCCATGTTCTGCCAACTCCCAAAAGATCCAGCCATTCCCACATTCAAACTGATAGACAAATGGGAAATGGACCTGGAAGCACCCAATTCCAAACATTTCCTGCCAAGCAGGTGTATGCTCAAAATCTCCATTGGCAACAAGAGCATAGTCCATAATTGTTGGGTCGTGCGAGATGTCACTCCCGCCTTTTACTTAGACAGTGACATTCTCAATCGCTTTGCCATTAATTTGGACCTAATAAACTTCAAAGCTTGGTCCTGATTACCGGATAATCCCATGGGCTTTGATGATTCAGAAAAAGCATTTAGGTCAGCTCAATTGCTACCTTATGCAGTTGAAATTCAGAGTAAAGAGGAAGTCACCATCCCAGAAAGGACCCGACAATTCTCCCTGGAAGTGGAAGTTAAAAGAGGACAAAAATTGAAAAACCCTGATGCTTATATTCATCTAAATGCTTCTCTCCAACAGCAAGGGTTGGGGGTAAACCCAACACCATTAGTGAACATAGAACATGACACCATTCCAATAGAGGTGGATAACAGCGAATTAAAGAGTATTACTCTAGCCGCAGGCACCATTATTGGAATGGCGGTTGATGACCGACATTTCTCCATTGATTTAGGAAATGAACTGTTAGGACCAATCCCCAAGGACTGTTTTGACAGTCACAGTGAGGACAATACAACACCAGACAGGATTTTCACCCGGCATGGTGGGAACTTCCTGGTGTACACTTCTTGCCCTTATGCTAAGGAAGATGTGACTTGTGACTTCAGGAGGGATGAGGTGATTTTCCAGGTCCATGAGGGCTGCATTTCCCACCTGAAGCTTCCAGTCCAAATCAGCACTCTGACCAGGGACTTCTCCACCCAGCTGGAGGAGGCCGCTGAGATAGCCAAACCAGAAGTCTTTCCAGGCTTCAGGCAGATGGTGGAAGAGAGAGTCAACCTAGCTGATGCCTGTGTGTCTCTGGAAAAGAAGCAAAAGTTGAAACAAGTTTTCTTGGATTTCCAAGATCTCCGTGCGGTAGACTCATATGACTGTGGTTGCACCGACATCCACACCACAACAATTGCCACGGACCCTGGAATGACTCCAGTGTTTGTGAAGCAATATCGTTTGCCTCTCGCATCCATGGAGTCCCTTATTGAAATAATTAAGAACCTTGAGTCCCGGGGAATAATCCGTCCAGTACACAGCACCTTCAATAATCCGGTGTTGGGAATATTGAAGCCAAACAGCCAGTGGAGACTCTGTGCCGACCTTAGGGAGCTCAACAAACGGGTCCATACTTCCCGATGGCCTCTGCCCTAAATTGACCAAGGGCTGCCCCAGATCCAGGGGTCACAGGTATTCACAGCAATAGACCTGACCAATGGATACTGGACCGTGCCTGTCAGTAGGGAGGACCAATACAAACTGGCTTTTACCTTTGGGGGCCAGCAGTACACATGGACCCGGACTCCCATTCGGATACCTCAACTGCGGCAATTAATTCAACATTTTCCTACATAAGGCCATGCCTGACCTGGGTGCGAGGGGTAACCTGGCTTATGTAGATGATGTCCTCATCAAAAGTTCATCTGTGGAGGAACACATAGCGGAGATCCGTTATGTTCTGATACAGTTGAGGGCCGCCGGAGAAAAACTTTCCTTTCAGAAAGCACAGTGGTGTAGAAACCGTGTTAATTTCTTAGGGCATGAGATTACTCCTCAGGGTCTCTGTCCCCAAGAAAAGAAAGTGGAAGCACTTCAGAAACTGAAGGATCCCACAACTCTGCGGGAAGTAAGGAGCCTCCTTGGACTGACTAATTACAGCAGAAAGGTCATTGAAGGCTATGCAGAGATCACTAGACCCCTGATTCATCTCTTGAAGGGGGGGGTCAAGTGGGAATGGGGTCCAGAACAATCCGAGGCAGTAAGACAACTCAAGAGAAGCCTCTCACAAGCGCCTTGCCTAGCTTACCCTGTCAGAAACAAGGAGCTCTTCCTGGAGACAGGGTTCTCTAATACGTGCTTGACAGCAGTATTATACCAAAAGCATGACAAGGTCAATAAAGTAATCTCCTATGTGAGCAAAACTTTATCCTCAGTGGAGGAAAAATTCAACGATTGTGAAAAGGCACTCCTGGCAACGGTGAGGGCATTGAAGAATTACCGCCCGTTCATCCAGGGGGAAAACATCATAGTGGAGACGCCACACTAGCCTCTGCAATATCTCCAAAGTGACAGAATCCGGGCCGGAAATGTGAGTAATTCCCGAATTACTTCCTGGATTCTGTCAATGCAAGGCTTTCCTGTGTAGGTCAGATATGGCCAAAACAACAAGAGTCCCCTCTCGCAAGGTCTGGCTGACTTGCATGATTGTGCCAGAGAAAACTGTCTCGAGGACGAAAGTCTAAAAATCAAGGACAACATGGAGGCATACCTTAATTCCCCACACAAAGTCTTTGAAGAAGACAAGTGTGAGGGAATGCCCACTGTCTTGGTAGATGGATTCTCTTACCATGTTGACAACAACGGGGAGAAAGAACTGGTGGCCGGCGTAGGGAATGCATGGGTGAATGAGTCCCCAGAATCCTCCGCTGGATACAAAATTGGTCCCCGAAGTAGTCAGGTGGCAAAATTGATGGCTGTGCATCAGGCCATCCTCACTGCTGTCCAACATCAACTCCACAAACTGGTCATAATCACAGATTCGGATTATGTACGGAACGGGTTCGTGGAGCACCTGGTTAACTGGAAAACCAGAGGCATGTTATGTGCTAATAACAAACCCTTGAAACATGGGAAGTTAATCCAAAACATTGATGATCTGGTCACATCGAATGGGATGACCATATACTGGAAAAATATCAAGGGTCATTCCAAAGTAGAGGGACCAGACAAAACTGGAAATGACTTAGCTGATCAGCTGGCCAAAACCGGGGCCATCCAAGGGGATCTAATAGAGATTGAGTCCCTGTTGGGGGAAATCCAGGTCACTGCTTCCAGACAAATGCTCACAATGATCTTTCAACTGCACAATGGAGTAAGGAGACCCCTGATGCTGATTTAATTACGGCTCAGAAGGGGGATCCAATAATTGGTAAGTTTTACCAACACATTGAGGACCCTGAGAACTTTCCCCTGACTATACCGGTCACATTGGGAAGGAGGACCTTAGAGTGTTGATGAAATGTCCAAAGATGTTCCAAATCCAAGACGGTTTGTTGGTAAGGAAATCCCAAGCTGGCCATGATCAGTGGGTGGTCCCTACCTCATTCCGAAGCCTGATGTTAAGTCACGCCTATGATGCGGCCACCGCCGGTCATAGGGGGTTTCATAACACTTGAAATATTAAGAGAGATTGCATACTGGCCACATATGGGCCAGGACCTCAACCAATACTTGAAGGGGTGTCTTGTGTGTGCACAATTTCAGCCATCATCCCTCACACACCGTGCACCTCTCCAAAAGAGGAGGATGACACTGCCATGGTCAGATTTACAAATCGACTTCGTAGGCCCTTTAATTAGCTCATCTAGAGGAAACAAGTACATGTTGACCGTTACATGCTTGTTTACCAAGTGGGTGGAATGTCTCCTGGCCCCAAACTGCAAGGCAGAAAAGCAGCTGCCCTGACGATTAACCACATCTTTTCCCGTTTTGGTCTACCTCAAAGGATTGAGTCAAACAGAGGTAGCCACTTCACCAGTGAAGTAATGACAAAGATGTGGGAGACACTGGGGGTTAAAAGGAAGCTACACATTGCTTACAGGCCAGCTTCTTCTGGAGCAGTAGAGAGATACAACCAAACCATTGTGAGCATCTTAAAAAAGTTTGTGGCAGATTCTGGGCCAAGTTGGGATATCCAATTACCTATGGTCCTAATGGCCATCAGATCTACCCCTTCATCTGCAACTAAAATGTCACCATTTGAGTTGATGACCAGACGCAAGATGGTGCTTCCCCAGCATTTGCTCTACAGGACCCAAGAGCAGACGTTGATACATGCCTCCACAACTCATGAGTATGTGGAGAATTTAAGAAAACACCTTCAACATGCTTTTTCCTATGCTCAGCGGAATCTAGAGAGATCAGTTGATAGCATGAAAACCCAATATGACCTGAAAACCACCAGGAAAGTATACTGTGGGAGACCAGGTCTATCTATACAATTTCCAAAGGAACCAGGCCAAACAGCGAAAATGTTTGCCTACATAGAAGGGACCGTTTGAAATTATAGACAAAATCTCCCCTGTAGCTTACAAGATCCACATCCCCAAAGGCAGTTCGGCAGAGGGGGAAGACAAGTGAGTACATATAAATCAGCTAAAGTGTTGCCATCCGAGGCACACACTGCAGCAACTGGAGGAGTCCTCTGCAATACCAGCGGGGACCGCTCCAGATTAATTCAGTTCCCATCCTAAAATATCCCACATATAGTCTCTAAAATATTATGATTGGAAAAAAAATGTTTCATGTTATACCTTGTTTTAAAATAAGACTGAAAAACGTATCCTGATGTATAAAATGTATATGCCGCCCCACCATTAATAGTGGTGGAGAAATGTCTACGAATCGGTATTGCAAAGATCCGAGGGGCCCGGGGTGCCGCCCAATCCTCCCATCAGGACCAATCCTCCCATCAGGACCAGCAAGGAGAACTGATTGATCGACTGGAGGGAGGAAAAGATGCTGAACTGTGCCATCTACGGAATTGGAAGAAGATGAGGCGAACATCCCAGATCTTGCGAGATCCATCAGTGAAAGATCAGAATGGCCATCACAAGAGGGGGGGCTTGTGGGATGTTTTTACCCATGCATCCCAGCCCTACCATAAAACTGTGCATTACTGGCATTGAAAACATCATGATGGCCAGAACTCCCCAGAGAGTGCACAGGGAAAACATGAAGAATAGGCTGCCACCCATTTTTGCCTATGTTGTGAGCACAGGAGGGCACTGCCTAAAACCACCATTGGGATACACACACAGTAGCCTGAAACGATTGGGAATGGCAATGCTGACTGCCAAAAGCAACCCAGAACTGTGGGGAATTCATTTTCTTAATGTCAAAAATGGATGCAATACTGGTGCTCACCACTATCAGAAAGCCGGCGTTTTAAAACCACCAGACATTTGTGTAAAACTGAACAAATGAACCCAAACCAGGCCAGGGAAAGACCTGCTAAGAGGTGGATACAATGTAAAACTATATTCTGAAATGACTTGAAGGAAGTAATTATTTAATGTATATATAAAAAATAGCTGGGGATGTCAGCAGCTTAAGTGAATTTGGGTTTAAAACCACTAAAATCGAAATGTTTAAAATAAATGAGTGACCTACTTTTCAGTGTCATATAGTTTGCAATTGTTTAAATGTCATAGTTTTGAACTTAGAATCAGTGTTCTAGCTGCATGTGTAAAAATTGTCAGTGTGATCTGAATGTAGAAAACTGGGAACTAAAGTGACATTGAGCTGAATTCTGCCTGACAACTACCCCCGACAGGAGTTGAACTGGCTCAACAACTCTTCCCAGGCCTGGCTGCATCCTGCTGCCCCTGCTAAAAGGAGATGACACCTCTCTGATTGAATTAGGGGAGTGGTACCTGCAGACTGCAGGAAATTGAACAAAGCCCTGTCCTGGACTCAGGCAAATGTTATATTGGGGGGGTCGTAAAATGGCTTCCTCTTGGGAGAAACTGGGAGGGGCAGTGCCTGTGAGAGCCAGCTGAGCTTGGGGGAAGTGGATAAACCAGTTATTCCACCATGTGATGTGGGAAACCACACCCCTTTGGGCCAGGGCATCATTTTAAAAAGATGGATAACTCATAGTGCAAACTTGTCAAAATTATATAAATAATAACATAATTCTTGTGATTTTTCCGTGCACATTTTAAGAGGTGATAGGACCCTGTGGTAGATTCTTGGGGATAGTAGCAGAAAAAAGGTTGTTACTCCAAATGTATGCATGTTAAAAATCTGACACTTTATCATCTGAAACCCATATCCCTGGTGCACATTTGTGTAAAATCTGGAAAGGTTTAGTGGTCGTTATCTGGATGAAAAGGGGAGAATTCTGTCATAAGTGGACACAACATCGTACAAAGACAGGGATCGGATGGTTTGGTGCTACAGAAAATATGTTAACTGGAACTATAGAAAAATGGTACATAGATAAATATGTATTTGGGTCAGAAATAGATTGTGGGCAATTTGACAAGGGGAGGTTCCTCTGACCATAAAACCTACAGCATCCCTCTGACACTCCATTTCTTTCCCCAATCAAGGGAGAGAGGAAAGCTTGGCCAATGATAAGTGAGAGGGGCAGGCTTAGCTAGGCCCAGGCACACACCCATTTTCAAAACACATAAAAAGAGCCACTGGAACCCAGGTAGACACATTCACTTTCCACTTTCTTGCGGGACGCTTTGCCGGGAGACTTCAGACTTCACATCCCGAGATCCAGACTTCAAATCCATCAATCTCCAGAGACCAGAAATTAACTCCAGAATTTGTAGCAGAGAGGCCTGAATCCACAAGCTGAATCCTCTTCAGCAGGCCTCAAAACCAACCAAACTATTCAACAGCCGGGCGAGCTGTTTGAATTCTTTGCCAAGAACTTTTGCAAGAACCTGTAGCAGTATCCAGAAAGCAGTGCTGTATCCGGAACCAGAGACCAGATCGCTGTGAAGAACTGCTAGCAGAAGTCCAGCCAATCCTGACCCGATCAGTGACGAAGTCGCATTCCTGTCCAAAATCTAGTGTGAGTACCCGGCTAGCACTGTGCCAAAACCAATCTCTTAGTTTAAAATAATCTAATCCAAACTATTTTAGCCTGTTAGAACTGCCTCCTAGAATTGTGTCATTCTGTCATCTTTAAAATTGAAAACTGTCATCTGTCATTCTGAGCTTTAAAATTTCAAATCCGATAAACTACCTTTACTAAATCAGCCGTATCTCTGGAACCAGTTGTCCTAGGAGGGTGTTCTAACTCTCATCTTAAAGCTAGAATTCTAAGCTTCCCAAAGAGCCTAAAACCTACCCCTTATAGTTCCTCCATAATTGCGCTCGACGCACGTGGCTAAATTTGCCGCGATTTGACATTTTGCTTAATTTCAGCCATGTGTAAAAATATTTGTCCTTGCTTTCCTTGCTGAAATTCGTGTGCAACCTGACAATCATTCCTAGAGCATTGCTAAAGTGATCCTGAATTAATTTAAGTATCTCTCACTCACCCTGAACCTCCTACAGGGAATTAAAAGCAATTGGAGTATATTCTTCACTTCATTGCCACCACATTTAAAAGGATTTTGCCTGCGTTTAAAACTCCTACCTGTTTTCCTCTAAGCTTGCCAGGGGGGAACTGAATTATATTTGATTGCATTCCTGAGAACTGTGTGCTTTCCTCCCATCTCTTTACCTTGCATAGAAGGGGGGTGAATTGTCAAAGAAAAGTGATTGCATTGTTTTGGTTGAAATCATATCAAGTTTATTTGCTGTACTGCATTTTCATTCATCATTGCATTGTCCTTGAAGACATAAAAGCATTCTCAGCTAATTTATCCTCTCTATATCAACTTCTAAGCCATTAAAAAGAGTGTACCACTATAGCATTATCCATTGTTGATCAACATCATATTCTCAAGTTTGCTTTCAAACATTAATTTATTATAAAAGTGTTATATATATATAAATATATATATATATATATATATATATATATATATATATATATATATATATATATATATATATATATAGTTTAATTTTCAAATAAACCTTTTAATTTGCAAAACAAACCTACTTCTTGGCTCAGTGGGGTGAGGGGGATTCTAAGAGAGGGGTGTTATATAAGGGCTGTCATCCAGAGTAAACGAACTGGACATAAAAATATATCAATAAGGGTTTCCCTCAGCATCCCAGACTAGGCATTGACTTAGCTGTAGTGTTGAATTGAAGTCGCTTACAGTGCTCAATGGTGAAATCAAACCTTTGCAGGCAGAATGACCATCTCAGATGTTTTGGGTTCTCCCCTTTCATTTGCATTAACCATCTCAAGGGTTAGTGGTCTGCCTGAATCACAAAAGGAGATCCATACAACTATGGTCTTAACCTCAGATACCACAAAATGGCAAAACATTCACGTTCTATGGTTGCCCACCTTGTTTTTGGTTCCTTCAGTTTCCTACTGATGAAGCAAATGGTGTGCTCCCTACCTTTCTCATTAAGTTGACTAAGGACTGTACCTATACCTGTATTGGAGGCATCTATCTGCGCAATGAAGGGTTGGTGATAACCAGGAGCTCTTAAGACTGGAGCTTGACAAAGGGCTTTCTTCAGGTTTTCAAAGGATTGAGCGCACTCCTCATTCCATCTAACCTTTTTAGGGAATTTTGGAGAGGAGATTACCTTCAAGGGAGAAGCTATGGACCCATAGTTCTCTATGAAATTCCTGTAGTACCCAGTGAGATCTAGGAAAGCTCTCACTTGGGTTTGAGTAGTAGGGGTGGCCTCGTTTTGCACAGCTTGTACTTTGCTGGGCAATGGCCTTATTTCACCTCCTTCTACCTCATGTCCAAGGTAGACCACTTTGCTCTGACCAATTTGACATTTGCTTGCCTTTATGGTCAGATGTGCCTGCTCAAGAGCCTGAAAAACATATCCTAAGTGATCAATATGTTCTTTCCATGTAGGGCTGAACCCTGCAATATCATCCAAGTATGCCATGCAGAAGTCCTCCATCCCATTCAGAACTTGATTGACCATCCTTTGGAATGCAGCAGGGGAACTCTTTGTCCAAAAGGCATAACCGCAAACTGGTAGAGACCTGCTGGGGTTGAGAATGCAGTTTTCTCCTTGGCATGGTCTTTCAGGGCTATTTGCCAATAGCCTGACGTCAGATCAAATGTACCGAGGTACTTGGCTGAACCCAGTCTATCCACCAGTTCATCTGTCCTTGCCAAAGGATGGGCATCAGTCTTAGTGACTGCATTTAGAGCTCTATAGTCCACACAGAATCTCAACTTCTTGGATCCTGACTTTGGTGCTAGAACAACTGGACTAGACCATGGACTTGTAGAGGGCTCTTTAACCCCGAGATCAAGCATCTTGTTGACCTCTCCTTTGATGTGGGGTCTCACATGTTCTGACATTCTGTAGCCTCTGCTTTTCACAGGTAAACAGTCACCAGTAAGAATATCATGCTGGCCCCAAGGGGTCAGGCCTGGTGAAAGTGAAAACAGGGAGGCAAACTGATTTAACAGAACTTTGCACTCCTCCTGTTGCTCAGAATTCAGTTGAGTAGAGAGATTGACTCCTTCTATTTTTGCATTCAAAGGTTGGCCTCTGAGGAGGTCAGGTAGAGGTTCACTCTCTTCTTCCTCTTGTGCTGAAGCTAGAAGCAAAGCCCCCACTTCTGGTCTCGAGATATATGCCTTCAAACGGTTGGTGTGAAAGACTCTGGGAGCCTCCTTAGTTCTACCTAAATCCACCAAATAGTTCACCTCTCCAAGTTTGCCCACAACCTTGATGGATCCTATCCATTTGTCCTGCAAGGCCCTCCGCCTTGTTGGCACCATAACTAATACAAGCTGGTCTTGAGTAAACTCAACCATGCCTGCCGTCGTGTCATGCCAATGTTTGACCAGAGCCTGACCTGCTTTTAAGTTATCACTAGCTTCTGCCATCATGTGTGACATTCTCCTCCGGATTTCTATCACATAGTCAGTCACCCTGACTGGCTTGGGGGAAGGAGCACTCTCCAACCCCTCCTTAATAAGGGCCAATGGACCTCTGACTGGATGGCCATAGAGAAGCTCAAAGGGCCTGTAACCAACTCCTTCCTGATTGACTTCTGTATAAGCAAAGAGAAGGCATGGCAGTAGAAGGAGCCACTTTCTTTTAAGGGGTTCTTCTAAAGCACCTATCATGCTCTTCATATTACGATTAAACCACTCTACCAGTCCATTTGTCTGTGGATGGTAGGCTGTAGAGAACTAATTGACACCACCGTTTTTCCACATGGCTTGCATGTAGTGGGACATACAATTGGATCCCCTGTTGGATATCATTTCCTTAGGAAACCCTACTCTGGTAAAAATACCAAGTAGAGCCTTAGCCACAGCCTGAGCCGTAAAAGTTCTCATAGGTATGGCTTCTGGGTATCTTGTAGCATGTTCTACTACAACCAGCATAAACCTGTTCCCTGAAGATGTGGGAGGGTCAAGGGGACCAACAATGTTGATGCCCATTCTCTGAAAAGGAACTCCCACCACTGGGAGAGGCACCAGGGGTGCCACATTCTTGGCTCCATTCTTGCCAGAGGTTTGGCAAGTGTGACAGCTCCTACAGAATTTGCCATCTTCTGAACCCATCTTAGGTCAGTAGAAGTATAAGTAGAGCCTTTCCTTGGTTTCTTGAAACTCAAATGACCAGCCAAAGGTATCTCATGGGCCAACTGTAGGAATTGCAGTCTCTTGGCAAGGGGCACTACAATTCTTTTGCAGTCCCCAGGGATAGCCTTTGTTGGTTTTTCCCAGCTTAACCTGTTCTTCCCAACTTCTTGCCCATCAAGTTGGTTAGCAGCCTGTTGTCAAAGACCTTCGAGAGTAGGACACTCTTGTTGTCCTCTGCTGAAGTCTGCTCTGTTGGGTCCACCTTCTGGCAGTAAAGACTGCAGGATGGTCAACAGGGTGAAGATTACAACCAAAACAATGTCTTCTTCCAGATCAGATTCTTCAGAAACTGGCTCAACCGCACAAGGTTGCACCTCACACTCTGCCTCAGCAGGTGGAGGGATCGCCGGTGTGATCTTGGACAATTTTACGGATGCCCTTTTTGGTAGAACAGGGGTGCTGTCTGACGTTTTCCTTGAGGTCCTGGGTTTCCCCTTTGCCTCTGTATTTTTAGAAATGGCAGTGAGCAACTCCTGTGGAGTGGGAGTGATAGTTTTCTCTAGCAACTCCTCTGAAGAGCCTCTCAAGGTCCTCTCCCTTGGAGGCCTAGTGAGCATCTGGCTCCTGTTATCGGGAGGCCTGAGGGTGCTTGACACAACTCCAAGAGTTTTCAGGTCATTACCAGTTCATTACCAAACTGAACTCTCCCAGGCACTACACTCTGCACACTAACAGGTATTTTGACAGTCATATCATTACACTGGATGAGAACTAGTAACTGGGGAAGCATTTGCACACGGCCTCCAGCTAATTTGTTGAGGCATTTGGGTGCCTTAGCAACATCCTACACCTTGAAAAATGATTCATCCACCACAGTTATGCTGGCTCCAGTGTCTCTGATGGCAGGGGTCTCCTGGCCATTCACAAGAACACTATCTTTATAACACTCTTTAGTATTATCTGCAATGGAATTATAGACAGCTAAATTCTGTTGGTCCCACAAGCCCAGGGACACTAAAGACACTCTAGCTGAGACTATCATGGGTTAATCAGCCAGTAGGTGAAAGTTTCCACTTGCCATAGGTACTTCTTCCTCTGGGGAGAAGGCTAAGGAGACAGTGTGGTCCCCTGAAGGTTTACCCTTAAATCTGGGATCCCCTTTCACATTGTCAGTTGACCCACAAACATAACATTTCCCAAATGTCTTGATGAATGGGGGTTTGTTCTGGCCTCCATCAGGTTTGGGTCCGGATAGTGCACTAGCCTGATTCAATTTTCCCTGTGGTTTACCCTTACGTTGCTGTTTGTGGCCCTCTTTTGGACTGGAGGTATTAGAATTATCCTTGTTATCTTTCTTTGGCTGCTTTCCCTCATCCTTCTTCTGAGTTGCCCCAGAATCCTTGTGATTAGCCCTGTTGACAATCCACAAGTCAGCAGCCTTAGCTAACTTCATTGGATCTATCTCCTTAAAATCAGCCAAGTGCTATCTGAGCTCAGGAGAGCAGGCATCATAAATGGACTCCAACATAACAAGAGTCCTCATACCTTCATAAGTGTTCACTCTGTAACCCTTAACTCAACCATCTACGTTTTTCAAACATTCACATACCCAGTTAGCCCAAGGGGTACCATTATGATTTTTGAGGGTCCTAAACCTCTTGAGGTACTGGGAACGGGTCTTCCCAAATCTAGCATTAAATCTAGCTCCACACACTCATAATCCATCCTATCTACCACCCCCAACTCCATTACAACATCAGATGCAACAGTGGGTAGTCTAGAGAAGTGACAGGGAAGCAATTGATTCCCTGTAAGACCTTGAATACCATGGTTATATTCAAACATTGCCAACCAATCCAAAATATCAAGCTTAACCTCACATACCCACAATTTCTTTAGGCATACGGGGTCTCCTAGGACTGGAAGACCTAGAAGACTCTGGGAGAGAAGCATTTTCAAGAGATAACATTTTCATTTCTAGTTCATGGTTCAACTCAATTTCTCTGAGCTTAAGTTCATGGTGTTTTTGTTCAATTTGAGCATTTAAACATTTGAATTCCAGTTCAAGTCTCATCTTTTCTAGAGCAATTAATTCAGGACTGAGTGTAGGACCTGGTGGGGACCCGGTGGACAAAGGTTGAGGTTGCTGAGTAGACAAGGGAGCAGTGAGGCCTACATTGTGAGACACATCATCTTCCTCCAACTCATCAATAATAGACACATTATCATCCTCGTTATTTTCCACATTTGCTGAGGGGTCAGGTATTTCAGACCCACCCCCCAGACTTTGTTTCTCTAACAATCTTGCAATCAATTCAGACTTTTTTCCTTTAAGAGAGAGATTCCTTTCTCTACACAGATTTTTTTAAATAATCCATAGTGTAACTAAGGAAGGTCTCCTGACTGTAGCTTTCCATATCAGACATGATTGATATTGCTTTTTAGTGATGTTAGCCTTGTTGTTAGTTGATTCAAGGTAATAGCAGCACTCTAAGTGTAATTACTATACTTGATCCTCAATGCTGTACACCAGTAATAGGCAGAATTATATACAGTACCCTTTGGTAACACCACACACAATTAAGACTATAAGTTACAGTACACATTCACCTTTGGTAAAAGTCTGTACTACACAGTAAAAGTGGTAGCGATGGCTGAGCAGCCAGACTTATCTCAAGAGCAAGTGAGCATTATCAAATAGTTACACAAAGGACAGCAATTAATATGATTCAAAAAAACACTGACTCAAGGTTTCTGAGTAAAAGAATAAACATTTATTTACACATCAGTTGTATGACATTTCACTAAAGTAAAGTAGTTGAAAAATCACGTTACCAATACACCACACCACTCCCAATAGATTCTGGACAAGTTTAAACTCAAAACAAAGTGTGAGCCAAATGGCACTCCAGCAATTTAAAAAGGGAGAGAAAAACAAAGTTAGGCTAATATAGAGCAGCACCGACAGGTAAGTATGCAGGGCAATCTAGAAAGAGGAATTACAGTGATGGAATCAAATCAAATAGGCTTAGGGCCAAAGTCAATAGGACAAAAGTATTTTTTAAATGTGTTTTATTGTGTTTAGTTCAGCAAGAGAACCTTTACAAATTACATCTTAATTACAGTATATAAAATGAGATACAACATTTCATTTACCTTTACAATTCTTTCTGATTACTAAAACAATTTATACATATAGAGCTTTTTTTTAAAAAAAAACTACAATTATAAGTATTCATTTAGAACAGACAAAATCTAAACGGTTACTGTTAGGAAAGATTTCATAATTGTATGTAATTTTCCGTCCATGTGTCAACCCACAAAATGTTTGCTGCTGTTTTACACCCAGATCTAGATTTTGCCAGAGAAGCGCAGCCTTCCGCCGCACTTCTCTGGGCTTTCGCTCAATTCTTATGGGGAAACTGACATGCCCTTAAAACAGTCAGTACTGGGAGACTTTGTTTCCCTTAGTCCTTTCCTCATGTTGCAGCTTTTGTGCAACATGAAACAAGAGTGCACTGTAACTTACTTTACCACGCTCTTGGGTCTCTAGTCATTCGAAAGGCACTAGAAACTCTTGCTGGACTTATTATGAACTGTGCAAGTATGTCACAGACAGGACTGCTATCGTTTCTCTTGTGTTTTGAACCCTTTTTTGCCATGTTATCCGCGCTTACCGTGTTTGGCACGAATAGGTGGCCTGGCTCCAAAAATGGCCATGCCACGAGGTTCTTTGTCCTGTCTTCTGACCGTCTTGCCCCTTCACTTTCCCCTTGTCGAGCCGACCCGGGTCAGTCCTTATTTGGTCATGCACGTTCCCGCGAAACCCAACGCTTTTGCGGGCTTCTGCATGCCTTGTGTGTATGCCTCCAGGATGTGGGTTGGGATGTCTGTTCCCAATACACATCCTGGGTGCCAGAGAGTCTGGAGTGTCCTGAATGCTTGGGACCACCGTGGTCCGTGATAGGTCCACGTATGGTGTGAGTGTTTGTGAACAGATCTCCCATTGGGTCCTCTCCGTTTTGGCGCGAAGGGAACCTTGGATAAGAGGAGGCTGAAAACACCACTACCATGTCGATCTCCTGAGTTCACAACGAACAAGGGATAAGGAGCCAAGTATCCTGCAACAAGAAGCTGAGTCGAGGAACCGCTGGTGACCTGCTGAAGGTTTGGCACCCTGAACTGCTGTCGTCCTGCAAGACCCCTCTGCATCTGATCGTCCTAGAAGGTCTGCGAAGGTGCTTCGACCCTTTGGAATAGTGGGATCAACTATTCCCAGCACCTTCATCAAATCCTGCAAGTAAGCCTCTTCGGAAGTGTCCCTGGGCCAACCAATGGGCTGACCAGCTTACGCAGGATGCTTTGCTCTGTCACCGCTGCTGTTTCGGTGAAGCCCTCAAAACTTGCTTTACTGCTTGCTCTGCATCCACGGGACCCTCACACCGAATTTCGTACACTTGGCATTCCCAGGTCTGAAGTGAGACGAGTGCGCCCGGACCAGAGTAAACGTGGTTGCCGTGTTGCCCTGCTGTGGTAACAACCTGTGCACGTCTGCTGCATTTGGGACACCCTCGCCCCTGCTTCCTGCTACCGCGGAATCTACACGGTGTAGAGATGTCCTGATCATCGCAGCTGAACATACCAGCAACGTGAACTGAAATGGAGAAGTCTGTGTCTGCCTGCGTCGGGGACCGGTGAGTAGTCCATATCCCAACCGCTGGCCCCTCGCGCAGGAGCCCGTTTCTTTTCTACCGCTGTTGCAAAATAGCAACTCTATCCCGCCCTCTCACCCTGCCTCTGCCCACAAGTGGAGGCCTTGCTTGAGTAGTGGGGACTTGTTCTGCATCGCTTCATTCACCTTCCTGAACTGCCTCAGACCCTTGAAGAGACTCTACTTTATCCATTGGCACCAGCGTGCAGGTACTTTTGAGCATAAGGCTCCTCTCTTCGTAGGGCTCAGACTTCCTCTTAGTTAGGTGTATTTATGATGTCGAACTTGGTCTAATGATTACTTGCACTATCTGTTTTCCTCCCCATCTAGGTGGTCTACATATTACGTGCTCATAACTCCTTAGACCCCTCGGTCTTGTATATATCTTGTATTGATTGTGATGTGTTGGTTTACTTGAGTATTATTGTGATTCTTTGCTATGGTCGACGTTACAAAGGCCTTGTAATAAATGTGTCTATATTTTTAATATAACACCTGTCTGGAGTAATTTGTAAGTGTCCTTGCTTTGTGTGCTCATTGAGGACTTTCCATCACCCTCACCCCTCTTGAGACTTAGTCTTGACCGCCGCCATCGCTACCCTGATTGGTCTGGCTTGTCCAGAGGTTACCCTGTTTCAAGAAACTAGGCTGGCCTTCTGAACCTCTGCCCCTCCAGGTCTGAGTTCAGAAATCTTAACAGTTACAAGCAATAATTGTTCTTTTAACACTTCAAGAATTTTCGTTAGACTAATAACCAGATTTGTACTATTCCCCCACATACATTTCTTCCATAGTATGGTCCTAGATAGTTCTGATCCTGAGTACCAATGACTTCCAAATTCCTTAATTCTTAGCAACTCATAATGTATACAGTACATCACCAGATGTTTCAAGGACTCAACCGTTTGTGCAACACAACAGAAACAACATTCTATGTTTTGGGTGCCAAACATTTCCTTATATATAGTCCAATTAAAATACGATCATAGGTACAAAACTGATTTAATCTAAAGCGCATGTATAAACCCCTTGCTGCCAAACACAGAAATTGGAGAATATATCTAGGTAAATCACCCAGTTTCCTTCTAAATAAAGCGTATTCTTTATAAGATTTATATTTACCAGTCCAATCTGACTGGGGACACCAGCTCAACAGTTGGAATTTCCACTTATTAGCAGATAAACAGGATATAAGATCTTCCTTGGATATAGTAGACAAATCTAAAATTTCATCCATTTTACTTACAAATTTGGATAAAACTGATAACGATCCTGAAACAATCATATTGTTCAGGTCTACATAGAGTGAGTTTTTTGAAGGACCCAACATCTTCACATAATTATTCAGCAACCTCCAATTTTGTTTGGCTGAAAGCGGTAAAAGACCCAGATCATGCCGATTATATATCATTGGGGATTGATTTTGCTAATCCCAACACCTTTTTCCATAATTTTCTCTGAGCCATATCTAATATGTCATCTATGTCTGAGGTGCATATGTCAAAAATTTATGAAATGCATGGTTACATTTTTAACAAATAGAATTGAATGATAGGGACTATTGAAAAGGTGCAATATTTTGTGAATGATACACATCTGGGCAGTCAAAGGCTTTAGTCTTTCATCTAAGAGCTCTTTCCACCAATTTTTTGAGTTCTGATCGGTTAACGTGTAGCCAAGGTATCTTATCCCCTTAACTACCTCGAGCTCCACCATGCCAATCGACCAATTAAATTTCTTTATTTTTCTGTTCCCATCTGAGAAAATTATAATCTGCGATTTGGCCTGGTTAATCTTTAAATTGAGAGATTCCGCAAATAGATAGAAGGAATCCAACTTATTCTGCAGTCCCAAAGGGGTTTTGTCGAACAACAGCAAATCATCTGCAAAACCTATACAGTTTAGTTTGAGATAGGCTAGGCATGCAGGATAAGTTGTTATATCCTTTCATATATATTCTATATCCGAAAGGTATAGATTGAATAATACCGCTGCTAAAGAACAGCCTTGTTTTAGCCCGGTTTCTGTTCGGACAAAAGTCTTTTGCTCAAAATCACACAGTTCAGGGTAGTTCGCGTTTAAGTCTTTGCCAAGAGTTCAGGACAAAGTTGGTTGGCAGAAAAGTTAGTTTAAAGAGAAGAGAAGGACAGGCTCACGGTTCCTGAAGCACTGTCGTACTTACATGAAGAAGGAACACTGGAGGGTCCTGCACTACCCAGGGACGAAACCAGCAGCAGAGCAAAGCAACAAATAAAAGGTGCGCTCCTTAAAACACAAGCAGGGTCCGACCTTCCTGGCTATCCGGCCCACTGTAGTTCTGTATTGCGAATTTGACCAGAGGAGGGAGTCCTGGCTTGCAGTTAGGGCAAACTGGTTGGTCCCACCAGTTCAGGGGAAGAAGATTCCTGGAGGATCCTCTCTGTCATTGGAGTCTGAAGATTCGGAACTGCAGCAGGGCTTCACCGGGCGGTTCAGTTGTTGTAGGGGTCCTCTTCTGTCAGCTCTTCGTCGGTTCTTTCGTTCCAGTGGCAACTCTGCCTTTCCAGTTCCAGAGACCTTCTTTTTATGCAGTTTTCCCCCATTCACACAGTCTGGCTGTCAATCACAGAGCAGGGTGGCTATCCTGGCCGGACAGTCACCTAGCCAATCAAACAGGAGTGTGACTTGGGTTACCAAGGGAACCCATGGCAGGAGTCCTAAAACCCCTCCCTCACATCCTGCATACCCAGACTTTCAGGCGCCTAAGGAGGGCTTCTGTGTAGAACCCAGCAAAGAGACGGTGAACAAAGGAACCAAACCTGGTTTGGCGCACAGAGAAAAACACTAGAAAGACATTTTCAAAAAGAAATGGTGAATAAACCCAGCCGGAACCGTATAAAAATGTATATGGTCTAGCGGGTTTAAGTTCGAGGCTACCAAGTAGCCTAAAACAATACCAAGGTTATTTAAGATAACCTCGGTAGGAAAAATAGGGTAGTTACCACTGCCACCAGCCAAGTCTTGATGAAAAGGGAGCACAACAATGCTCCAAGAGAAACAGAAAAAAAGGGATAAGTATTAACCCTTTCCAGTACTCCATGGTTTGTAATGGGTCTGGGGATTTAAAAAGACTAATAAAGTCAATGGCAACTTTACTTGTTCTGAGAGACAGTAGTCAGTCCCAGAAAATGGATTCTGAGTTGGGAATTCTAAAAGACAACCCTGTGTCACTGCACTGAAGGTGCTGTGTAACACACAGTAAAAAGATGATGCCTGTAGAGTAGGTGAGGCTCCACACTCTATGAACACAAACATGTTGAGCACACACAGCAAAACACATGTACAAGTGGGAAAAAGGGCTCACACTCTTACCAGGTGAAAGAAAGAAATCCTAGAAATCCAGCAAAGCTGCTGAGGGACTCAGTAGGTAAGGGAATTTAGCAATTCTTGAGAATTCTCCCTAACAAAAATCTTAGAGAAATCTTATAAGAATAACATCAATGAGGCAAAGAAGAAATACTTCAATAGCCAAAACTCAGCAGGTAAACTCTTTGAAATCCTTAAATCAATAGATAAGCCCCAGACATTAGCATTTTCACCATCCCACATTGAATGTGAGAACACGCAGGCAGCTTTTAGTAATAAAATCACTAAAGCTAGAGAATTTATAGCACTTGCTCAAGCTAATAAATCTAAATCCAACACACATAGGGCAGTAACGACTTCCAAATGCAAGGAGAAATTCCACTTCCAGGAAATATCCTCAGAAGATATGCTGAAAACTTTGGCCTCTCTGAACCCGTCCTCCTGTGCTGAAAACAAACTCTCCCTCAAGATTATTCTTGAGAGCCGTGACATTTTTGCTCTTTTACTTACAAAAATAGTAATCACCTCCTTTTGCTATCAAATAGTACCTAAAAATTAAAAAAAGGTTACTGTTACACCTTTGGCAAAAAAGCCCAATTTAGACCAACGCAGCCCAAATAACTTGAGACCTATTACGGACTGTAATTTTGCCCTAAAGGTTATGGATAAGATCACAACTGCACAGCTCCAGCCATATGTTGAAAGTAACAAAATCCTACATCCACAGCAATCGGTTTTTCGTCCTGTCCACAGCACTGAGACAGCAATGCTGGGTTTACAGACCAAAATGCTGGGGATTATGGATAAGGGCAAAGTCGGTTTACTGATTCTGTTAAACCTTAGTGCGCCGTTCGAACTACTGGATCACCAGTTACTCCAATAAGCACTAGAACATGTTTCTAACTGTTCTAAGGAAGCTGTTGAATGGTTATCCTCCTTCCTTGAGAATGTAATCTCTCCAGGACACTGAGGAGACAAATTCTCTGCAGAAGCCAACATTTTCTGCGGTGTACCGCAGGGCACCAGCCTCTCGCCAATATTATTCAACCTGTACATTCGCCTCCTGTGTGAACTGCTGGACCATACTCAGGTGTTTTTCACCAACTACGCTGATGACACTCAGCTTATTATGGAACTGAGTGGAGACCATGGTAAGGATAGCACATCTCTTAATTACCTCTATAACATCATAGAAGACTTGATGGACAATGACTGGATGTGCTTGAATAAGACCAAGCTCATGGTTATGGGTCCACACAGGCACGAGCCAAACTCTCTCCAGACTACCAATCTTTTAAAATCAAAGAATCCCACATCGAAGTTTCGGGCAAAGTTAAAACCTTAGGCATGACACTAGAAGCCTCCCTGAATGAAGATGCCCAAGCAATGTATGTAAGCAAAAATTGTGCCTACTAGATTAGACTGCTTAAGGCAATTAGACCACTGCTTAGTGAAATAAACTGCACTACTAAAGCTAGAGCTACTATTCTATCTCGCCTAGACTATGGAAATGCACTCCTAGCAGGAGCCAGCAAACAAAGTATGCACAAATTCCAACTGATTCAAAACAACAAGATTAGAGCAATACAACAAAAAGCCAGAACTGAACATATTAGTGAAGCCAGAGGTGACATGCATTGGTTGAAAATAGAAGACTACATACAATTTAAATTTCTGACCTTGACACATAAGTGCCTGTCCGGCAAAACACCAGCATACTTGAAATCTAAAATCATTGCTTATAACCCCACCCGAGCCTTAAGATCAGAAGCCCTTGGGTTAGTCATAGGACCTACGCACAAAAAAGAATACGGTATTGGAAGAGCCTTCCCCAACCGCGCAGCAGCTGGCTGGAACAAACTTCCACTCAGCCTCAGGCTGGAAACCAACCACCTCGCCTTTCGAAAGAAGCTAAAAACCTTCCTTTTAAAATAAAACTACCATGATATAATTCACGTTAACCCTGAATCTGCTACTATTCTACTGGTGTATGTAACTGTCCTGTAATCACAGTTTGTCTTTCATATCTTGTCTTTGTCTTATCGTACCCGCTCCGATGCCTGCGGGCCGTCGGCACTATACAACTACATAAATAAATAAACAAATAAATAAATACACCATCATTTCATTTCAATGTCAGCATTGTTCACCATCACCACATCCCAGGGCCCGTACTTATTTTCTCCTTGCACATGTAGCAAAACTCTCTTCTCAGCCAACATCGTGGTACAATATTCTTGTTATGCCTCAACCAGAATGACACTCCCTCTGGATGGACAGGGGTTTTCCCTGCCTGATCGGCACTGTCTGGCATAGTATCATCTTGTTCCGAAAAAAAAGCCTGCACTCCACAGCCAGCCTGGGCAGGGCACTCTCTGGCCTCTTTGGCTTGGCTATTCCATCCACACCTGCTGCAGCGGGGCCGAGCCCCAGCATTAAGCTGTCCCTCTGTCCTGCCCTTGCTGGATCTCCCCACATCCATCTTCTTTGTGGGTCCACTGCCTGAATTGTTTGCCCAGTGTTCAGCTTCCACTCCTTGAGTGACACTGCCCGGATCTTCTTCGCTGACTCCATTGCCTTCTCCAGGGATGGTTGTCTCTCGATTCACAATCATTCTCTTATTCTGATATTTCTTGTGCTCATCATTAGGCGATCTCTCATGTAATCGTCTAGTAACCCCAGTGGATTTGGAAATCACCAAAAGTGTCCTGCGGGCAGACACATAACTGTCCATTGTTTCATCCGCACCCTGGACTCTAGAGGAAAAAATCGTACCTTTTCAATACTACCCTGACAGTTTCCCCAAAACGTATTGTGAGTTTCTGTAAGGCAGTCTCATAGGAATACACCACCATGCCCCCTCCTTCGGCCACTACTGTGAAATCCTCCCTCAGCAGGTGCCAGAAAATATGCAGCCCCTCTGTGCTCAGGCAGTTCATTAAAGCTGCTTCCTTATGGTCAGCTGTATAACTGGCGCCTACAGCTGCCCTGAGGTAGACCTTGACCAAGTCCAACCATAACTCCCACTTTAACTCCCCTTGAACTTCCTTGATCCTACAACCTCACTCTACTTTGAAATGGGGACTTCCTTGACATTCCTCCATAACGATGGGTACACTCCCTACTCCGGACTCGCTTCTACGCTCTTGCCTCGGCCCCCTTCTCTGCTTGTCCCCCATGTTTGCACTTCTGAATACACTGCATGTTCACACCCATTTCTAACTTCTGTATCTGGTTGTTTTTCAAATTCGGCTGTGTTTTCATGCATCTAGCTTAGTTGCAATAATCTTTATTGCTTATCCCTTCCTCTCTCTCTATCTTTTGTCTCTAACCCCTGCGCCTGCCTGTACGCTTGCCTGTTGTATCTCGCCCCCACGTTTGCTTGAGGTGTCTGCATATTTGTATCCCTCTTTTTGCTGTCCCCTCCTCTCTCCTTTCCCCCTCCCATCACTGTATCCTTAGCACTTAATCTATCAGAAAATTCGCTTGACCTGTATGATAGCAGCTTGTTCGTCTCCCCCCGCCCTCAACAGGTTTTTCCTCCATCTCCCCCTCCAGCACTATCTGAAATGTTGTCAGGCATAGTACGATAGTTGCTTGTTTGGTTATTCTCCTTCTTCCTGTCCCAACCCCCCTACCTCTTGTTAAATTTTGGCACTACCAAAATTGTTGTCAGGCATAGTAAGGTAGCCGCTTGTCTGTCTCATTCTCCTTCGCACCCCAACCCCCTCCTTATCATTGTTCAAAAGCTCTTACACTATCTGAAATGTTGATAGGCCGAGTATGATAGTTAATTTCTCTTTCTTAATGTATCAAGGGCTTATAAGAATGTTCACTGTATTCTCCCTTGTTCCCACCCTGCCTTGAAGCACTTTGAAACACATTGTGTATAGGTGCTATACAAATAAACAAATAAACAATCAATCAATCAATCAATAGCTTGCTCCCCCAGATTGGCTAGGTCACGGGGAGGCTGGCTTTGTGTGGGTGCTCTGAATTCCTCAACACACAGGAAAACTCCAAAAAGTGAAGAATAGAGAAAAACAATTCCAAAGGTACTGGCACAAGGAAGATGTGGCTGATGTACACAGAACAGCAATATGTTTACTGGTTTCCAAGGCAACTCAAAGATAGCACCCACGCTGGGCCATGATCATGGGTCCTTTTCCTGAATTCCCAATGCATATCAAGCCTCACAGGGATGCTGGTGCGTATGCCGCACCAGGTACTCGAGCCGGTGCCAAAATGGCTGCTGCGGCCCTGTCGCTACTGCAGGTACACAGCACTGCCACTGGGGCACAGTGCAACAGTACTCTGCAGGGTGCAAACACCCCTCGCCCCTCCTGCACCTGAATGAAGGGCACATAGCCTGCCACTCATGCCTTGAAAGAAGCGAGCAATGGAATGGCCAACCCATTAACGTGGGGTGCCAAGCTGACCACACTTATCACCAGAAACGTGGAATCCACGGCCATAAAGAAGACAGCGACAGTGAAGCAGGTTTGTCTGTGGCACCCCACGGTTTATTAAACCAGCGACTGCGGAAATGTAAACACTTTAGAATACACTGGCGGTGCGTGCAGAGCCACGCACACTGCAACAATATCACCACAAAGTCCTTCTTTTTTTAACTTGACGCTATGAGCCACAAAGATGTGGTGAATCTCTAAGGACATCTACACAAGACAAATACAGGAAGCAGAAGTGGTATACACCACAGTCTATCCCGCTTGCTGCCTGCAGTCTATGGGCATGCTAAACCCTATCCCCTTTCTTTGAGCTGGAAGTAATTGGCTTGTGAGTATCCGTTTCAGCAAAGTGCGTTTTGCAGGATGTATTGTCTGCACTCACTTCCTTGGGCTGGCAGATACCATTAGTGGCATCTGTCTTTGGTTATAGCTGTTTGCTGATTGTGAAAATGAAGAACCTCCATAGCAAATAATTGCATGTGCATATTTAAATATCCACGTATCATTTTAAATAGTCAATCCTTAAACACTTCAATAGTTCACATAGATTTGTGGGGTTATTCAATTTAAGTAGATCCTCACCTTTCTTTTTCTTTGGATTAAGACTCATAGCTGTGATTTTATGGTCTAACAAGTTTACTTTAGTTCTGCACCACTGTGCTTTATGAAGAGATAACTTTGCACCTGCATTTCTTCATTGAGTCAACACATGGCCAATCTCCACCAGGTTTTCTTGCGCAGTTATACTTTGGATGAACAGGTCATTTACACAGGCCAAGTTCGCTCTTTCCACAAGACCTGGCATGGCTTTATGTCGAAATATATTCAACTCATTTACACTACAGTTTTATTGGTGTTTGCAAGTGCAGAGACAGTCGAATATCCATTAATCAAATTGAAGCCAGTATATTCTTTATAACTGTGTATCTGTACAAGCACCTAATTAATGTAAGGAAGAGAACACTGTGACATGCGTACCCTCCTATTCAATTCCCTTAGGTCTGCACACAGTCTTGTTTGTCCAGTGGGTTTCAATATTCCTAGTAATGGGTTATTAACGTTACTGTGAATTGGTTGAATAATCCCAAATTTTATATAGTCTCTATGAGTAATTCCATGGAGGATTGAGATAGCCAGCATTGTCTTACAAATACCAGCACCGTATTAGTGTTCGGGGGTATGGTTGTATAATGAAGGATGTATGTCCACAAAACCACAGCAAGTGACAGAAACGTTTCTGAAAGTCTAACAACACTTATCTTAACTTTTGTTTTGTCTCTTTTGTCTCACAGGTTTTTTTATTTGCCATCTGATTGAAGCCTGGAAGTACTTCTGGGGTGGTTATTTCTGATGTATCTTCTAATTGGGTGGATAAATACTTAAGGTGTCTACCTGGGCAATTGAATCTTTAGATTTGCAGTAAATACTACTGACTCTGAAAAATATGTCATCTTCTTACATGTCACAGGTTACATCCTCCACTCCATAAGGGTACAGAGAATAAACCATCAAATTCCCTGCTTGTCGGATAAAGTGAGTTTCTGGCCTGCAGCCATAAGTACAGCTATAACAACCTTCAGGTATGGGACCAATGATTGGGTTGAATTAATACATGGAAATCTGTCGAGATTCAACAGCCATTCCAATGGAGGCACTTTGGGATAAAAGGATGTTTCAGGGAGTCATTATTGTCAATTAATTAATATTCAAATGGTTGGAATTGGGTGTAGAAACAGTCCCTGTTGCTTAATAATATGATTACAATTAATAAATCTTCTTTATTAAACATGCTATGTCCTTTTTTTATCTTTATTGACTAAGTGTATTGTCCGAGTATTTCCTGGAACAGTAACTTCTTCTTTGATTCAAAGCTCAGCATTCTAAGGCAGCAATTGACTTGACCAAAATGCCTTTTCAAGATCATTGAAGTACAACATGTTTACCCTGACTGTGGATCAGACATTGTTAGTAATAGGATCCAAATGAATGGCAAATTAATGTAATATGTCATTACCCACATAACAATTAGAAATGCCATCTCGTGCTATCCAACAATTATGATGTACCTTTTTGTTTACAATTTTGACCTCCAACATACACCCGCTGGTAATCATAAGCGTTGAATCCATTGTATCCAGTCAGATTCCCATTTATCTACCAGAATAAATGTGGGCATTTTCTGAGGAAGCTTATTTCTTGAGAGAAACAATCATTTCCAAATGAGTTATCCTCTAGTCGACCTTCATCTTTACTGGCCAACCATTGGTTACTTGGAGGAAGGTTTATTTTAAACAATTCCGAGAGTCCCTTTACTATCATCTAGTTCTTTTATAGATATGATAGTGATGTATGGGGCTTGATTGTTCTGAAATGTAATCTGCTCTCTGTCTGGGCGTTTTTCAATGAAATGACAGTTGCCCTTAATATAATTACAAACATAATAACCTGGTGCAGGTAGGAAAAGAACGAAAAGACTGGCCTTCTCTGTCTATGCTCCAAGACTCTTGAACCTCCTCCCCTCAACATCACACTCACCCCATCGCTGCTACAATTCAGGAAAGAGCTCAAGACCTTCCTCTTCAAAGAATCCATAACACATAGAACACACACCCTCGACTGCCCACCATACACAATACTCTGTGATCTGCTCCCCACTGTTTCCTCTCCTGGTTCCTTGTAGATCCCCTGTTGCAAATTGACCACCCTTGCCCACCCCAGTTAGCTCCAGCTTCCTTTTTCTCTGCTTCCCTCACTGTGTTCTTCCCCCTATAATTGTAAAGTGCTTTGTTGCTTCCCGAAGCTAGGTGGGCACTCAATAAATACAATAATCATAATAATAAAAATAATAATAATAATAGCAACACCCACACTATGTAGCCCAACAATCATCTCAAATATCCGGTAATGACTGTAAGGAAGCAGGCTACTTCAATGTGTAGCCTCATCCCATGTTTCCTATTCCTAGTACATATGTCATGCAAGTACATTGAAGTGGTCCCCTTTCAAGTTAACACATTATAAAACTCAAATATTAATTTGCTTTCTGCAGATTTTGAGTAGGCACATGTCATGCTCAGCATCTCCTACTTTAGCATGTCTAACATTGCCCTATAAGTGAGCAACTTTGCAATATCATTTACTTGGACTGCAAAGGATAATGGGCATGGGCCTTGCCTCGTATAACTCACCTATAGTATTAGAGCGATTAATATTCAGTCAATAGAATGATTTTCACACAATCTGCATCCTTTCTAAGTGTCCAGGGCTTCATTTGGCATAGACGTTAACAAACAATATTATAACTCGCTGCTATACAAACAGTTTCACTTATCAGTTGTATATGGGTGGGGTAAGTTTCAAACAATCTTTTATGCTCTGCAAAATAATTGCGTACATGCAGATTCATGACATTTTCTTAAAATGCACATAATATCATGGTGCAGCACTAAATAAAGGTTGCTTGCAAAGTATCATGGGTATGCACATATCCTAGTGATTGTTTACTGCCACAATACTTAACGTTTTACAGTGCCCTGACAACTAGTACCGAAGAATAAAACAGGATCTGGGGAGGGGTACCAGTGGAAGGGCACAGGAAAACACTCCTTGTAGGTGAAGTAACAGTCGAGAGAACTGCAACTTCTGCTTTTTTCTATGCTCAGCTGCTAATGGCATTTCAATATAAATATATGTTCTTGGTTCATTGATTCTAGTTACCCCTAAATCTTGTTTAACTGATAACAATGAATTACAGAGGGATCCCTACTTACAGAAGAAGGCACTCACGCTGTTGTACTTCTGAACATTGATGCTATTAAACTAAAAGGCATATATGTGTGATTGTATTCAACAGGGATCTCAGTAAGGCTCTTATTGAATTGTGTTAAGGCGGTGGTGAGGAAGGGTGGCCAAAATTACAGGATGTATTATGTGCATTTTCATTTTACTTGCAATTTATGTCAGGGTTACAAGTAAGTCTCTGATAGAAATTTGCTCCCTACTTGAAGTGAAATTATTTTTCATGGAGTAAACAAGTAATTAGCTTAGCCAACAGGTATACTTTATGCTTATTGAAACATGTTCTTTCCCCTTAAAAGGTATCTTTGGATGAGGCAGAAATATTATTCAAGTTCCTTCCTTTGCCACTGCTCTTCTGGTCACTGATTCAAATACATATCAGTGGAACGTTGTGGGTAGAAGCAGGTGTTGGTACCTTTGTTTCCTGTTTTTGTTGGGCACATTTTCCTGTTTTTAGGGAGTAAAAATGTGTTTCTTAGTTGTAAGGCTTGTTTTGAGTGTTGCCACAACTCACAGGACAATGTAATGTGGATAGTGAATTACTTCATTAAAGTGGCACATGAACTTCTATTGGCATGTTTTCTGAGACTTCCCTTTTAGTTTCCATTATTCAATCTGCAAATATTGTATTCTGTCTGTTTTTTGACAGCCACATGTTATGATAAGCGATATTTGTTTTTTGTAATACACATGAGTGTCTTTCCACTGGCATAGAGCACAATTTTATTTCTACATAGGAGTACTTTTGTTAGCTACTGTGGCAGATCTTGAGGGTTTGAACTGGTTGATGAGCGCTCTTTATAATCAAATATATATAATGTGTTTGTTTAGCCTATGTGTTTGGAAAAAGTGTTGTAAAATACACCCTTTAGACAAATTCATAAAGAATTGAGTGGTTGGGAAGTGGAAATTCCTGTCCAAACTCGCTCACTAACTACTAATGCACACAAATAGGCTTACCGCACTAGTCAGTTGCGCAAATGGAAAATGAAGTGCCCACAAAAGGCAAGCAGTTCCCCACTTAGAGAACAATTATTAGAGGGAACATTGATTTTAACCATACAGATGCAGCTTAAAGAAAGTAAATAAACAGCTGCAAAACTCACCTTGAAAGAAATAGATGTACATGCAGAATTTAATCAGCTATATAATTATGTAAAAACCATAAAAAAGCTAAGGAATCAGTTATCACAGGAAAAGGGCATTTCAATTAATGGAATACATTGCCTCACATTATGATTAACACAGGCACAAGCACATGGTGAACAAAGTAAGATGACCGTACACAAGTTAATGCAAAGAATAGAAGGAAATGTGACATTCAGCGAGAAATCAGAAACATTAATGCAATATCTTGGTTATACAATGCCAAAGATTGTTCACCTAAAGAATGAATTGGCTAGCTTCAGTTCTTACATTAAGAGTCAGCAGAGTAGACAGCATATGATAATTGAAATGCACCATAATGCTATGTTGCAACAATTGTATGAATGCACATTTTATGAATGAAAAACCAGAATACTGAGGAAATGTATTGGATGGAAATCTATCTAAAGATCCTAATATCTTAAAACTGAGGATCTCATCAATCAATGGTGTGAATATCTAATGCATCAGAACATGTGTTGATTGGGTAATAACTGGGATACTTAGGAAATCTGATAAATGGAATACCATGTCATTGCTTATTTAATTAACAAATTATTATGTAGAATATTACATGGAAATGTAATGAATGAAACATTATATAACTAGGAATCTGAACAATTCGGCATTTGCAAGAACAACTATTTCTGTCAATTTAAGTAATGAGGTTCAAAGCGTACTCAACACGTAAATGAACTTAGAATCAAAGGGGACTCAACAATTAAATGAGCAAAAGTTTGAAAAAAAAATATGCTTGTCCCTCTCACTGGAGTATATGTTAAGTTCTAAGCAGGATATAATCCTAAATAGAAGAAATGTTATGGCGCTATTAAACCATATCCCAAAACCTCGAGCTATCACCTCTGATGACATCTTAGTAGTTTAATTTGTTAAAGAGTCAAGAATGGATTGGGTGATCCTAAAAAGAACGATCTGTGAGGCAGCTGACATTTTCTAACCACTAGGTTTTGATCTGAAAGAAGTCGAGAGGGCGCTACAGAAGCCTGTATAAGTGGCTACACAGGAAAAAAGATCACCACCAGAATAGAGGAGAAACTCAATGAAGGTCCCCGACATCCAGCTCCCAAAACCTTCGACGTGGGAGGAGGAACCCCCGAGAACCCAGAGGGGGAAGAATTTAGGAATAGTCGAAAAGAGGAATGGTCCCCTGTTTGTTTAGAGAAAGGAGTTTAGAGCTGTGCATGAAGAACAGGGAGATCTCCTCAGGGGGAAAATTAGTCAGATTGGGTGTGGCGGCCAGGAATACTCACTCATGGAAATCACAAATAGTGCAAGAGCTCAGAGAGTCTAGAGGAGATACGAATAGGATGCAGGAACAAAAGGGGCTTTCTCCACTTGTTTTCAAGAGTGAAGAGAGACTTGCAATCCTATGACATTGTGTGCTTCCAAGAGTATTCGCTATGAGAAACTCCCTTGTGCGACAGATTTATATGTCTTCTGAACCCGGCAAAGAAAGGTGTGAAGGGCAGACCTCATTCTGGCCTGCTGATGCTAATTAAATTGGTATGAGGAATTAACATACTTGAACATCATATACCATTGCATGTGTTCAAATGCTAACTTTGGAAATTGTGCAGGGTAAAGGGGGCCCAAAGAAATTGGTCCAATTATTTTATATATATTGAAATCCAGCAGAAATTGAGGAAGATGCTTTTGTTACCAGCATAACTAATTTGATTGATCTGGCACGCTATGATAAGACAATGAACACTATACTATGTAGGGACCTAAATATAAGGTGTGCCCCTATGTCATTTTGATAACATGGTGTCCTACAGTGGTGGAGAACTATTAGATGGTTGCGTGAAATGGAAGCCATGAACTGCACTTGCTAAATGGACAGACAAGAGGTGATATACCAGCCAAGTACACCTGGCACAGTGGTCGATCTAAGAATTTTCTTGATTATTTTTTTGTATCCTCAAATGTCCTGCCAGAGGTGATATCATTGGAGATTATTGGAATGGTGACTAGTGACTACTCTCTCCTAACTCCAACAAAAATGTGGAAATGTACAGAATGCCAACTGCCTTCAACTTCGCCTCTCAGGTCCATTCGCCTCTCATACATTTTTTGTTTCACTTCCCGGTGAACATGATTTAGGGTTCATCGGCGGCACCATCTCTCAAAAATCCACTGGAAAAGTCATTTAACCCGATGCAGCAAAAATGTGGACACTTCTGGAATGCTGCCTACCTTCAGCTTCGCCTCTGAGATCCATTCATCTATCATACATTTCTTGTTTCCCTTCCCGGTGAACATGCTTTACGACTTTGTCGGAAGGCCACACACCATAAACACATTTTGACTTTTGGTGATATCCAGGAAAAGGGATGGGGTTTCCAAATGTCATGTAGCCAGTAATGTCTGGCGGGTCCTAACAGGTAGCTATGCTAAATGTGGTGCAGATTGGTGAAACAGTGTGGATTGTATAAGAAACAGTGCTTCGCTAAGCCACAAACACACAAGCAAATTTAGACTGTTGCTGAAATGTGAGCAAAGGGGTGGGGTATCCAAATGTCATTTAGACATTATTGACCAGAGGCTCCTAAGAGATAACTATGTAAAACTTTGTGCAGATTGGTGAAGTGGTGTGGAATTGTATAAGGAACAACCCTTTGCCAAGCCACAAACCTACAACCCCACACATCCCGCCACAAACCCACACACACATTTTGACTTTTATATATTAAGATTACATACTATGCTACCTACACATTTATTTTTAGGAGACTTTTTGTAACTGTGCAGAATCCATGCTATGGTTTGATATTTAAAAAGCGAAGTAGTTAAATTTACCATTTCGATGTACCATATAATTTTTAATATGGACTTAATATGTCTTTGTTGTATTGTTTCTTCTCTCTCACTATAACTTCTGAAAATACAGTGGCACACCTGGATAGTTAAAAAATATATTGCAATATTTGCAACAGATGTAGAAAATCAGTGGTAGTATTTTCTGATTTTGAAACTTTGAGAGTGCAATTGTCCTGTGATTGACATTTTCCTCTAGCACATACATGTGTTCACCCTGTTATAAATTCCTATTTCCAGATTCAAGAAAATCTACACTTTCAACTGTTTCCATGCCATGCACTGTAACTCTGTTTTAGTGAAATCAAACTCTGCGAAAATTCCTTTCTTAAAATTCACTGCAAATACACTAATCCATGAACAATGTTATTCTTCTGGATGGATTCCAACCAACTAGAAACCCCCTTCATCACTTTGACTGCTTCCTTTGACGTGAAAGCTTTATTTTGTTCTTTTATGTGTTTTTGTTATTTTGATTTTTTGGAGAAAAATTGCCATTTAAAAACAAAAGATTGCGATGGCAATTCACCTGTTGCTAAGAGACAGCCAATTCCCAATTGGCTAGTGTGACACCTCCCGGAATAACACAATTGTGTCCATGAAACTTGAGGAGAACCATCTCCGGTTCCAGAAGCACCTCAAGACCTTCCTCTTTGCTTCTGCCTTCGCTCCTCCTCTCCCCTGCTGATCTTTTCTGCCTCAGCATTGTGCATCTGGTTACCATCTGACTTTCGGTCCAGGTACCTGCTCACCCTGCCACTCACCCGCACTGCCTCCTGGCAACCCCTTGCACTGAGGTCTGTATCTGTAACCCTGATGTCCCCCTCCATTTTTTCTGCACTTATCAGAAACACCCTGTCTGTTGCCTTAAACCTAGCACTTGCCACTTGCTGGCTGCACTACCACTGTTTCGCTTTTTATTAGTAATTATTTATTTATTATTTAATTGTATTCCTTTGCTCAGCCCTTTCCACTTTTCCCCCCTCCCATGCACTTTCCCTTTTCCCTCTCCCATACACTTGCATGTTTTCAATGTGACTGGACCTAGTAAGATCAGTGTTTTTGTTCTCACTTGGTCCCCTCCCTTGCCTCATCGCACTCTGAAACACTTGAGTACAAGCGCGATACAAATTAAATATCAATATCAATCAATATCAATACTAGAGAAAAAGAACAAAACACAGAAACAATTTTCTGTCCCAAAAACATTTTTCCAGCATACAATAAGGACCATAATCCATGGCCCTTTATGACTATCCACAATCTCTGCAGTCCCCTCTCTAGGCCATACTAACCATACTAACCTGGATTGCACAAGACAGCTCTTCTACCCTTCTAACCTTTTTACTGTTATGTGTGTACTGCTCCCTCATTGCCTGCTTTGAAACAGTCACACATATATCCACCAATTAGTTGAACAAACTCTACAGATAACCGTATCAGCCTATTAACCTGCCACACACCACTTAAACATCTTTCCATATGCATTTTCCTTGCTTATCCAGGAAAATTGTACACACTGCTGCTATAAATGCACATATGCATTGTGCAGTAAAATAAGTGCATGAATGGAAAGAGAAGTAGGGATGACCAAGTGCTCATAAAAGTCCAGCAGGGAAATACCAAGACATGCCAAGGTGGGAGACCACTAACTATCTGCTGGGGCAATTGAGTCACAAGGGTGTGGTACACAGCCACCAGGATGTACACCCGCAAGGGCATTGCTGAAGGGTGAAGGGGTGTGCTGGTGGTGAGTAGGTATAGGGCCTGGAACCTGTGAGGTTTTTGAGGGACCAAGCCACCAGTGTCAGTGGTATGAGTTAGCAAGGAAGGAATGAACTAAGACAGGAATATAAAAGCACAGATTTGAGAAGTTTTGGAAACAAGGAAACCCAGCTCAATTATAAAAGGAGCAGGAATGCTCTTCTACAGAGAGGCACCGGCCGAAGACGGAGACATGCTTCTTGCTCTCTGTTTCAAAAAGCACTTAACAAGCATATTATTGGAGTCACAGCAGCAGAGCGCTGTAACAGTGCAGTATTTAGGGAAACAAAGCTGCATATATTATAGTCCTTGCAATTAGAAGGACACAATGTACACATTTTCAGACTGCAGCAATACCATCCCTGGGCTTCAGGCCAAGGATAAGTCTTGCAGCCCTATTCTAGATTAGCTGAAGGGGGTACAGACAACAAATAGGGAGGTTAAGGAAGAGGCCGTTGCAGTAGTCCAGCATACACAGTACTAGGGCTCTACGGACGTTGAGCTTCTGAGGGAAGGTAAGGAATGGTACAATGCCTGTAAGGAGGTCAAGTTCAAACAATAGGCTTTCTTTACAAACTCCACAATGTAAGGAGTAAAAGAGAGAAAAGAATTAAAGATAACTCCAAGGTTTTTGGCCTCACAGAATGGTAAGAGTAGACGGCCCAAAGACAGCAGCAACAGGGTAGGAGAACGACAGGGTACATGTGTCATAATAAGCGATAACTCCATCTGACTGGCCTTGAGACAGATATTGTTAGCCACACACAATGCCTCAATGGTGGTCAGACAATCAGGGCTAAAAATCAAGTACAACAAATGAGTTCAGGTACGTTTAAGGAAAGCTTTGTGTCATTAACATAACCCTGGAAATTAGAAAAGAAGAAAGACATCAGGTGAGCCAGAGGGTGGAAATAGATTTGTAATTGCCACAATGATACGCTAAAGCCCTGGGGTACTCTGCAGGCACACAGTGAGCTGGTGGAATACAAACAGCCCAGTTGCAGCCGCGAAGGGCGATAAGTGAGAAAAACAGATCAGCCAGTCCAGTGCTTGGTCCATGTTGCAAAAGGTATCATGTAACCATTTACTAAGGATATAATGTTTCAGTGTGTAAGAACAAGGTGGACAAGAGCAGTATCCTCAATTGTACTACAATCATAAATACCATATACACTATGGAGACATAAATTGTTAGCCGTACACAATGCCTCAATGGCAGTCAGACAATCAGGGATCAAAAATGAGGAGAACAAATTAGTTCAGGGAAGTTTAAGGAAAGCTGTGTGTCATTAACATAACACTGGAAATGGGAAAAGAAGAAATATATCAGGTGAGCCAGAGGGAGGAAATAGATGTGTAATTGCCACAATGATATGATAAAGCCCAGGGCTACTCTGCAGGTACACAGTTAGGTGGTGGAGTACAAACAGCCCGGTTTCAGCTGGGAAGGGTGGTAAATCAGGAATACAGATGATCCAGTTCACCCGGCCCATGATGCTAAAGATATCATGTAACCATTTAATAAGGATAAAGATGATCCAGTTCACCCGGCCCATGATGCTAAAGGTATCATGTAACCATTTAATAAGGATACAATTGTTCACTGTGTGAAAGTTAGATGATGCAGCAATAGCACTATCCTCAATTGTACTACAATCATAAATACCATATACATTATTGAGACAGACATTGCTCCTCATTACAAGTATGGTGGTAAGGCAACAACTGTGCCGGTAGCGCTTCCAGCACTGCTGCTACCGTACCACCATACTACGAGTTCTGCTCGCGGGTGCCTTTGCAGCCACCAGGTCTGACCTGGTGGCCATACCGGCACCCGCAAGCAGAACAGGACTGTAGCACCGGTACCGTTATTAACAGTACTGGCACTACCACCTTCCCCATTCACCATTCAGCTCTATGGGGCCGAATGGGTATGGGGAGTACCTTATTACCGGCACCCGCGAATAGGCAATTACCGGGTCTGCCAAACTCGGCATGACCCGGTAATTGCCCATTCGCAGGTGCCGTAAAAATATGGATACCGGCGGCAGCTCTACTGCCAGCCTCGTAATGGGCCCATTGTTAGCCACACACAATGCCTCAATAGCGGTCAGACAATCAGGGATAAATAACAAAGAGAACAAATTAGTATTCAGGAAAGGTTAAGGAAAACTGTGTGTCATTAACATAACACTGGAAATAAGAAAAGAAGAAACAAATCAGGTGAGCCAGAGGGAGGAAATAGATATGTCATTGCCACAATGATAGGGTAAAACCCTTGGGTACTCTGCAAGTACACAGTGATGTAGTGGAGTACAAGCAGCCCATTTGCAGCTGGGAAGCGGTGGTTAGTAAGGAAAACAGATCAGCCAGTCGAGTGCCCGGTCCATGATGCTAAAGGTATCGTGTAATTTTTTAATAAGGATACAATGGTTCGCTGTATGAAAGGTGGACGAGATATCTAGAAGTACTATGCTCAATTGTAGTGCAATCATAAATACTAAATACACTTTAATCATATAATTCCTCCATATTACAAATATTGTATACTCCCCCTGCATTACCTATAATTACTATGCACATATTATAATACTATGTGTTTCCAGTGGCCAGATTCTTTGGAGCATGGCAATGGCCATGCCCCCAAAAATCTGGCCACTGGCCACAACCGCCATATTACATTTCAACCATATAATACACCACAAACATACAATGAACCTTCAAATAAAAGAACTCACCCAGAACCCCCCGCCATCCATATAATGTCTGGGGACAGTAAGAGGTGACCACGGACTCGGCAGCACCTGCACACCCCTTTTTCACCTAGAAAAACTGCCCCATATCTTAATTCCACTCCTCTACCCTTTTAATTCAATTCTTTCAGCCATCAAATAACTCCAAATGTTTTCCAGACTATTTCCCCACCATGGCGGACACCGGTCGCTATCCGCAGATTCAACATGGCGATCATTTAAAAGAATATGACACACCTCACGCTTGTCACCATTCAATCAGTGGGCACGTTCAATGTCCTCGGACATCACACCAGACCCTGATTGTTCCAGTGGGGTGTCCGCGGACCGAATAGGTAAGTGAGTCTGCAGACTGGAAATCACAAATATTTGTCAACCTACTTTTTGCCTGGATTGATTTACACCAAATCTACAAAATGTTGCTCTTGGGACCAAGCCGCCACCGCACCTGGTGCAGATTTGATGAAAATCCATCCAGCGGTTTGGGCTGTAAGCATCAGCAATTTTGTCCATTGAGAATTCTGTCAATAATGATTTCCACACATTTTGGGACTCCCCTTATAGCTTTACGTTTCCTCAACAAAACCACACCAAACTTTGAAGAATCATTCCGAGGGGGCTGTATACTTGCTTTTCAGAGTTTGGTGAGCATTTGTCCATGGGGAGAGAAGTTATAAGCCACCCAGAAATTGCACTTCCTGTGGGTTGAGCAACTTAACCATTACTACAGGGCCACTATATATCATACAATTTGCCCTTCTGGGGTTTGGTACAGTTGTTGCTATTTGGAAATTCTTTTTGCAGATTTGTCAGCTGATGTCTCGCATGAAAGTAAGTCTCTACGTGCATCCCACAGGTATACCTGTAGGAATAACTAGTGCACAAATTTCAACTGTGTACTCTTTTCAGCGACACCACAGACTCCAATATGATGTTGTGTGAGCCACTGCACAAATGATGCTAATGTTGCAGCACGTGTTAGGTGTGTGGCTTAGTACTGATGTGAGGCATGAGTCGGGATTTAGCACAGCACAATGTAGTGTAGGGTTGCTAACAATTAACATTACTAATTTCTAATCTGACTAACAACTAATCTTAACAAAATACTAGTAATTATTAGTGATTAGATTGGGGTTGCTTAGGCCAGAGTCCACACGTCAGACCATGGGCGAAAATAAATGCAAAAAATGTGATAGCTGAACTGCAGTGTCTGTGGCAGAGCACAGTGAGACAGCAGAATGCATTTTGTAAAAACTCTTTGTTTAAACAGGAATGTGGAGAGGATGCAGCATGTTGCACATTCATCCAGGCTGGAGAAACAGTGCTGTAAAAAGGTCACTAAGGAAGAGGAATCAAAAGAACTGCAAAGGTACTGGGATGTGACTAGAACGGGCGGAGATCACTTAGAAGGGGAGGTGATGATTGATTGATGACCTCACAACAGAATGTATGTAAGTGGGTGGTGAAACCATATTCTTTCTTTATGAAAATGTAGGCCGGGGGAGGTGGATGGAGAATAGCTTATAAGCCAGAGAAGGAAGAAAGAAAGGGGTTGGCTGGAGAAAGATTGGGTAGGTAGATGAAGATGGAAGAAAGGAGAGAAAGAAAATGTTACAAGTTCATATTTCTCTGGCTGTGATCTGTGAAACTGCAGTCTGAGTTCGGAAGCGGAGTCGGATGTGGGCAGGAACGAAGGAGCCGCCGGGTGATCTTCACTGAGCCTCGGCAGGGAGCTGATAGTAGGAGAGAGACCACCTGCTTCGTAGAAAACATCTCTCTGCTGGAACTGCAGACAAAGTGGCACTGAACTCTTGGTAGGAATAAGTGACAAAAGAGGAATATCTAATTAGAAATAACATTATCATAATTAGTGAAGATTCAAATCAAGCACGAAGGTGGAAAACCCATTTCTTCTTCATGCACCAGAGAACTGATGTATTTTCCTATGCGCAAATAGTCACTTATTGGAAAGTGGGAGTTTGAAGCCCTGCTGAAGTATCACTTATATTTCAAGGTTGCATAGAAAAATGTGTGTGCTCTGTCAGGTTTGCTAAAAGAGAAGCCAATTTCACTGGGCGTGAAAGAAGATTCATTGTCTTGGTGGGGTGAGTTAAGAAAGTCTATGCCAATGCACTACGGAAATAAATGCACTGACAGATTTCTAACAGATTAGTAAAGCTGTACTTAGACTTTTCTTCATATTTCTGGCATGTGTTATGAGATGCAACGCTGATGTTTTCTTTGCGTTTGTTTTATTCGGTTTTGCTAAATGATGGTAACATGCCAGAGAGTGTTATTGTAAAAGCCATGTCTGGTCTGTTCTTGTGTGGGCTGTTTATTTCATGATCCACAGAGTGTGAAGCATGGTGCATTTGGTACTGTTAGTGGCAACATTTAGTGGGCTTAGTTCAGCACTAAGTCTGGCATTGCTGTAGCCAAGCGTCCTATATAAAAGGGTATAACAGTGAATGAATTTCCCATGCTTTAGCAAATCAAAATAAAGGGGCAGATATATATTCCGCTCCATGTTAATGTTAAAGGATATATTTACCATGCACTATCATCACCAGAGTGGTCCCCGGGCTCTCGGGCGGGTCTGAAACAAAAAGGGGGGTAAGTTAGGGTGTGTTAGTGCATGGACAAAGTTTTGAGAAGAGCAAAGGAACTGTGATGTACTGTTGGCAGCTTCAGTTCAGTTAACACAGTTCGCTGACCTTTTTGGTGTAGTATCCAGTCTGAGTCTGTCGTGTGCTGTTGTGTGAGGGTCTGAGTGGTGTGTTTGTTGTTGCAGTGTGGTGAAGTGCGTGTGGGTTGCTGCAGTTTTAAGAGGTGTGGTTGTGTTTAGTTAGAGTGTGAGAGGTGTGTGAGGAGTGGTGAGGTTTTTAGAAGTTTTTGAGGGGTCGCTAGTAGCCTTGTTGTTCGGAGAAATGCACACTGTCTTTTGGGATTTAGAAAAGGTTGTCTTCCTTTCAGTGATTAAGTTTCGGCATGATAAGGCTCTCTCATCTCTCTGTCATTATGTTATGTTAGCTATTCGTTGTGTTTCTATCTTTGTATTTGGCCACCCCCTACATCCCAGTTTCTGGTTGGTGCTACCTAGTCCTTTCGGATCGATTTACTTGTGACGTATGCCCATACCCTATGCTCTTTCTGAGTGGGTAAGGTTGGTGGTAGTGCCTTTGTGTTAGGCATGTTTGTTATTGTTCTGTTCATAAGGGGATGTTGCTCATGTTCTGATCCACCTAGCATCGTCTCTCTTGTTCTTGTAGGAGTTTCCCTTAGTCTGTCCTAGGTGTTGTCTGTGCCATCATATATCATACATTCTGTTATTCTGTTCTATTCTTTTGTATTTCCTGTTTGATTGTTTCAGTTTTTTCTGTCTGGTTCCGAGGTGTTGAAGAGCAAGGTTTTTAGAGGTTTTCAAAATTTTAGGTGGCCTTTGATATTTATTATTTCTTTCGGGAGGTGGTTCCAGGTTTTTGCGGCTTGATGGAAGAAGGAAGAGCCTCCTGGTTTTTCCTGGCATATGGTTTTGGTTCTAGGCAGATTTAATTGCTTGATCTGAGAAGTCTTGTTGGCCTGTAGATTGTTATTTTCTTTTGTAGGAATTCTTCTCTCTTTCCATTGATTGCCCTGTGTGTTATGCACATTGTTTTGAACGTGATACAATGTTTGATTGGAAGCCAATGTAACATTTTTAGCGCTGGAGTGATGTGGTCTCTTCTAGATAGTTTGAGTAGGAGTCTAGCTGGTGCACTTTGGATGTATTGTAATTTCTTCAGAAGGTGTTCCTACATCCCGAGGTAGAGGCTGTTGCGTAGTCGATTCTTGAAATGAAGCCGGCCCACTCTCACCAAGGCCCAGTGAAACAAGGCTGACTCCTGTCATAGCCTGTCCTCAGCCTTACTCGCCGTTCGCCTGGACACTATGCCCTTTTTCACCTCGCACTAATCCCTGCTTGTGGTTACACAGCTGACTCTCCTCCTCGTGAACCTATGGACTAGCGCTCTCATCATCCTGAAAGTAAGACTAGTAACGTTATCAACTATTTCATCTCTTCCGAATGCATGCTTATTCCCACGAGCTTGCTACCTAGTATAGCTATATAAATTGTCCGCTCTGTGCCTACTGCCCTACATGCATTTATCTTGCCTGTTGAACTAGCTGACATACTATCTATCCTGATGTTGACAATGCCTTTACTATGCTAATATAATCACATACGCCACTTGACGAGCTGTAGCACTGTAGAAACGTGCTCCATGCACACCTCTGTACTAAGTCTGCACATCTATTACGATCGTCCTGACTTTAATCAACTGAGCCGACTGCATATTTGAACCCCTAGTCGCTACCTATTCGCGGTTGCTTACCACCAAGTGATCGCACCATTTCAGTGCATTATTTGCTTGCATTGCCTATGTCTGTTCTCATTGTCGCCCAGCCCATACCTTCCCATTGCATGACCACGGCACCGCTTTAATTTGCGGCTTTGTTCGCCTGTGCTTGCCTTGAAATTACTATGCTGCCAACCCCATGCTCGCTTTTGAAATGATTGAGCTCTTGCTCAGAACCGCAACGTGAACCCACTTGTTAGCTCCATGATATATGCTACTCTGCCTGCCTGATACGCTCATTGTGTATTCCCTAATTTGCTGCACCATACCTTGATCTATGCCTGCATATGTTGCACAGCTCCGCATAAGACATGTCCACATGATCTAAGCTAACTCCAGGGTACCTGCCAAACTCTGCCGTGCCTTTCAACTTGACATTTACCTGATCTGCCAATACTTGCTGCCAAAATTAGAATGTCTTCTCTGCCTGAATTGTTGCACTGTTACATTTAGATCACGCTTCTTGCATTCTGCATTGTTCCCTGCCTAACATGCTAATGTATATGCAAGCTTTGGTATTTGCTTTGCCTGTGTACCCTGATCTGATGCATCCCCATTGCTTGACTCTGAATAAGTAGTCTTAACCTGTCTTAAACTCATTAACCTGCATTGCTCGTACAGAGCACGCACTGCCTAGCCAAATAGTGCCTGTAACGCTTACCTATAACTGCCTCACAGACCCGGCGGCCCTTCCTCTCTAATCTCGGTAACATGCTACCACGCTGGTCCTCCCTAAGGTCACTGCTCTCCTCATTACAAGTACTACTCTCAGTGTGGTCAATTACCAGGTCGTCACACCTACCACCTCCCAATTTAGCTGCATCTAGCTCCTTGCACACCTCATCCATGGCCACCTCTCACAGATCTCCTGATACCTACCAAAGTACTGCACCTCAATACCACAACATCTACCTCAACGATCCGGTCCTATGGCTCAACCATTTCGCCAAAAAACCCTCACCCAACCAACCATGTCCTATCACTCTTAGAAACCTAAGATTAGGATCTAGACTTATGGGTAAGAAGGGACACCCCATGTCCATACCTCAAAAATCATACGCACAGCCCGCATCCACAAACGGCACCTCACCCACACCCCATCACCCTCAAACCATCACAGCTTCATCAAGCAACGTTGGTTTAACTAAAGCTGCCCTGATTAACGCAAGATCCCTAGCTGCGCACGCTCTGGACATTGTTGATCTTATCAAAACTCAGGAACTCAACTTAATTGCCATCTCCGAGACCTGGCTGCACGCGGATTGCGGCCCGGCACTCTCATTGGCCATCCCCACTGATTACTCCATCATCAGATGTGATCGCACCTCGAGAGGTGGAGGAATTGCTTTCATCGCTAGAAACTCATTAGGACTTAGAACCATCCCAAGCACTTAGGTGGAAACTGCAGAGTTACTCTCTGTCAAGCTCGGACTCTCAGCTAACCAAACGGCTACCATCCACCTAATATACAGACCCCCTGGTCCACCCACATCCTTTGTGGATGATATCTCTACGTTAGTACTCAACAATGCTAAATCCAACTCCCAAACCATCATTCTTGGCGACCTCAATCTAGGACACCAAGACCCTAATGATCCTGCGGCCCTCGACCTAGCTAATACCTTAACAGATTTAGGTTTAACTCACCACAAACAGGAACCCACCCACATTAAAGGGCGGTCCCTTGACTGGCTTAGTGACACCAATTGCAATATTAGCGTAATCTCCAATGCCCCTTGCTTGTGGTCTGACCACCATGTCATCACTTTCAGCATCGAAGCAGCCCCACCACCCAGGCCTTTGGTCGCCCCAGCCACCCTGACTAGAAATAAAAAGTACATTACGACAGAAAGACTACTCCCCCTTATCCTTCCCACAGTAAATAACGCTCCTGACACTTGCTCAGACCCCACCAACCTAGCCGACATGTATAACCAGTCACTGCTTGCACCCATCAACTCTATCGCCCCGCTCAAACTGAGGAAACCCAAACAACGAGCACACCTTAACTCGTGGTTTACTCCCCAGCTTAGAGTGTTACGCAAAGAGAAATGCACAGCAGAGTCATGCTGGAGAAGTCACCACTCCGACGCCCACAAGGACAGTCTTCTGATAGCCACCCTTAACTATAAAGAAGCTGTACTCCAGGCAAAAAAAGATTCTTATAATAACCGCATTATGTCAGCCCAGTCCAATACTATGGAACTCTTTAATATCCTTAAGGAACTCGAGACACCTGCAGCCCCCCCTGACTCTTGCTCCAAAGACAACACTTGGTGCACCAATATTCAGTCAGCACTCCTGGGTAAAATTGCTAGCCTCCAATCTAAAATCAGGGACAAACAGAAATCCCTACAGCTTGACCAACCACCGACCACACCTACACTTAATACACATTTAAGCTATCCGCATAAACCTTTCTCCTTCTCCCCACTCACTACTCTCGAAGTAGAAAACATCTTAAACAATTTAAAACCTTCCAATTGCCAAGGCGACCCCTGTCCAGCACCTATTATCAAGGAAGCATCTCATGAGCTAGCCCCGTTCATTACAGCATTCATAAATGCTTCTTTCAAGACGGGTATTGTCCCCGACAACCTAAAGGATGCATGGGTTATCCCACTCCTTAAAAAACCCTCCCTTGACCCTAATATCCCAACTAACTTCAGACCTATCACTACAGTCCAATTCCTGCTCAAGATCCTGGACCGCGCAGCCTACCTGCAGATTCAGGATTCCCTCGAACTAAACAATCTCCTGGGCTTAAGACAATCAGGGTTCCGCCCTAAACATGGCTCGGAGTCAGCTCTGATCGACTTGAAAACTCAGATGGAGTCACTGAAGGACAATGGGAAGCTAGCTCTTCTCCTTCTCCTCGATCTCTCCGCGGCTTTTGATCTGGTCAACCACCAAATACTCTGCCAGCATCTTAAATCCGCAGCCCACTTCTCCGACTCTGCCACTGCCTGGATCCACTCATTCCTGAGCAATAGATCCATGAGGGTCTTCTCACCGCTGGCATCAGCGGATCCCTCCCCTATTCACTGTGGCGTTCCTCAAGGCTCGTGTGTATCCCCTACGTTGTATAACGTATTCACAAAGCCCCTGTTCAATGTGCTTGACTATCTGGGTGTCTCCTACACTAACTACGCGGACAACACCCAGATACTCATCCCTATCACAGGAGACTACACAGCTGACACCAAAGCCCTTAACGATGGCACAGCACGAACTTTGCCTTAACGATGATAAGACTGAGCTCTTACTTTTAGGATCAAATCATCGGCTCAACAAACTAGACCAAACCTACAAGTCCTTCATTATTGACGGCAATGACATTAAAGTCTCCAAAGATACTAAGAGGCTAGGGGTCTATCTTGACTCCTCGCTTTCTCTGAACAGACAAATAAATGCAGTTAGGTCCGCTTTGGCCTATACCTGCAAACTTATCACTGCCTGTACACCCTTCCTAAATTCCACCAACTGTATCACACTCGCCAGAACTCTTGTTATGGCCAAAATTGACTACTGTAGTGTTCTCTACCTAGGGACCAGTCACTCTAACCTTAATGAATTGCAAACTGTACAAAATAATGCCTTAAGGGCAGCCTTAAACATCCCGAGAGGCTCTCATATCTCCTCTATCAGATCGGACTTACGCTGGCTCCCGGTAAAACAGAGAATTTCCCTGAAAACCCTAGCTTTGACTCACAAATGTCTGAGCAACAACGCCCCACCTTACCTGTCCGCTCGCTTCTCACGCCACACCTCCACTCGACCTACCAGAGCAGCCCAAACTCACAGCCTCATCGTGCCTAGATGCAAACTCCAAAAAGCTGGTGGGGTGAGCCTCCCCGTCCTGGCCTCCAAACTCTGGAACACCTTGCCCACACCTATCAGAATTGAACCATCATTCCACTCCTTCAAGAACAATGCTAAAACATGGCTGCTCTCCCAAGACTCATGAGACCTTGACACAGTACAGAGTCCATGTGGGGTACAGGACTGAATATACATTTTCTCTCTGCTCTGTCCCTGTATTATACGCTGTTAATGGTACCCTTCGGTACATGTATATATGCTGTATATTTTTGTAACTTCTGTAACTACTGATTTTTGTAACATGTTTAAGAGTATGCGCCCTGTTGCCCATGGGCCTGGTTTTTTGCGCTTTATAAATAAAATAAAATAAAATGAGGGCGACGATTGTCAGTGTGTTGTGGGCGAAGGAGAGAAAAGGTAGGATTCTTCTTGTTGAGTGAAGGAGGAAGAAGCATTTCTTAATTATCGCGTTTACTTGTGGTTATAATGTTAGCTCGTTGTCCATTAGAACTGCCAGTTTTTTTACTACCTTAGATGGTGTGGGCGCTACATTGGAGGGTGTGGGCACGGTTACCGATTCAGTTGGCCAGGGAATGTAGCTGTTGTTCTCTTGGTTTTTGGATATAATCATGATTTCTGTCTTTCCTGGGTTGATTTTTAGGTCATTGGCGTTCATCCGGTCATAGATTTCTTTTAGACATTCTACTAGGGTTGAGTTATCTGCTTGTGATTCTTCAATTTTGTAGATGATTTGATAGTTGTAGCATGTACTGTTGTATTTTTTTAAACATTGATTAACGGAGTCCAGTAGATGTTGAGGTATAGTGGTGATGTTGAGGATCCTTGTGGTACTCCATGGTCGTTACCTAGTGGAGTATATTTGAAGGGTTTTATCTGTACAGTTGCTGTTCTGTTTGGTAGGAATTATTTAATCCAGAGTAGTGACATGTCCATCATACCTATATCTTCTAATCTTTTGATTAGGGTGTCATGGATTACTGTGTTGAAAGCTGCAAAGAGGTCGAGTAGAATCAGGGCTGAGGTTGTGTTGGAGTCTGAGTTTGTTTTTAGGTCATCCCAGATGGATAGGAGTGTTGATTCTGTTCCTCTTGCGGGTCTGAATCCGGCTTGTGCTTGGTCTAGCAACCAGTGTTTTTCTACGTGTTCTTTGGTTAGTTTGTATACGTATGTTGCCATAGTTGGAGGGGTCTTCCATGTCGCCACTTGTGTTTTTTAGAAGTGGTTTATATATACGCTGATTTGAAGGATCGTGGTACAGTCCCTGTCGCTAGTGACAGATTCAAGAGATTTCTTTAATATTCTGATTGTGTTCCTTGTGCGAGGATTGATTTGTAGATGTCAGCGGGGCAGGGATCCATGGGCGATCCTGCTTTCTTGCAGTGTTTTACCAGGTTGACAAATCTCTCTAGTGATATTTCTGTGAAGTTTTGGAGTTTGTGCTCTGGCTCCTCATCATGTCCGGTTGGTTGAGTGTTAGGGTTGGTTGGTCTGTTTTGTATGATTTGTCGGATGTCGTTGATTTTGTTTTTGAAATGGTCTGCCAAGTTGTTGCATAGTTTCAGTGTAGGTATTGGAGTGTTGTGACAGCCTGGTTGGTTTCTTATTTTATTTATGATGTTGAACATTTCTTTTTGTGTGTTGGTGGCTTTGGTGATTCTGTCATCATAATGCCTTTTCTTTGCCATTCGAATGTCCTTATATGATCGGATTTGTCTCTGGAACTGGGTTTTCTTATCTTGTACATATTCTTTCCTCCATTCTAGTTCCAGCTTCTTGTTGTTCTTTTTCATGGTGCTTAGTAGTGGGGTGAACCATTTTGCCATTGCTCTTTTTCTTGAGGTGGTAAATAGTTTTTCCGGGGAGATGTTTTCAATAGTATCAGCAATCCATTTGTGGAGTAGCTCCATTTTCCTGTATAGGTCTGCCTTCTCCAGTTCTGCCGTTGAAGGTTTGGTCAGCTTCAGTGTTCTATTTGGTTGCTTGCTTTGACGGTTTTGCAGTTTCCTTTTGTGGTGGTTGGGAGCTTGGGGAGCTGGATGGCAACTTTGGTTGGTAGTGTGATCCCGAATGGAATGATGAGATGGTCGCTCCAAAGTATTTGTATCAGTGGCGCAGTGGTGATACATTTTTTCTCGGTGAAGATAGCGTCAAGGGTGTGTCCTGCTAAGTGTGTTACTAAGTGTGTTGGCCCTTTGACCAGCTGCTGTAGTTTCATGGTTGTTATCTACCCGATTAGTGAGTTTTGAGGGTTGCCGTGGTTTTGTTCGAACCACATGTTGAAGTCCCCCAGGATTATCAGTTGCTGTTGTAGAATGGCTGTGTTGGTGATGGTTATCATGCCGCAAGGACCTTTAATCACGGGAAACCTAGAGATAACAAATATTACTATCAAGAAACATGTCAGTTAAGGACAAACATAATCTTGCAAAATCAAGAAAGAGCTCTGGATTAATTTGACAAAACATTAGATCCTGGAAGTCTAAAATGTACATGTCTGAATAATGTCAAAATATTGACAAAAACCCTCCTGATAAACCACCCTTACTACTAAGTCGAGAAACACGTGTCGAGGGACATTTATTCTTTCAACTGGTTAAGTGCCCACATGCAAAATGGGCTTTTGAAAAAATGTCAATGGATTAAAACTAAATCTGACACAAACTACAAGTGGAATATTCTTTCTTTCTTCTAATTGGTACAATTATTACAGGAGATTAGAGTTTTTGTTTGTTTTCATTGGAAAAAACAAGAGTTTGGTGCAAATTATCAGATTCTTTACTTAATCTGGATTGTATTTATCGGATACTAGTCAGCCTCAGCATCTAGAATTCAACTGCAGCCGACTTTATACTATCAACAAATCTAAGCATGCAATCAGGAATCAGCAGCAGTTGCTTTAAGGCTGAATTGCAACTCCCTGACATGTTGGTGATGGCTTCTATGTAGTTGTCGATGAAGGTTGCATCATAACTCTGTGGTCTGTAAACCAGTATGAATTTGTTTGTTTTTGAATTCGCTGATAGGTATATGACCATGGATTCCCAGGTCACGAGGTTTGTCTGTTTTTATTTTCAGGTGTTCTTTGAATTCTATTGTGAGGCCTCCTCCTTTTTTATTTTTTCTGTTTAACTAAAGTCATTTGAAATTGGTGGGGAGGTAGCTTTGGGGTGTGATTTTGTAGTGGTCGTCCAGCCATGTTTCTGTGATGAATAGGATAATGATACCGTTGTCGCAGAGAAGGTCGAAGATCTCTGTTGAGTGTTTTGACATGGATCATGCTTTTATTAAGTTGCAGTGGATTTTTATGGTATAGTTTGGTTTGTACTCTATTGTCGGCATTGTCTTCTGACTGGTGTTTTGGTTTCCTTCCTAGTCGATCTTTAGTTGAGGTGCTGATACAGTTGTGTCTGTGTCCTCGAATAGCTGTTCTAGGTTAAGTGTTGGGTTTTGGTTTTCATCAGGTTCCTCTTCTAAATTTTGTGGCTGTTGAGGGGAGGGTCCTCTTGTTTTGGTTATGTAAGGGGTTAAGGAGTCGGTCGTGTTCTTGTTACCTCTATCTTTACCCATTCTTTTTCTGTGTGGCTGTGTTTGGTTGTCGGTATTTTTTGATTTGTACATTGGGTCGGTTCGTTCCAGTGAGTGCTTATTTGCGCGGTATGGTGTTAGGTATAGGAATTTCTCTCTTCTCTCGGTGCTGGTTCTGTTTTTGATCTTGTCAGTGGGAGTGTGTTCTGCAGTTGTGAGTCTTTGGCGGTGTTCAATTGGGTTTGTTCTTTCTGCTCTTTGTCTGTCTTTAGGTCCAATTCGTTTTCCCAGAATTTTGAGTTAATTGGTGATCTGCTGTTGGGATGGTGTTGGGGTTGTTTCTCCTTTTTGTTTTTCTTTTGTTATTTTGGGTTGTCACGGTTGCGTTCTTGGTAATGTGTTTAATTTGTATTTCTTTTGGGGTATATTCGGGTTGAGGTTGTGGTGGCAGGGGGGTAGCCCTTGTGCAGTTCTTTGTTGGTTGGCTTGTTTTTGTTATGCTTCTATGGTTGCACTGGTTTTTCCGATTGGTTTTGTTCAGTTTGTTGTTTCAGAGTCGGTCTTTCGTGCTTTGGTCCGGCTTTCTTGTGGTGTTGGACTGGGTAGTTGGGCCTGTCTGGTGGGGGAAGTCTAGTCGGGGTTATATCGCTAGGGTAATTCAGTTGCTGTCCCAATGTAGCCCTCAATGGGTGGGACTCAAAGCAACATAAAAAATTCTCCGGGGTGGAACGCAGACTGGTGTTCACAGCACAATCTCAAAATGGCAGGGCCAATGATCACAATACTATCTTGGTGTGGCAGGGTCAATACTTACAGTGCCATTCCAATGTGGCGCTTTCTAGATGTGATTCAAAAGGCCTTCTGAACATTTCTCTAATGGCTCAATGCAGGACAATATTCACAGTGCTATATCCTATAAGCAGCTCAATAATCACTGTACTATCCTCGAGAGGCACAGGCTAATAATCACAGTACTATTCTTATGGTGGTGTTTTCCATATGGGATTCAAATTAATATGCACAAATCTCTAGGGGTGCGGCGGAGACCAATAATCACAGTACTATCCTAGAAAGGCACAGGCTAGTAATCACAGTGCTGTTCTTTTTGTGGTGATTTCTAGATGTGATTCAAAACACCATGCACAAATCTCAGAGCAAACGATGCAGGCTAATAATCACAGCGCTATCCTAGATAGGCACATGCTAGTGATCACAGTACTATCCTAGAGAGGCACATGATAGTAATCACAGTGCTATTCTAGGGAGGCACAGGCCATTCATCTCAGTAATATTCTAGAGAGGCACAGGCTTATGTTCACAATACTATCCTAAACAGGCACAGGCTAGTAATCAGAGGCGGAGGCTAATAATCACCAGTGCTTTTCTATTGTGGTCCTTTTCTAGATGTGATTGAAGTCAGCATGCACGCAGCTCTAATGGTGTGATGCAGGAAAGCAATCACAGTAGTATCCCAGCGAGGCTAATAATCATAGTACTATCCTAGAAGGGCACAAGCTAATAATCACAGTACTATCCAAGAAAGGCACAGGTTAATAATCACAATACTATTCTATTGTGTTGCTTTCTAGATGTGATTAAAGTCAATATGTACAAATCTCTAGGGGGCGGGGGTGATACAATCTAATATTCACAGTACTATCCTAGAGAGGTACATGCTAATAATCACAAGGCTATTCTTTTGTGGTGCTTTCTAGATGCGATGCAAGTCAATATGCACACATCTCTAAGGGTGTGACGCAGTCTAATAATCACAGTATTATTCTAGAGAGGCACAGGCTAATAATCACAGTAATTTCCCAGAAAGGCACAGGCTAATAATCACAGTACTATCTTAGAAAGGGACAAGCTAATAGTCACAGTACTATCCTAGAGAGACATAGGCTTTATAATCACAATACTATTCCATTGTGGTGCTTTCTAGATGTGATTCAAGTCAATGGGCCTCATTACACGGTAGGCGGTGAGCCATGGCGCTATTAGCGCCACGGCTCATGCCGGTAAAATACCGGCACTGCCTTGGCGGAAAGGGGATTTACCGCCCCATTCCAAGGTTGGAGGGGCGGTAAATCCCCTTTCCGCCATTGCCCTTCCCCATTCCCATTTCTGCCCCATAGGGCTCTATGGAAATGGGGAAGGCGCTAATTACGCCACCGCAATTTTGCGGTGCCGTAATTAGCTCCGAGGTCCCTTAGCGGGTTGGATTTTAACGCCTGCAAGAAGCAGGCGTTAAATCCTGCAACCCGCAAAGGGACCTCGTAGTACGGCGGTAAGGGTTAACGGTCACCGTTGCCATTAACGGTGACCGTTAACCCTTACCGCCGTCCGTGTAATGAGGCCCAATATGTACTAATCTCAAAGGGTGCAACAAAGTCTACTAATCACAGTGCTATCCTAGAAAGGCACAGGCTAATATTTACAGTACTATCCTGGAGAGGCACAGGCTAATAATCACAGTACTATCCAAGAGAGGCACAAGCTAATAATTACAGTACTATCCTAGAAAGGCACACGCGAATAATCACAGTACTATCCTAGGGAGGCACAGGCTAATAATCACAGTAATATCCTAGAGAGGCATGGGCTAATAATAAACGTACTATCCTAGAAAGGCACAAGCTAATAATAACAGCACTATCCTAGAAAGGCACAAGCTAATAATCACATTACTATCCTATAGAGGCAAAGGCTAATAATAACAGTACTATCCTAGAAAGGCGCAAACTAATAATCACAGTACTATCCTAGAAAGGCACACACTAATAATCGCAGTACTATCCTAGAAAGTCACAAGCTAATAATCACATTACTATCCTAGAGAGGCGCAGGATAATGATCACAGTACTATCCCAGAGAGGCACAGGCTAATAATCACAGTACTATCCCAGTGTATTTGGTTTGCTATGTGGCAGGGCTTCCAGAGTAGAGTGATTGTTCTACTCCCAACCCTACTCTTTTTGTCGCAATTCAGAGAAATATATACACATGGGAATGAAACAGGCATTATGCTGACACCTCTTCAATGTAACTTGAGGCAATCTCCATGCCTCACTTTAGGGGCTTTCCATTACATGAGGTGACACTCATTAACTTGCTTCATCAGCTCAGTATGTCTCCATGCAATTGAAACCATATGCACCACACTTGAAGAAGCAGTGCTACCTTTAGTGTCTCATGATTCAGTTGATTGTTTTTGGATACCATTTATGCTGGAATATCATAAGATGATTGGGGATCATGCTTGTTGCCCTGCGAGAACCTTTTGCAGATTGATTGTATGTTTAAATGAGGTATAGACATGCATTATTTCTGTGGGCATAGAATGGGATGTTGCCAATATTTTGCCTGCAGGAGGAGGCTGTGCTTGATGTAATCCTACCCCTGATCTTCATGCCTCCTTATCTTGTTTCCCATCTTCGGGGTGGTCCAGCTCAGACAGCCAGGGGAAAGAGATAAAGGAACTATAGGGAAGCTCATTGCCTGTTAAGGCCAGAACACTAGGGGTTTTCTATTTGTATACTCTTCACTGTCTTCACAACAGTTTGAGTCGTGTGTTAATTACCCTCTTATATTGGAGTGGGTGAGTGGCACTTGGCTTTCTTGAGTGTTTTAGTATTTTTATTCATCTGTCTAGCCTTCCCAGTACCTGGGTACCTGCAATCCTGTGGTGGGATGAAAATCTACCTCCTGAAAAGGTTGATCTGTGTTTTGCCAGATTCTGTACTGAGAAGAAAGAAAGAAAGGAAGAAAGAAAGAACAAGAGCAAGAGGGGATGTTTGAATAAGCTGAATGAGAGAAGCTAGAAATTCAGAATGGAAAAGAAAAAGAGAAGAAGACAAAAAACTAGTATTGGAAAACCCAATATTTCTTTTTATAGGCACTGATATGTGTTTATGATTCGATAGAAGGTTGCATGGATAAGTTAGAGTGTTTGGATGGAGGATAGAAGACGGATTGATGAGCGTGTGATGAAATGACTTCTCCTCTGCATGAATATAAGAATGGGTAGTGGGTAAAACGACAGTGATGATACTCATACAGGTAAAACGGGCCCAGCTAAGAGATACACTCCCTTCTTCTTTGTGGTAACATGTAATGAAAGAAAAACTATTAAGACTCACAGTGATGCCCTGATGCTGCATTCAAGGGAGTGATGCAAAAAAGGGTCATAGTGTTCAGACATCCCAAAACGAAAATTAGGCTGTGAAAGGAATAAAACACAGGGCAGCACAACTAAAGGAGGACTAAGTTATATGTACTTAAAAAGCAAGCTGTGGAGGACCACACCTCTCCATGCAATAGCTTCTGCAGTCTAAGGGCCTCATTACACGGTAGGCATTATGGATTTAACGTTACCGGTAACAGAATACCGGTAACGTTAAATCCCCATGCGGATTACGACCCGGCTCACCTCTATTAGCGGCACCGCTAAGTACGGTGCCACTAATAGCGGGCAGGCCGCGCGCGCGACCCTCCGTCCCGTAAATTACACCATGCCGCTATTAGCACAGCATCACAAGGCTAGTGGACATGCCAATAGCGGCATGGTAAAGCCCACCCAAACCCTTACCGCCATGCTGCTAATACCGGCATCGCGAACCACACATTAAGAGAACTGAGCAGTGTCCCCACCTGCCACAGGTGGACACAATCAGCACAGGTGGAGGCAATGGAGACTGTGGCAGCTCAAAAGGAGCACACCACACCCCTTCCCACACCCCTTCCCACACCAAGATGGTTCCAATACTGGCAGCATTACATGGCCTGGAGGACCTCATTGCAGCACAGCTGCAACAACAACAGGCAGCACAAAGGAGACGCAGGAGGAGAAGGAGAAGGAGGACGAGGAGGGCAAGACAGGCACAGCAAGCACCACCACGGCACCTAATCATACCACAGAGGCACCCACCAATCCCCAGGATCAGAGCCAGTCCATTCAACCTAACCCCTGAGCAGATACACACCCTGTACCGTCTGGACCGGGTTACCATCATCAGCATCGTGGACCTGATACACAACAACATTGTGAGCCTCATAGACATCAGAACTGCTATCCCCCCGCTACTGAAGGTGGTGAGTGTGCTCCACTTCCTGGCCACAGGCACCTACCAGCATACAGTGGGACAGATGCATGGCATCTCACAACCAGTATTCTCTGGCACGCTGAACCAGGTACTCGATGCCCTCCTGAAGCATGCACCTGAACACATATACATGCCACAGACTGCCCAGGATATTGCAAACACAAAAGTTGGCTTCTATTTACTGGCAGGCATCCCAAGTTGCATCGGGGCCATCGACTGTACCCATCTGGAATTGGTGGTCCCACATCACAATGAAGTAGTCTACCGAAACAGGAAGCTATTCCACTCCATCAATGTCCAAATGCTATGTGACGCCAACAAGATAATCACACATTGCTGTGCCCGATTTCCCGGATCAACCCATGATTCCATGGTCCTGCGGAACTCAACTATCCCACGCTACATGGAGCGACAAACCGCACAACGTTCGTGGCTACTTAGTGAGTAGCAGGGCAAGCACATGGCACCGTGATTGGTGGGGGAGAGATACATACTCCAGCTGGGTGTGATTGGGGGGGGTACATACTCCAACTGGGTGTGTTTGGGGGAGAGATACATACTCCAACTGTGTGTTATTGGGGGGATACATACTCCAACTGGGTGTGATTGGGGGGGAGATACATACCCGAAATGGGTGTAGCTTGTCGGCTGTCGGCAAAATGCACATACAGATGTACGCCAATGCCCATCTGGGAAGGCGGCAACGTACTTGAGATGAACCAACATGCAAGTATAAACTACACAACACAGATGACATTCCAGGTCTAGTAACAGTAAACATCCATCCACATACACATTGCACAACATTCCAGGCAACAAAATACAAACATTTCACACATGCCATCAAGATAGTCATCCTGAATTAGTCCAGCACAACATCAATAATGCAATGTGCCCATAATGCATGCAAAGGGAAGACGCAGAAGGTTTTGGTGATTGCTTTTTCAGAGTACACTAGAGTACCTCATTGGCTTCCTCTCCACTGCTATTAGTCACGCACGGAGGGCTCCGGGTTTCTGGCTTTTGCCATCTTGTCGGACTTTGTGGCCACGTGTTATGAATTTTAATTCACTTTCGGATGTGGATCTGAACTTATCGAGCTCTTCCTTGAGGGCTGCAAGGGTGTGAGGAAGGTCTGATATGGTGCCCTTGTGTTTGAGTTCTTTTAGACGAGTCTCACTGGTTGCTAACTCTTTCCTGATTAGTTTCAGTATCCCATTTTCTTTCGCTACGCACACTCCCCTTACATAACATTTCAGTGTTTCCCAAAAGGATCCTGCTGACGAGACAGAGCCTTGGTTTAGTTCAAGGAAGGTTGTACTCTCAGCTTGAAATTCACTTGCGAATACTTGGTCATGCAGGGATCCAGGCTTGAGCCTTCAGTGGGGCCTGCTCTTCTTGTTATTCGGTGCAGTGCATTCGAGAGTGACTGTGGAGTGATCAGAAAGTGTCCTTGGCAGATTTTGACAGTGACCCCATTGGAGATGGCTTAGGGAGGATACTAGCAGGTAGTCAAGATGCGAACTCGTGTTGTGGACCCAAGAGTGAAAGGAGTATTCCCGTGCCTCCCAGTGGCTGTGCCTCCAGATGTCTATGAGGTTATAGGCATTTGCAAATTTCGAGGATCTGGAGACTTGCTTTGGAGGGGGGTGGGTCCATGGGCGCATGGGATCTGTCCTTTTGCGGGTCCAGCGATGTGTTCAGGTCTCCCCCCCATATGATCGTGGCTGATCCTCTGGTCTCTAGGTGTGCCATCACCCAGTTGAAGTTGTTTGTTCCGTCAGTATTTGGACCGTAAGAGTTCACAAGAATAATTTCATTCCCTTCCAGGATCCAGCATACCAGGAGTGCTCTGCCTTCCTTGTGCTTCTCGGTTGATATCAATCTAAGTCTTGTCTTCGTGTCTATCAGGATGGCAACCCCTCTGGCATATGAGGAATAGGAAGAGAAGTATCAATGACAGCCCCAGTCACGGGCCCAGCTGTTTTCCGAACTTGGAAGAAGATGTATCTCGTGGATCAGGGATATATCTATCTTGTGCCTCTGTAGAAATTGCGATATCTTCCGTGTTTTGGTCAGCTGGTTGCCTCCACCAATCCATCAATTGATAAAGTTAAAGTAAATAATGGCATAGCATACAGGGACAGAAACAAGTGGTAGATTTACCAAATTTCAGTTCAGATGTAGATAGTGACTCTGAGCCTCAGACTCCCTCCACATCCAATCTTGATAACCCTAGCCCTTCTGATTCTATTTCACATGACACTGATCAAGATGTTTTAGGGGACTCAGAATCCATGGCATTGGTTCCAACAGGTCCTTCGCCTTTTTTGGAGCAGCTCATTGGTTACAAAAAAGGCAATCGAATTGCAGCAGCAAAAAAAGTGTGTTTTCAGATGCCATTCTCCACAAATATTTCAATCCCAGGCATACAACCAGGGGCGCAAGGGGTGGCAGGCCAAGGCATAGGAAACGCACCACCCTCTCGAAGATTAACCAGAGCAATGTCTCAACAACAATTGACCAATCAAAACCCGTGAATTTAATTACAAATCTAAGCTCACATCCGCTCTCTTCGGCTGAAACGTTCGTTCTCAACAAGGGTCTTTCCTTTGTTCCATCAGCCACACAGACTCTGTCTCTGATCTCAATGCAAACACTCCTTACCACTCATGTCCTAACGACTTTTGATGACGCAGCACCTCAATCCCAAACCAGTATCTCACAGGTCTTAAAGCAACTTGATATTGTTCAGCAAAATGTCAGTATTAAGGAACTTACAAGGAAATCCAAATTCTCTCCTTCATTCCCTCCTAACAATATCATTTATAACTTTTATCAGGCAGTCGCAAAGGACATCCATTTACTGGAAGACTTTGGTTCAACACATACATCTTTTTCCAAATGTAATCTCAATAAACTTGAGTTTCAAGCAATCCAACATTTGTCTGGCAATCCTGATTTGATAATTAAAGAGGCCAACAAGGGTAGAAATGTTGTTGTCATGAACCGACCTGATTATATTACAATGGGAATGCGTCACCTGAAATATCAGTTGAGGAAAACCTATTAGAGTGCAACATCCTAGGAGCAGAGTGAAGGTTTTACCACGAACAGTGCATACATTGTTTTAGTTCAGTTTGATTCATATCAGATCTCAACACAGAAAGAGCAACACATGTATTAATGTTGTGGTTGCAGAGGTCATTGATAGGGCAGCATTATAGGCCAGTGTTTAGTTGATATACTGTAGTGACGTAGGATAGCATGAAATGCAGGAAGGATTGAAATACACGGAAGATGCAGTCAGCAAGGCAGTGTGGTTGAAGCAAGGGTGGCGTATTAACTTGGCAGAAGTGTCACCATTTTGGATGTTAAGGCCTAGCACATGATCAACAGAAGAGAACACAGGCCTTGGTTTGGAGCTGCAGCTCTGGTAGTTCAACTCCAAAAACATATTCCCTTTTCCTGTTCCCCAGGAGAGAAGTCTAGGTCATAGGAACCCATGGTTCGTAGATAAGCACTAATTGTATCCAGCTGCGTGGCTTGAATGTAGTGGGAATGGAATGCTAGTTGGTAAAAGAGCAGGAAGTGATGCACCCTTTGAAGGACACATTCATGACAATAGGGCACAAGGCTCTGTGATGCCAAAGAGCCAGACAAAGATTTAGAACACTACTGCCCTCACCCTGGAGCAGACACCCCATACGAATTACACCTCGACACACAATTTAAGCAAACAAATCTTCGAAATTCAGACTCGAGAGCGGTGCCCTGGTCATGTCATCCCCGGGCACCTGAGGTCGGGAGGAGACAAGGGGGAGCCGTGTCTGGAACATCTTGTGATTTGAGACAGAAGGAGCGGAGGTAATGCCAATACATTTAGTACAAGGTCGGGGGTGCAGCTCACGTGCGCCATGGCATCAGGGTTAATGAGGCAGCCTATTGTTTAATCAAAGCAGAGGTGGTCTCGCCAAGTTACTTTGATCACGTCTGGCATAGGAGGGTGCACATCACGTTATGGTCCCACATTTACAAACCTAGTGATAAGAACTCACCAATCATATACCTGGAATCGACAGCGACGATGTAGAGACCATGTGTTTGGTGGAATTGGGGCAGCGTAGATGTGGCTAATCGGTCAAGGAACTATAGGGGCATTAGTATGTTCTATAGGTGGAAGCCAATGAGAGTGGTGGGATTATGCAGTACTCATTATTATGCATAGTGTTGTTCATTTGTGGACATGCCGCTATTTACCCCATTACCCTTTGTAAAATCTGAGAGCTCCGTGTCAGTTTGTTCTATGGGACCATCTGAGACGCTTTTTGCATGTAATAAACTCTGTTTTCCCTTGCAAAGAGGTGCAGTGATTATTTTGTCATTTGGATTGTTTTTATTTCCTTGTTTTTGGGCTGCCATCCTTTCATAGGGAACAATTTCACAGAAATGCCTTTTCTTCAGCTGCCAGATTGTTGTACGTATAATTATTGTAGATGTGTTCCAATTGTTGCTGCTGTAAATTATAACATGTTTAGTTAGTATCTGTTACATTGCTTGAGAAATATTTCTTAATAATATTGAAAGGGACAGTAGAATATTTCCTGAATCCCTGCAGAGGGCACGGGTCTTGAATGATTACTGTTCTGAGAGCTTTGCAGATTTAAGCGAGGGCCATGCCTTTGTGTATCTTGCCGTTTTAAGTGCCAGTTTTGGGACCACCCATGGAAAGTAATGTACTGGGGCCGCCACGCTATGGAGGGCCATTTGCCCAAGTATGTGCATTATGTCCCTGGTAATAGTCCAGGTACACTGCTTGGTGCTTTTGAATGGTAGTTATTTTTAAGTAAAGCAACAGATGCTGTGTTTGCTCTGAATCATATGCAATCTTCTTGTTAATGGCTGTTGATGCCTGACTGTGTTGTGACCTCAATGTTTAGTTAATTTGCTAGTGGTGCCTTCGCTCTGTCAACAACACAATGTAACTGGCGACACCATGGACCCAGCCGCTCTTAGATTGAAAACATGGTTTTACAGTAAAGCAGGGATGTGTTTTACCTTGTTTGGGATGTTTTATTGTTTGAGGACACTGCAGGTGGGATGCCTTCCTGCTCAAGCTTGGTGATGCCATGTCCTTTGGAAGCATCCATTCACTTTCCAATCGTTCTTCATTATCTTTATGGTAACAGCACTGGGATTGACCAACTATTGCTTTTTAAAAATAGTTTTCCAAGGAAGCCACGTTTATTATTTATTATGAGCTATTAAGTTACCTTCACCTGTCGCTCTTGTACACCTGCGTTTACTACTTGTAGATGGTAATGTGTATAGAATGGCTCAGAGAAACTGTTTTTATAATGCACCTTTTGTGAACTAAAATAATGAATGAATTCATTTAAATGTGTAAGGTCTGCTGACTTTTATCCCAAAATAAATAGATTTACACCATCTCCCCCGGATTTTCAAGGACCAGCGAGAGCTCACCGGACGCCGCCGGAACCGCAACGCTTTCCAAGGCTCGGGCCCCTCTCTCGGGGCGAACCCATTCCAGAGTGCCCTGCCCTTCACAAAGAAAAGAGGCCCCGCCTCAGAGCTTTCTTTTCTCCCGCCGCATTAGAGCTTTTCCCTGCGGGGAGGGACGGGGACCCCGCCGGGCCTGGGGACCTTTGTAGGACCCGAGGCCGGCCTTGGGCGCCTGCCTGGAGCTCTGGCCCGGGCCACCTTAGAGCCTCCCCCGCTCCGCATTAGAGCTTCTCCCTCCGGGGAGGGACGGGGACGCCTCCGGGGCTCCCCGGGCAGGTCCGGGGTTGCGTCGACAGGCGGCCAAGTCCGGGTTGGTCGCAGCAGCCTGGGGCCCCGGCCCGGGCCGCCTTGGAGCCCCACTCCGCATTAGAGCTTCTCCCTCCAGGGAGGGACGGGGACGCCGCCGGGGCTCCCCGGGAACCGCCGCCGGGCCCGGGGGACGGGACCGACGCGGCGCCCAGGGCCGGGTGGTTGCAGCAGCCTGGGGCCCCGGCCCGGGCCGCCTTAGAGCCTCCCCCACTCCGCATTAGAGCTTCTCCCTCCGGGGAGGCCGCCGGGGCTCCCCGGGAACCGCCGCCGGGCCCGAGGGACGGGACCGACGCGGCGCCCAGGGCCGGGGTGGTTGCAGCAGCCTGGGGCCCCGGCCCGGGCCACCGTAGAGCCTCCTCCCACTCCGCATTAGAGCTTCTCCCTCCGGGGACGCCGCCGGGGCTCCCCGGGAACCGCCGCCGGGCCCTGGGGGACGGGACCGACGCGGTACCCAGGGCTGGGGTGGTTGCAGCAGCCTGGGGCCCCGGCCCGGACCGCCTTGGAGCCTCCCCCCCACTCCGCATTAGAGCTTCTCCCTCCGGCGAGGGACAGGGACGCCGCCGGGGCTCCCCGTGACCAGTGCTGGGCCCGGGGACCTCGAGACAGGGGGAAAGGGGGTGGGGGGGGTGGGGGTTAAGCGTCCCCGGCCACCCCGGAGCTCCGGCCGGGTCCCCCCTTAGAGCTTCTCCCTCCACGTTAGAGCCTTGCCCTCCGGGACTGACCCACAAACGCCGTGGAACTCGGCCCCGGCCACTACGAGCGCCCCTTGACACACGCACCCCTTTCTGGACTTGACCGCACCACGGGAGGCACTGGGCCGAGGACCGGGAGTAACCCACGAACGCCATGGCACTCAAGGCCGGACCCTATGAGAGGCTATAGCCCCGTGGAGGGAAGGGCCAACCCCCGCTCAGGGCGCCACCCCGTTTCGGACTTGACCGGGAGCAGCCCACGGGCGCCATGGAACCGAGGCCGGGAACAGTGCAACGGCTGCCCCGGGGGCCACAGGGTGACACTTCCGCACCGACTATTAAGCCCCCACGCAGTGGGGGCTTACGGAACCCAACCGGAGACAAATGTAGGAGCCAGACGCCCCGGCCGCGACGCGGGCCATCTGGTCCACCGGCCGCCACTCGGGCCATCTGGTCCTACCCCCCTGGCCAGATGGCCCGCCGGCCAGCCGGACGCACCTGCCCCGACCCCACCGACCGTGGGGCACGGGCTTAAGGGTCCACCCCCCGCCACCCAGGCTGCGCTCTGGGGTGGGGGGGGCTTAATCCGCCGCCTCTCTTCCCCGCCCTGTCCGGGGGCTTAAGGCACCAGCCTCCTGCGCGCTCGGGCCCAGGAGACACTTCCACGCCGGCTATTAATCATGGCCCCAGTTCTGAAAACCAACAAAATAGAACCGGAGTCCTATTCCATTATTCCTAGCTGAAGTATTCAGGCGACCGGCCTGCTTTGAACACTCTAATTTTTTCAAAGTAAACGCTTCGGACCCCCAGGACACTCAGTCAAGAGCATCAAGGGGGCGCCGAGAGGCAGGGGCTGGGAAAGGCGGTAGCTCGCCTCGCGGCGGACCGCCAGCTCGATCCCAAGATCCAACTACGAGCTTTTTAACTGCAGCAACTTTAATATACGCTATACGCGCAGACAGGTCCCTCTCCCCCCTGTCTATAGTAATCCGCAGGAAGGTGACTGAGCTCTCTTGTAAAGCGCGCGCCCGGAGCGACAGAGGGGGACCTCTCGGCGAAACCGCCCGGGCTCCTTATAGACCCAACTGAAGACGGAATTCAGATTGACGCCCATCCGGACTTCCAGAGCGGCCCGGCCATCTGGTCCTTGCAGTCGTTCCTATGGCCCCACACCAGATGGCCGGCCTCGGAGAGCGGCCATCTGGTAGGGCCATGCATTCCAATGGGCCCGGACGGGCGGTGCTCTGCGGGCCCCGGGCCCGCCTGGCAAAGGACCGAGGGCCGGCAGGTGCCCACGGGCAGGCATGGGCCAGCACCGGCAGGGCCTCCCCGAGCTCCGGCCAGGCCCCGCCTCAGAGCTTTCTTTTC